>NC_135078.1:22071250-22380000 GCF_051107435.1 Chaetodon auriga | reverse complement strand
GTCATGTGCCCGGGCCTGGAAGGAAACACACACACACACACACACACACACACACACACACACACACACACACAGAGCCAGGTTGTTAGCTAAAATACACTCTCTAATTCTAGCATAGTTTTGTAGGCACTGATCCAGTTCTAGATCTTTTGCACTGCTTCTCCCGCCTCTCTTTGTGACTGTCTGAGATAGTGTAGGATGCTATGCTTTGGTCTGTGTGTGTGTGTGTGTGTGTGTGTGTGTGTGTGTATGTACGTGAACGCACGAGTGGAGTGCAGCCTCATACAAAGGCGTTATTGTTGGTGCGAGGGGGCCTGAGGGGAGGCTGGCAGTCTGATTGGTTAAGACTATTGTGTCTCACTTTGCCCATTCTCCCTGTCACTGAGGATGTCATTACAGTGACTCTCTAACTCTCTCTCTCTCTCTCTCTCTCTCTTGCGAGCTGGGGATCATTTGAGGACTTGAGACATTCACAGAAATATGTAGACTAAGCAATGAAAGTGTTACTTTACAAGATTGAAACTTGAAATGCAGACTGTAGAGTTATTCTGCTAAACATAGTAATTCGTCTGTCAGCTGCTGTTTGTAAGCATCACTTGCTGGAAAACAATTTGCTTTCCAGTAGTGCTGCAAGTAATGGTTAATTTCACTATTATTCAGTAATCTGTTGATTAAGATTATAATTATATAATTAATTTAGTTAGTTTAATTTAATTTAGTCTATGAAAAAGTGAAAATGGCCATTTCCTAAAGCCCAAGGCAACATCTTCAAATTGTTCTGTTTTATTTGTCCAACCAACTGTCCAAACATATTCAAGTTCAACTGAGAAAAGATAAACAGACAGACAGTAAATTATTAAAACAATTATCAAAATTGTTGACTCCTGCCCCCCCCATGCCTCCCCACTCTACTCTGATATTGTCTGATATTGCCAAAAAAACTGTGCTTCTTTTGCTTTTTCTTTATTAAGTCACAAATGCAAAAAAAAAGTAAGATTTTTAGTTCAATCGAGCATCATGCGACAATGGAGGCACCATTCGACACCAAGTTTTTATTCCCCAAATGTGCACAGAAACATACAGGTGATGGTAATTTCTTGTTGCACACTCCCTCAGTACCTAGACAACATCGCATTAGAGTGCATTATTTTTTAATAACTAATCAGTGAGTGAGGCTTCGCTGTTGCACAGCACTGTTTGCCAGAGAGGAAGTGTTTAATCTCAGCACAGCTTCTGTCTTGAATTACCCATCATTCCACACAGGAAGTCATCCCTTAGGATTTAGGGCAGCTCATTGGCTGTTAATTGTTTCCTGTTGTACAGAAGTGGTATGATTGGGTCATATGGTGCACAGAGTACGGTGAACAACATGCTCCTTTGCTTTTGAACTGTGTTTTGAGAGCACACACACACACACACACACACACACACACACACACACACACACACACACACACATACATATGTGTGTGTAATTTATTTCTGTGCATGTGTATATATGTATAGGTGTGTAATTTACTTCCCACAATAAAGGCATTGATTAAAATTCATGAAGCCCTCCAACCTGTATTAGACTTGTTCTAATGCCCCCCCCACACAAACATATATATATATATATATATATATATATAGAGAGAGAGAGAGAGAGAGAGAGAGAGTATGTGTGTGAGGCCACTCTCTGTGCTTGTGTACATGTTCTTTGTGCTGAGCATGTGTGCTGACTGAAATGCCTAATGCTGTCACTGGAGGTTTGGCCACGTCCATGAAAGGAACAATTGGTACATAATCGCTGTAATAATCACTATGAAAAAAGTCCTCTAATGTGGTTCTTAGCGCTATTCACAAACAGGACACACATATGCCTGCACACACACCATTAATGCTAATAGCAGGGATTAGATGTACACTTTGTGTAGCATGTAAATGTGTCTGTCATTACTGAGCGGGTGAAAACCTCCAATTGCACCATAATAACATGCTTCGGTTCAGCCAATCACAGGCTTTTGTTCAGATTGAGTCATCTACGTCTGAGCGTGTCTGAAGAGAGTGTGACAAGGAGACTCTTGGGTGTTTCGCTGCTATCTTTAGGAGCACTCCAATCTGAAGGATTACTGCTGTGGACGTAGGAGGGAACATTTTACTTGAGACCTACTGCTGTGCATTAAATCTGGCTTCTGCTGTACAGTCAGCTAAAGGACGACTGTGCTGTAGAGCAAATGCGTGATCGTGCCCAGCGGGGAGGATGCATAACAGCATGTAAAAAAAAGAGTTTTTGGCCCAAATAATCAAGCCCTTTCTTGCTAAACTGTGGCTGTAGGCTGAACACATGGAACTGGGATTGCAGCATTAGTCAAAGAGTGGAAGTTTTGAATGGAGCCCAATTTCCAAACTTTCCCACCCAACTTTCCCAGAAGATGCATTGGCTGGTACAGACGCCACCAGATCTGAGATAGTAAAGCATTGGCTAACGCAGCACACGCTGAGTGAAAAAAGACATACAAACACACACATACACACAATTTTAGGCAGTGGGCCTGATCCCAGTGATCCACAAACTGTCCCACCTTGACACCCCCTCCTCTTTCCTCCCCCCTTCGCCTCCCTCTTTTCTCTCCCCTGCTGTGGGTCTCCTCAGGCGCATGAATGGAAGTCTTTATTCCCGGGAGAACTGGTGGGAAGAACGAGAGAACGAGAAACAGGGATGAGGGGTTGGCAGGGAGGGAGGGGGGAGGTCTGTGAGAGTGGCCACAAGATCAACACAGTGCCTCTTTTCTCCTCCATCGCTTTTCCCTCCTTTTCTCTGCACTCCCCCCGCCCCTCCTCTACCCCGTTTTAAGTGCTGTGGACACAAAGCCGTGTTAGTATTCATGGTGTTTGTTTGCAGAGGAGCCGTGTGTGTGTGTGTGTGTGTGTGTGTGTGTGTGTGTGTGTGTGTGTGTGTGTGTGTGCAGAGCTGTCAGAAACACAGATCACAGCGAAGCAGCGCTCTGAATGGAGCTGGAGAGAAGGGGGAGGGGGGGGAGTAGTTCCCACAGGGGGAGAATGGTCAGCTCCAGAAAAGAGAAAAGAAGAAGAAAAGGAGGGATGAGATGAGGAGGTGGGGGGCAGTGCACAAGGCCACAGGGGCAGTGGGAGACAGCATGGTGTCAAAGCCAAGGAGAGTGTGTGTGACAAGGAGAGAGAGAGGGAAAAGGGAGGATCATATCAATCATAAGGTTTTCGGAGGGAACTAGTTGTTAACGGGTCTAGGCACCTCTCTTCTTGTTTTTCTGCTGGTCCTCTTCTTCCCTCCCTCTCCGCCGCTCTCATTCTTTCAGTAACCCCCTCCCTCCCTCCCCATTTCTCCCTCTCTCTGTCTCTATGTGCCTCTCTCGCTCTCTCTCTCTCTCTCTCTTTGTGTGTCTGCCTGGACAGCTGCCCAGTTCCATACACAGGGAAAAATGAAACACTCTAACCACCGGGCGTGCAGCCAAATAAAAGGCTGCGAAAAACTATTTGAAGGGCAGCTTGTTTGTGTGTATCTGTGTTTGCGTGCATGGAGTTTGTGTATATGTTTGCTGGTGTATATGTGTGTATATGTGTGTGCTGGCTTGTGAGATTTGGGTGTGCCTGTTTAGGGTGTTCTTTCACAGCATAATGGTGCAGCCAGGGTGCTGTGTGTGTGTGTGTGTGTGTGTGTGTGTGTGTGTGTGTGTGTGTGTGTGTGTGTGTGTGTGTGTGTGAGGGAGAAGTTCCACTCAGTTTATTCAACAGTGGAAAACGAGAGGCTGCAGGAGAGGAAAGGACAGGAGGGGCTGTCACATACCTCCCCTCACGTCAAACTGGAGGAGAAAGGAGTACAACTTCTTACATGCAGATTTCCTCTTAAACAGCCCGCAGAGCGTGAATGTAACGTTCAGGCACACACGCATTTGTCGGTAAATATATGCTGACTCATTTGTCAGTGCCTTTCAGTTGGGTGATTGCAGCACTTAGTCACATATTATCTATGACCTCCTCCGCTGCGCTCTGACCTTATCTGATGGTTACATCACCGGTGGAAAGGAATGTGCAGCTCCATATCTGTCTGCGTTCTGCTGTTGGAGAGCCTTTGTGTGACTGACTGAGACCAATCCATGTTGTTACAGTGCTCACCCAGAGGAAGACATCCTAGAAATGGTTGTTGACCTAGCCATGGAGTACGACCCTTAACCCCTGAGCGCAGCCCCGGGAGCCTCGAGGGAGGGAAAGTGCATCAAATGGGTTGAGGACTAAACATGCTTTGGGTCTGTTTCGTGTTGGCCTTTCTCCTTATCTAAATTTGATCAGAGGGGACTTGTAGAAGAACGACAGTGTGGAAAAGGTTGGAGCCTCACAGCTCTTGTGCTTGTGGGCTGCTCCAGAGGGTCAAAGTCCATGTTAGCGCTGATTTCCTGACCACTGCCCCCTGCTGCAGGCCAGCAGTAGCACAGGGAGATGGCAGTCCCTATTCTCAAAGCACACGACAAGAGCAGAGCAGTGTATGTACAAGAGGGAAATATCAGAATCAATTTGCCAAGTACAGCAGTGTTTTTCTGTGGCCTTAGTGCTGCCGTGCAGAGACTTATGAGTATGTTACAGTACATCATAAGGACAACAGGACCTCCAAGGCAGTGATAAAAGGGCAATGCAAAACAGTCAGTATAGGAAAGTGCAGCGCACATATCAAATGTTGAGTATATATTTAAACCTGTCAAGTTGTGTGAGTGACCAAGGTTGACCCTGTCTGGGAAACGCAAGGAGAATAAGGAGTTCTTTTCACACTGTGTTGACTACAACAACCATGGGAGTACCTCGATCTATTTATATTTGCTTGTGTGAATATCAGACAGTGAGTGTATTTTCCCTGGAAGTGCTTCATGGAGTGTAAGAGGCGGAGAGGAGGGGAGTGGGAGGAGAGGGTGGTAGAAGGGCGGAAACTAAGAACAAAAAGCTGAACTGGTGCCAATAACCCAAACACAACCAGAGAGGAGGGGGTAGGGGGTGGGTGGGGGGTGAGCTCCCTGTTTCTGTTTTTTTTTCCTCTTGTCTTTTGCTCTCCTGTATCTAGTAGGAAAGGTGTCCATGCCTCCTCTCTCTATTATCTCTCTGTGGTTGCTTTGTGGTTGGTGGGGAGGATACATTTTATGTGTGTTTGTGTGTGTGCGCACGTGCATGTCTGTGTCACTCTAACCACCTTCATCTCCTTGTGTGTCTCTTATTCTGTGCCCTCCTTTAACCTGAAGCAGCAGGTATTCTAGGACAGGTTAAATGAGAAAGCATGTGTGTATCAGGTGTCTGTCATCTTATCCCTCCGTGGACTCACAGTGTCTCTTCTCGAGTGTCACCGTGCACTCGCGCGCATTCACACTTATATGCACACGCACATGCTTCTCAGAGTGGAAAGGATACCACAGCAGTGCGTTCAGGAGATAAATGAAAGAGCACATGTGCATATAAGCACATGCAATTTCTGGTATTGTTAATCATTTACGCTGCTCAGTGTTTGCTTGTGTGTGTTTTGATGTTCTGAGGATTGTGTTACTCGGCGTTCATGTGTGTGTTTGCACTTGTGAGCGTGTGCACCTTGCATCTGGCTGATAAACAGCTTCTGCAACCAGTGTGGAAGTACAAAATGAGTGAGAGCAGAAGACAAGAAAGACAAGAACAAGGCTGAATAGTGATAGTGAAAGTGACCTGAAGCCTGAGCGGGACATTGGTGGGTTAGAGAGAAGCACTTGTTCTTGCAAATATACTGTGTGCAAGTGTGTGTGTATGTATCTCTGCAAAAACAGAAGAAATCACCTGGCAAGATGTTGATTCATCTAGACTAAAACTGGTTGCCTGATTGTGTGTGTTCATACATTAGCATTCTGTGCTACTATGTGTGAAAACAGGACTTTGTAAAGCCTTTGAAATGTGTACATCCACTGTATGCATGTGCATGTGTGTGTGTGTGTGTGTGTGTGTGTGTGTATGCTTGCACGCTTGTGTGTATATGCTTAGAGGCAGGCCTGTGGTTAGGTTACATCTCCCTGCAGCGCAGCAGAACAGTGTCTTGTTGCGTCATACTGAGTCTGTTAATAACAGGCTAAACCACAGAGGCCATCCGCTGCTCTATTTCTCATCTTCCAGCAGTACGCTGATTATGCGGCAGTGATACATAAAGCAGGGTTATGTACAGTAATACAGTATATCAAGCTTTCGGATTTTTAGTTTTACACACGGGCAAATGTAAACTGGGTGCTGAGTGAAGTTTGGCTTTAGATTTGTGGACCCTCACTCGAAAAATGTAGAGAAATGACGCCATAGTTTTGGACATATACTGTACATATTGTGTAGGCAGTTTTGGGGTTGACAGTATGACAGTGTAAGTTATTTTGTTAGCAATACAGGAGAGTCAACAAAATAAAGATACTATATAGTAAATAATTCTGAGTCAAGGGCAACCAGGGACAAGGCTGAGTTAAGCTACTGTGTTTAATACTGTGTGCAGTCAGACACCCCCACCCCCCAGCTCTCACAGCATGCAACATCCTTGCCACAGGAATTTAATTGCTCTGTAAACAAGCCTTTTGTTTTGTGGCACACTGTTTGCTCATACACACAAGATGCATTAAAAACCTCAGTCCTGCCGTGAAAAGACAAGAACGTCATATCAGAGAACAACAAATCACTGATTTGATGTGTGCTGACAAAAAGAAACTCTATGCCGAAGTGGGTGCTGTGCCTCATATGTATTATCTCTGTGAAGATTGGCTGATGTTGTGGAGACAGGAAATACAGTAGTCACAGTTTTATGATCACATTATCATTATCATATCATTTGTCTATCCCTGCAGCTATATAAAGCTGTCTCGTGACTGCAGTTTGTATGTAGTAACCAGACTTTGTTTCTCTTTTCTGTCGTCCCCAGACATACGAGCGCCAGTTCAGAATGCCTGAGCAGAGAGAGGGAGGCCTGCTGCAACTACTGGGAGATCACACTCCGCCCAAACACCAGCTTCGCAGCTCCCTCCTTCCTGCACACACACTCTCACACACACAGCAAACACAGAACCTCACGCAACAGTTCCAACACACTCACGCACACCAACACCAAATCAATCCAGACTGGATCACGTCTACAGCACCTTCTGCATCCCCAGCCAACCCTGCAGATTCTGAGCCAGCCAGAGAACTGGCAGGAGCCAGTAGAAGTGCTTTGCTCGATCCAGCCCAAGCTTTCTCACGAACAGCGGCTCGAAGCCCCTCACCTCAGAGATCCCTGACTCCAGACCTGCAGCTGCCTGTGGTTACAGATGCCAGTATTCTCAACCTGACCTCTCTCAGCAGGTATGGTGCATTTTCCTGCATGCTTATCATGAGCCAGAGGTGATCACTAGAACAAAAATACAGTACACTGTAGGCAGCGAATGGGAGAAAGTCGATACAGGGTTGTATTGTGTTATTTCGTGCAGCAATATTATCGATTTTCAATGACAGTGTTTATCTGATTTCGTGCAATAATGAACATTTAAAGTGAGATTAAGTGAAGGCTTCAAAACACATGATTATTATTATTACATCATGTTTGAAATTAGGTAAGAAATAGCAGTATATTGCAGGATATCTGGTTGTGGGAGACTGTTTTCTTTAAGAATTTAAATGGAGCTCAACTGTCATAATAACATCATCTCATGAGAGTCTTCTCATGATACACATGTACGGTGACAGAAAAAAGTAGTAAATGTTTATTGTGGCACTGATTGTATTGTTCGTGTGTTTTCTCTGTATACATCTCTCCAGGGGGAGGGGATTGCAAGAGGTCAGTGAACAGCTCTTTGGGAACATCAAGAGGAAGTACGGCAGGAAGGACTCCCAGAGGATGCTCTGCAATCCCCACAGCGCTGATACACCTTGGGGAAGACAGCCAGAGAAAGGATCGGAGAGCCCAACTAATTCAGAGGAGAGGCAGAAGTACCGGCAAGAAGAGGCAGCTGAGCGGTTCATTGAAGAAAGAGAGGAAAGAAGAAAAGAGGAAAGAGAGCGAGCAATTGCTGGGAGGAGAGGAGATGAAGAAGACAGAGGGATGCCCATGCTGACAGAGGAAGGGAAAGGAAGAAAGAGGCGGAGGAGGCCTTCTTTTGACGAGTCATTTTCTGTAGAGGAGCAATCACAGCAACGGCAGGACTCTGACACTACAGAGATGCACCAGCCTGGGCCCCCAGAACCCAAAGTAGCACATAAGATGGACACTCACAAAAATGATTCTCGACTCACAAGTCAGGCTGATGTCAGTAGAGAGAGGATAGAAAAAGCAGAGAGAGCAGACAAAGGCGATAAAAGAGAAAAAGGAGAGAGGGTGGACAGGGCAGAAAGAGGAGAGATGGTTACAGGCGTGTCTGACCCAGAGTCGGCTTTGGGTGCAAACAGAGTGAAAAAGAACCCTGTGGGTCGTCCTAGGATCAGCACAGACACCCTGAAACACAGAGAGCCTACTCACAGTCACGTCAACAAACCCAATCTTCACACAAACCCGAGACTCCCTAGCCCAAACCCAAGCCCCAGCCCCAGGGGCAGTGTCAGTCCTAGCCCCAGCCCTAAATCCAGGGCTCATATTAGCCCCAGTCCCAGCCCTAGACCGAGGGTGGCCCTGAGTCCTAGCCCCAGCCACAGCACCAGCTCCACAGCCAGTTCCAGACCAACCAAGGCCAAGGACAGATGGTCCTACCTGAAAGCTAAAAGCCATGCCAGCCTCACGTCAGCCCAGAGAGACATCCGGGGTAGCCCCTCAACCTTAGCTGACCCACCCTCAGCCTTCCCCATCACCCCCTCTAGCCCCCTCTACACCAACACTGACAGCTTGACCGTCCACACACCCATTAAGAGGAAACGAGGACGGCCCAAGAAACAACCACTCCTGACAGTGGAGACCATCCATGAGGGCACTTCCACCTCACCTCCAAGCCCACTGGCACAGGAAACCGCTGCAGGGCTAAACCGTAGGAGGAAGACACACACACTAAACACATTAGTGCAAATGGCCTCGACGACCACCAGCGCCAATTCTAACAGTCTGAAACTGAAGCGTGGCAGGGGCCATTCCAGGCCGGTGAGTAAGATGAAGCTTGGCAAGATGCAGAACATTCTGAATGAGATCCTCTCAGGTTCCAGTCAGAACGGTGCTCTGGCTCTAAAGTCATCTTCTGCCCCCGTTACCTCAGCTATGAGTGCCATGGCGTCCACCATTGAGGCTCGGCTGGGAAAACAGATAAATGTCAGCAAGAGAGGAACCATCTACATCGGTAAGAAGCGAGGGCGTAAACCCAGAGCAGAAACCCAAGGGTCGAACCCTCCCAAAGCCACTAGGGACAAACCCCCACTGTCTGTCTCATCCAGTCTCTATGAGAGCCCTGCAGTGCCTTCCACAACCTCATCCCCCAGCTCCAGTGCTCCATCTGTAAGAGCCAGCCACTCTGATGCCACTATGCCCAGTTTGCAGCCTATCTCAGCCCTGCCCTCCAAGCCACTTGGCAGGGGCTTCCTCTCTGGCGGATGGAAACTATCTCCTCCACGCCTTCTGGCTAATTCACCTTCCCACCTTTCAGAGGGAGCATCGGTGAAAGAGGTGACTCTGTCCCCCATCAGCGAGTCCCACAGTGAGGAGACTATTCCAAGTGACAGTGGGATCGGGACAGACAACAACAGCACCTCAGATCAAACTGAGAAGGGCCCCGCCTCTCGACGCAGGTGCAGTACATTGTTACTTTATTTCTTTACCTCTGCCTCTATTGCTTTATATTACAGACATATTTTCGTAAAGGTGGTGTTTTTTAATGTGATTTTATGTTTTATGTTGTGCTCATACAGGTACTCATTTGATCTGTGTGGGTTTGAGGCTGCAGAGGCAGCTGCCCTGGAAGCATCCAGCAGGGGCAGCAGAACACGCTGTGAACGGCAAGTAACCGCTGTTGACAGCTTCCTGTCACAGCAGGAAAAGAAGCAAAAGCATCATCGCCGGAAGAGGAAGTGCCTACAGAGCCGGGATCATCTTCACTTTCTCTCTGAACTGGAGGAGGTTAGAAACATTAAAATGAATTCTGTGTCTAACCTTTGACCAAGCACTGAATTGTGTAAAGTGTGATAGTTTATGGTGTGTTTTCCTAAATATTTCCTCTTTTCAAACTTCCTGTAGGTTGTGTTAAAGCTCCAACAGCTACGAGTGTCTCACAGACGATACACCTGCTACCCCCAGCACCCATATCCCTCCATTTTTCGCCTCAACTTCCATCATTACTACCCTGTTACCTACGACTCCTATTCCTGTGACTCCAGTTCGTACCTCCGCAGGAGCGCCGATCTGAAGGCTAAGAGGAGACGTGGCCGTCCAGCCAAAGCCAGCGAGCCAATCACGTCGAAGCTGCCTTTTGTTCAAGGATATGGTTATCCGCTGGCTGGGGGAAATTACTATGCAGCACCGTATGCGATGCCTTACGCACCTCCTCTGAGTCTGGGCTACTTTCCCCCTGCTCCCCCATTTTACCTGCCCCATCACTCACTAGGACCTGCACCTCCATCTCCCTTCATGAGACCTGCAGTACCCCCTCCCAAGGCTTTCCACCCTAGTGGACACTCAAAGCTCCAGCCCGGGGCCAAGATTCGGAGTGCCAGTGGCCCACTTCAGGGGCCCTCTGTAAGGGGAGAGGGCCTGGGATCCTTGGGCAGTGGCAGTGCAGGTGGTCTTGCAGGGGTTCGCCTCCATAAGAGGAAGCACAAGCACAAACATAAGCACAAGGATGAGCCCCTCCTTTCACTGCGAGACCGGCAGGACCTGGGTGGGCTCTTCAGTGGAGCTAAGACCAATGCTCGTCTCAGCATGCTGAGTGACAGGAGGGACTTGGCCAGTCAGGGCTCTTCAAAGCATCTGGAGAAGCAGAGGGGCAGTGGTAGAGGCTCAAGCCTGGGATCCAGCTTAGGGATGTTTGAGTCGGACCAGCTGTCCACACACTCTCTTGCTGACAGCAAGTTCCACTCCCGTCAGACTCGACAGCCAATAAACAGCTTCATGAGCAGCTACAGTAGCCAATCACAGCGGTCAGAGTCAGCTTCTGACCTCTTTTTGGGGTCACGGGAGGACGAGTGCGGTGGGAGGAGTAGGAAGACGAGGCTCTCAGTGTTTGGAGATCAGGGCTTAATGTCTTTCCAAACTGCCAGGCAGGAGCCAGGACAGATGAACAAGTGCTCCAGTCCCTCCCTCACTGGTAAGAACCGCTTACATAAGGATCACCTGTTCATTTTTAAACTACACTGTGTATTTACAACGGAGTGCACTGCCCTCATGGTAAAATGCGTTGCTTACTTTGATGATGTGTCAGAGGTTTGAGGTTAGGTCAAACTGCAATAACTGTCTGTTGCTTGCTTGTCTTTATCTAACCAGTTGTCTGATGGCTTGGCTTTCTGTAGCTGCCTCACAATAAAAGCCATCCATGGCTCACCTGTGGAAAGCCTCTGATTTAAAGCATCAGCAGGAAGTGTTCAGCTGACATTAACAGCTTAACATAGACCTCATTACAGCTCCGATTGCAAAGCAAAGGAGAGCAGATCATTAAACAGACGGCGAGACTCCTATCTGTTAGAGAAAAGTAGGAAGAAGAGTGCATTATTGAAACAAAACTACAACTGACAGGAGCTTCTACTGTACAGTATACAGGAGATTGAAACAGTTGGAGGCTGCACATAAGTAATATTTCAAAAAATTGTTTTTTCTTTTTAGTCACATATTCAGCGAATGAGTTTAACGTGATACTGCCATAGCTTGGTCAAGGGCTGCTGTATGCACATTCAGTGCATGTTGCTGGATGTGCACACTGTCCACTGAAGCACAAGACACTGCACTTGGCATTACAAGCCAGTTTTGTATAATTTTAACCTCCCAAGGTTGCAGAACTGTTAAAATAGCTGAATGGGGAGCATGTTTGCAAAAATAATTGGTGCCCAATATATTATTCTGTTCCCTAGTGATAACAGGCTTGTTATTTGCTGGTGCAAAGACTTAATCACATATTTAGTCAGAGTTAAAAGGGTTTTCCTCATTTTAGATGTAGATGACAGCATTCTCGTCAAGGTGATTCCTGTTTATAAATGTGCAATGTACAGCATTATGAACACTTTAAGCGGACGAAAAGGCAGGATGGCCCCAAATTTTCACTACGAAACTAATGTGTATTTTGGTACATTCTGTATTCTGCTGTCTTTGAGCACATCTGGCTGGGGATACAGGGAACGTAATGCATGGATGGAGACGACTATAATTCACCAATCTCTCCTTCCTCCCCTCCCTTCCTCCTCTCCTGCCAATGCCTTTGCCAAAGATATATTATTCACACAGTGTGATTTATTTTCTACAGACACGCCGTAAAAGGCCCTTGCCTGTGTTAAAAGAGCTGGCTGGCAGCCAGGGGTTTAATGACTGGGGCCTAGTCCAGTGGCGGGGAGGAGAAGCCAGGGGCTCAGTTAGAATACACCCCCCACCCCAGGGGATCCAGGACGGATGACTCATATACACACTACCCCCCACCCCACCCCTACACACAACCCCCCATCCACGTTATCCCTCCAGTGTTGTTATGCCTCCTTGTCTTCCATGTCCTTCCATTTTCTCCTTGTGCAGCTTTTGCAGTTCTTGCCCTTGCTTTCCTTTTTGCCTCTCTCCCACAATCCCCACATCCATACACAGACTTCCCATTGCTTCTCCGCCTCTTCCTCCCCCTCCCCCTTCTATCTCTCTTTCCTTCTTCCCTTTCTCTTTCTGCTTTTTCCCTTGTCTCCCCTCCCCCTCATTCCCCCATTACCCTCTCTTTTCCCCATTCCCCCTGCCCCTCCTCTAGCATGACTTACTGCCTCACTTCACAGCTTTAGCCCAATTAAAACACAGGCGCGTGTGCATGCCGCACAACCATATATGTGTACACATGCACATTCAGGCATAGACTCACTCCGATACACCCTCATATGCACACACAGACAGAAAGATCCCCATGCACAAGCTGATACAGATGCAAAATTCATATTATTATCATCTGAGCATGCAACTGTGAGTTTGTAAATCATTCCTTAATAGAACTAGTTTGTAGTGATTTAAGCAGTTGTATTTTTTATGCATGTGTGTGTGCCTGTGCTTGTGTGTGTGTGCTTCTTCACTAATCAGCAGGTCTCACTGCAGCTGACAGCAGTCTCTCAGATGCGTATTTGCATAAAAGCAGGTCATCTTCTTCCGAATTACTGTGAATAATTTTCTTTGTGTCACATGACTTGTTCAAAGACATGCATGCACTTTCATGCAGAGAAACACTCTCACTAAATAATAATACATTAAGGATGATTTTATCCTGTCTGAAGCCTGGTCTCAGCCACTGCAGGGGCAGTGGATAAATGAGCATGTATCTCTGTGTAGTAGTGACTTCCTATTCCACAGAGAAACAGGTCTTCAGTGCTGTACGGCCCCTCACACTGCTGAAGGTCACCAGTTTTATGTTCCGTGTATGCAGCTCATAAATTTCTGCTACTTTGTAGTGTGTGTGTGTGTGTGTGTGTGTGTGTGTGTGTGTGTGTGTGTGCGTGCGTGCGTGCGTGCGTGCATGTGTGTGAAAGAGAGAGAGAGCTGAACATGTACACACTACTGTGCAGCTCATAAACTACCGCTACTTAGTGCTTTCTGCATTAGACTAATTTCACTGTCTGCCCTGAATTCTTGAGCAACAATAGAGAGAGAGATGTTCCGCTGAGTTCTAAATGGAGGGCGGCCAGGCCTCTCTTTATCGTCCCTTAGTTGTAGTTACTTCCCTTACCATAGAGCTTTACACTCTTAAACTCTTGATTTTCCCTTTAACATTTCCCTCTCTTGTCTTTAAATGTTAAAAAAAAAAACATCGTATGAAAGTATCACGTGTTTATTCTGCATCTCCTTGTTGCAACACTTCATTGGAGCTACATGAAGCTTCAAAACACAAAAGTGAATTATCCAAATCCATGCCCATGTTATAAACTCATTTTTGAAATGTTCCAGCTCCGCCATATTTGGTGTGCAAAATTCAGAGCTGTTTTGGTTTAATGTGTTAGCGCACTGCAGAAACCTGCTACATTGTATCAGCAGGATTCTGGAGGAAAAGGAGAAAAGAATTGGTTAGCGAATCCAGGAATAGGAGTAAAAGCTCAAGAAAAAGAAACCAAACATGCTGTATGCACACTGCTTGGGGACTGGTGGCTGATTGTGCTTTTCCTCCATTTTGGCTGTGGCTCAGTCTGAGCCTCGGGAACAGTGCCCAGGCAGAGAGGAGGGGGGGAGCTAAGAAATGGGACAGAGATGGGAAACAAAAAGAATGACAGAGACGGACCAAGACCAGGAAGCGGTTTCTGAAATAGAGACGGAAATGAAATGGTGCAGTGTTACCAGTTTAATTGAAAATTAGAGAGTACCATATTGCCGCCCATGACGAGCGGAGTGGAAAAGAGAATGAGAGTGATGGGGAAAGAGGGAAAGAGAAAGGATAGAACAGCGTGTAAAGGGCATACTGCCCAGTTCACCAGTGTGAAGGAAACAATATGGCTCCAGTTTCTTCTGCTCAGCCATTCTGAACTGCTGAATTCATTATTCGTGCATGTTGGGCATGTGCATGTATGCACATGTGCGTTTTTGTATTTGTGTGAGGTTGTGCATGTGGATAAATGTGTTGATATGTGTGTTTGTGTTTGTGTGTGTGTGTTTGGCTTTTTGGCAGCCTGTGCTCCAGATGCACAGGGTTGTTATTGTGTAGCGACATATTAAATGGTTGAAGGAGACATTTCTGTGGGTTTCCTGCTAGCAGAATGGGATCTCCTCCTCTCCCCTCTCCTCGCTGCTCTCTAGTAGACAATTACAGGATAGGATCTGCTCTCTTGGCTCAGCTGGGCTTTGAAAGGCTTACATGAATATGTCAAAATTAGCAGGAAGCTCTTGAAGCAAGAAAAAGACATTCTCTCCATGGGTTAAATTGGCATGATGTCTTTCCTGGCCTTTCCAAGGCTGCTCATTCTCAGTGATATGCTAGCATGAAAACTCCTTTCTCTTACAGACCTTGCTGTGCTGTTTATTTACCTTATGATGTCTCACCTCACTGATGTTCACTCTCTCCTCTCCCAGGTGTTCCCAGTAAGCGCAGGTATAAGCGACGTGAGGTGGAACAGATCCAGAAGGACGTGAGGAGGATGCATTCTTTGAACTTTGAGCATGTGCAGAAGATCCTCCGTGCCAAGCGCCTGCAGCGACAAGCCAAAACAGGAAACAATGTCATCAAAAGACGGCCTGGACGGCCCCGAAAACAACCCATAGAGGAATCAGAGCTGACCAACAGTAGGGAGGAAGATCGGGCTAATGGTCGGGGTTTGGACATGTTGGCCAGCAGGAGAGGTGATGGGAGAACTCTGGGGATGCCTGTCCTGGAGAGGTGTGATGACCTGCCAGGTAGGCAGAGCCTCAGGTCAAGCTTGACCCCCGAGCCTCTGGAGTTCTCAAAAAACGATTCCATCTCAGCAACAATTGAGACCGTGGTCCATCAAGCGCGATCTGTGCCTCCGCTGACCAAAGGGGGGAAACGCAGAGGCAGGGGCCACAGCAGGGACGAGTTATGGGCTCCCTCCAGTCAATAGACTTGCGGGTGGGAGCGACGGCGTATCTGAACGGAGAGCAGTTATTGGAGTCAGTGCTGTTTCAAGCCTATCAGATGCGGTGCCCTTAATTCTGGGAGTCCTCGGTGCACTTTGACTTGTTTCTCCTCTCTGATTTGTGAGGATTACAGTGGGTCAGTGGAGGAGCAGGAGGAGGGAGCGCTGTCAGTGCCATCCCTCTCTTTGCTAAACCCGACCAGACATGAGCCTTTCAAGGATTCATTGGACCTTCATTTACAATGGCACTATATGGTACTATTTGATACTGAATCTGATGCTATAAAAATGTGTGGTACTTATGATAGTGTAGGATATTATGTGATTCTTTATGTATCTGATACAGTGATGTGTATGGTACTTTATGATACTGTATCTGAATGTGGCTTTAGCCATATATTTACCAGCAAGGGGAGGGGGAACGGTTAATATTAAACTGTGCAGCTGTGCTTATTTTTGCCTTTCTGAGGAAGCTTGTCAAAGACGTGGGATAATACAGCAGTAATTAAGCCACCTTACCCTATGACTTATCCCTGTTCTTTGCTCCCACCCATCCTTACCTTCCTTGTTTTCATGCTCTCTCCGAGAAGTAACTGATACTTGCTGGCAGCTCCTCACCCCTGGTCCCCCTCCCTGCTCGATGCTCACCCCAATTCTTCAGCCCTCCCTGGTGCCTGCCGCTCAACTTCATCTCCCTTTGTCCTCTCATTTACTCTAAATCATGTTTTACATCTCCCATTGCTTGTGCTCCCTCAACCTACCCCGTCTCATTTACTTCTCCCTCCCTGCTCGGGCCTGTCCTGAGCAGTGACATAAAGGCAATATGGTGGATCAGACTGTCCCAGACTGTACATAGAAACAAAGTCCACTGTTGCCTGCCTTGTAAAATGAGAAACCAGCTCATAGACATGTACTGGCATACAGTATATCAAATAGAATTGTTGTACCATAGACAATGAAAGTTGTGTATTGTTTTATAACCAAAAACAGACATGGGTGCGACTCAAGACAAGTTTGTTTTCAGACTGAAAGAACCACATGTATTCATTCATACACTCATTATTGTGTTTATATCCAGGGGGCATTGCATACAGGAGGAATATCAGGTGTGTTTTTGGTAAACCTTAAAATTGGTTTAATGCACTATGAAAAACCATACACTTGCATCAATCAAATGCAGCACTTACATGCTTGTTCCAGCCTTATGTTTTGGCCTTTGATGGTGTGGATATCCATTCCAGAGAGCATGCATTATTTTAATCAATTTGTATATGCAGGCTGCGCAGCCAAAAGCGTCAAATCGAAGCCCAAGTCTGAATCATGATTGGACAGTTCAGCTGAAGAGGGCTCAGTCAGTCAGTGTTGTGAAAAGCTAATCCCAGTCTTTCTACTTAACATGATTTTCAATCCATATCCTTGGAAATATTTCTTTCTTTCTTTTTTTTTTTTTTAAGTAAATCCAGTATTTAGATTTAGAAACCAAAGTCTCAGTATTCAGTGTAAGGATGTATTATTTAAAAGAATCTAAATCAGAGTATGACAAACTCTCCACCATGTTGGCACCAATGTAAAGCATTCCTATGTGCACTCTAGAATGTAGCCATCTTGGATTTTTTTGTGTCAATATGTTAAGCCTTTGTTAAACTCTATCTACAGTATATGTGGTTGGTATTTTCTCAAATAAGTATTTCGGAATATAAGCAATGGATCCGTGTTTCTTTGGCAACTTTATTTGATTTCAGGAGATTCTGTCTTCTTTGGGTTGGGTGGGATTCTCAGTTGCAGCAGTTCAACTTGTGCCTTATGTTTCTTTCTCTCACCAATTACAGTTGACCTGAGAAATATCAAATGGCAAAGAGTGCCCCAGAAAATTAACCCAAAATATTCATGATTGTGCATATGACGCATGTGTCTTAGTCATCAGAACCCTGACACTGCCTGTGTCCCTTCACAGCTTCCATAGTCAGCGTCCTCTGTCACCGGCCCCTGAGTCTGTCTCCTAGCTCCCTCCTAGTTTTCTGACCCATATCATCATAACAGTACTAGAAGGGCTGGACCGATGAATATAATATGATATTACTGTGTTAAATACACATCATGTGCTGGCATACACACTGCTTTACAGCAGCGGTGGAAGCAGAAAGGTCCACTGTATCAGATGTGTTTCTATCCAGAGATATTGATTGTACTCACCGTCCTAGGTATAATTGAAGATCACTTACTCTGCCCAGTATTTAACCAGTTATTTACAGCATATAATTGGTTATGTGCTTTGCAAAGGAGGGACAGAGGAGGTTGTCATGGAAACCCCGTTCTCGTACATTGTTGTTCGCTATGCATCAGGCCATGCCTGGCAATGACCTTAAGAGGAATTTCTGTTCTGGGTCCACCCTTCGACAAAGAGAAATAAGTGGTCTTATTTACTGAATAAAATGAATTCATGTAACAAGAATTGTGAATAATACCAGTAATAATTTGTAATAAGTTGTGCAGAAAGTGACTATCATTTCATGAAAACTATAGTTACTGCAGCTCTATGCAGTACAGCCTTAACCAGATGTAAAACTACAGTATTGAAGTGTTTGTTGTAAATAGTGTTAGTACGTCCATCCTGCATGGATACCGGTTGGGCTCGGCTATGCTGGGACTGTCTCCTAAAACCACAGTAGACCTTCTCTCTCTATTAGGACTGCTCAAGACCCAAGGAAACGTACAGACATGACTACTCTAATTGACTTCCCCCTTCGACAAATTTTGCTACACTGACAGTCATCGTTCCAGTTGTCAAATTACACAGAATGCTAAAATAATTTGCCTTATCACACCTTTAAAAGTTCTTGGAGGATGCCAGCCCCACTGTAGTGCACTCGACCAAAAATAGGAATCCCTGCTGACTTGCAGCTATTTTGCCTGCAGCCAGTTGGGGCAGTGCAGTAGCATGAAGAGTAGACAAGAGGGTTGTGTGTGTGGGGGAAGTTCTCAGAGGGCATAGCCAAAAATACACTCGTCCTAACGTTAGCGAGCTTAACCTTGCATTGTTAGATGACTTTTGGTGGGTCTGCAGTCTGTTGTGGTGAAGATGAGGTCTAGATATGTGGTCCGTGAGGTGTAGAGACTGCACGCTTGGCAGCCTACGCCTCCATACTGTGGTCAGTCAGCGGTCTCTGATGTAAGAGTTAAAGACCCCAGGTGTTGTCTGTCCTGTCTGTCTCTCCTACCAGCCAATGCTCCGGTGCCTTCTAACACTGACAAGTATTGTCCTAATCCAGAGCTTTCACTCTACACAGAGACTGCAGAGGGGATGTGGCTGTGAATAGGGTTCAAGGTCACTGTTGTTGTATTGTATTTAGCAGCCAATCTGGACCAGTGGCTACAGGAGGCCCCAAAGCACTGATGTAAGGATCTTTCACCTTGTCTTTGGTCCTAGCATCCAGACGTGTTCAACCTTACATCAGTGGTCGGGGAGCATTTACTGTAATCCACAGTTCATAACAGCAGCTAGGATGGAATATAATGGCACCCAAATTTTGATCACCCCCCATTCCCTTTGTAGCATGCTGTGATGAGTGTCCTACACATGGAGTGAGGGGTCACGTGAGACAGAGCCTCATAAATGTACATGTAGTCATCCTCACAGCATATGTTACAGTTCTAAGCTATAATGTTGTTCAAAGCTGAAAGTGCAGATGAAGCATTGAGAAAACCAATAAATGTACTTCTTTAGAGCACAAAGTGAGCTCTTCTAACAGTGTGGGCATATTTTAGTTTGTATACATAGTGTATTTGAACCTTTTTCTAGAGTGGGTTTCCTTTATTTGCATGCTCAACTTGATTGTATGCATAAATATTTTAGACAAGCCGAAAGTTGAATTTCAATTGAATTTGGAGCAAGACTTGTACATTGTTTGATATGTTTCTTTTTGTAATGAATTTTTTAATTCATGAAGCATTTTTGTACATTGTATGAATATTAAAAACTGCAAATATTTGACATATAGAGTAAATACTAGATGCGCATGCATATGCATATATCCTTCACAGTATGTATGTGTAAATGTACACATATATTTTGTATTTGCATTTGCTGGCATACAGATATATGTCTTAAGCACATATATACATGCAATATATATGTATATCCATGTCCGCTGGCATGCTTTTGGTCATGTTTATCTTTCATGATCTTGTAGGTTTATTTTTTGTTGTTTTTTTTTTTTTATTTCTCTTTCCTCAGAAAGAAAAAGCTCATTCTTTTGCTACCCTTCTGTTGGCTGGCAGCGTTGAGCACTTATTAAGAAGAACTACAGTTGAAGTTGTTCATGTTATCCATTGTGTGAAATAATAAATGACTTTATTGACAGCTGATGGTGGCATGTATTTTCTTCTTTCTGGTTAGGATTTGTTATTCTGATCTCCTAAAACTGCTTCGTCACACACTGAGATAAAGCTGATAAGTTATTTTGTGATTCAGTCAGTTAAGAGTGTGTGTGTGTGTGTGCATGTGTGTGTGAGTGTGTGCAGCTTGGAAGCAAGATGACAGGAGGGCTTGCTGCACTGTTGGTGCTGAATGTCAGATGGTCTCAGGGAATGAGTACTAACCCACAATGTGTTCGCTTGTTGCGGTTAAAAGAGAGGGAATCCTCTCATCAGATTATGCTACAGCCTCACTCAGTCACGCTCACACACGCTCACACACGCATACCTACACACTCTTACTCTCGTACTTGTTCATTAGCCAAGCCTACATCTCTAAATCCTGCCTGCACTAGCCCATCAGTGTCAGTTCTAGGTGGGCTGGGCCGCAGGCTGCTCTGTTATTGGACGGAGCTGAGTGGGAAGTGCCCCACTATTGGCTGCTGCCAACTAGTAAAATTCTTCTGTTACCATGGTTGCAGGGTGAGCTGCCCAAATGTGTCTCAGTGTATCTGGTGGTGCTGATGGAACCGTTGGCATCACTGGTGTTATGCTGAAAAAATCCCCCCTCTGATGGAAGTCAGGGCTGCAGTGGGGCTGCACCCAAATCACTCTCTACTGATGCCTGTAAATGAGCCCACATGGCCCCACTCCACCCCCAGCACAAGAGAGAGGATGAGATAGATCACCAGGGCTGTGATCACGATGAAACAGCACAGCAAAGCACATCCCGCATGAAGGATGTACTGATGAGCCAGAGCTACACTTAAAAGGGAAAAACAGCATCGTCAATCTGATGTACTATGTGTGGATTTTCTCACCAGGTTCAGCATCATATGTAGTTTCCTCCAAGACTGTGTTGTTCACTGCACACGCTCCAGGTGCATAGGAACATATCATTAGCACTAATTAATAAAAAGGTGTTGATGATTGAAAGAGCCACAGCTGAAGTGAGCGCACCATAATTCCAGTGATGTTAACAAATGGGGGATTTTCCCATATAAAACGTTATGTGAAACATAAATGGCACGTGTGTATTTAGAAAACTTTGACTAAAAATATTTATATGGTACCTTTCATGGCAATATAAAGGTACAATATATTCCACCTGGTCAGTGGGTGGAGCCTCCCTGATGGACAAAAGAAAGGACAGTCTTGGAAATGGACTGAATTTAAGCTTCTCGCTTTGTCTTCTTCTCATGTTGCTATACAAGTGTGCAAAACCTTTCCAGAACTTTTCAGCTTTATATAACAATATGATGAAATCTTATAAATCCTAGCTCCTGTGACATCTCTGTATGGCAGAAATATTTCATTACAGTCATAGAAGTGCATATCAGTGTTATGATATGGCATGTGGAGACACAGACTGTAATGGAACCGTCCTGGTGGAGGTTTGTACAAATGTGCTGAGAGCGTAGGAGGAGGACAGGGCTTATAAATTGTGGTGCTCAGCTGGGGCCCGTAGGTTTACTGTTCCCAAACTTAAACAACTTGCTTCTTATGGAAAATGTTTCAAAAATTTGGGAGGATCTTCCCCCCCAATCCTCTGTGGACCAGCCTCCTTTGGAATGTAGGATTTAGGATTAGGGGAACCTGACAGCGTGTGCATTGGAAAAATGTGCATGGTGTAAGTTGGCCAGTCACAATTCTTGTCGTCTGTGTAACTCACACACACCCTGGACATGATGACATTTTTCAAGAGTTGCATGTCAGCTGCGGACCAAAGGGTATAATTATAGTCATTGCTTGAAGATTGCCCATTGAACTCTTCTGAATTTACAATGGAAAGGTTACTGAGTTAGCTTGTGTGCTGACCTGAATTGCTTATTTAAACCAATGATGTGTACCTTTCCCTATAAAGGTAAAAAGGAGGAAAAAACAAGCAAAAAAAAAAAAAACCCTAGAGACACTAGAAACCCAGATTGCATTGTTTTCATACTGACATGTTGAGATGTTTACAGGTGTTACAGGTGGCTTGTCCCCTGTTACAGGTTCTTGCTTCATAAGAACCATTTGTGTATGAGCATGTACCAGCAACACATACATCCTGTCACCCTGCAAGTCACCCTAAAATTTGCTGAAAAACAAATAACACAAACTTAATAATCATTTTCCTGACTCATATTCTTGCATTATGCCTAGAATGTGAAGTGAGAATGCATGTGTGTCTGTACATCTGATAAAAGACTGTAACTAACACAGGTTTTATTTTGCTTTTCTGGTGTTGTCCGTCTATGCTGCTCAGTTGTTTGTATGGAGGAAAAGATGTCCCATATTGGTCAAACAGCCCACAACAAGAGCCAACAAGAGGCAGCAGTACTGGACACACTACAAAGACTATAAGGCAGTGGTCGGGTTCAGATTCAACCACAGTCCAACAGCAGCCCAAAGGTGGCCCAATAACGGCCAACTGCATCCCAACTGCTTCCAGCCACGAGAATGAGCTTCCCTCAGTAGGAGAGGCTTTGAAGGAGCTTTGAAGTGTCATGAATGAGAGTGGGTGAGCTTTTGGTGATTATACTCTGAAATTGTTGATTCTTCCTCCCAAATTCTGCCCACTTCCAGCCAAAGCTGCATAAATCAGCATTTTACCAGCATATGTTCTGGTAGCACATTCTGTATAACAACAGGACACGTTTGTGGAAAGAAGCCTGCTTTGCTGTTGGTCTCTGCCCAGTCTAGTCATATCAACATCTGCAGCACAACCATCTGAAGTAGCTATAAATTACCACAATTGTTTGTGTTGACTTTTGGCTATTCATTACCATCTGTATGCCAACAAATTCACCTATGAATAATTTCAGCCTTTGTGCCTGACAGTACACAAACACGACGAAGCTGCAGGGAGTCTGCAAAAGTGTCTGTGCAGCACCATGTTTGCCCTCTCTGTTATCACTGCTTTTCAGAGTAAGGAACTTATTCCCATGGGTGCAGACTGTCTTCCCAATGTCACCTTTTATCTGAAATATTAATTTTGCTCTTTATAGCCCTCGCTGTGACTGCTTGATTCCTAAATGCTTCAGCGTCCCCTCGGTACAAAGTGCAAAAATAGACTCTTAAATGTGATACTAATTATTCTGCAACATTTGTGAACCAATTTCGTCACTAACAATTTGCAGTTTTTTCCAAGTGTTAACAATGATTAAAATTTGAGTCAGGTTGCATGAGTGCCAGTGAATATCAGTGACTGTTTGAGGCACATCCAAAGCCACACAGACCATCAACAACAGACAGAGCCACAAATTTACAACAGACAGTCCTGCAGTCCAGGCCAACTAACCAGGAAGTCTGCCATGTAACCAAGCATCCCTTCAATTTATCTCTGTTGGTGTTTTCAGAGGATGACTATTGCTTGTGTTTATAAAGATGGATGGAGCATCTCAGAGTACCCCCTCTCCCCCTCCTCTCTCTTTCTCCACTGCACAGCGATGGAAGACGCCATCTGGTGGCGAAATGTACCACTGCAGCTCTGGCACCTCATGTCACATCCACAGGACAGAGAGCATCATCACTCAGCCAAGTCAAAGCAGTAAATATGACAGGTACACAAATGCGGTTTTCCAGTTAAAGGAGAGGGGTGATGAAATGTTTTTTACGCCGTTGAATGAATCTGAACTATGACCTCAAGCAGTCAAACCTACACACCCCAGTGCTTTATTCATGGATCCACTTGAGAGATCAGTGCAGGAAATACTGTTGCTGAAAGTTGGTTGTGTGTGTGTGTGGCGCAAAGAGGAAAAAACACCAGAGATATAACAGAGTGTGTTCTGCATAGAGCCGGCCACTGTTGCCACGGTGACAGTGTGACTCATGGCGGTTTGATTTGGATTTAGAGCAGTGCCCTGTTTTGTGTGTGAGCGTGTGTGGATGTGCATGAGCATGTGCGAAATTTTACCTGCCTGTATATATGTAAATACGTGCGCATATTATAGGCTTATATTTGTGCGCCGGTGGGAAAGAATGAAAAAGAAAAAAGCTGAAAGAGAGAATTTCCTGTGCGCAGCAGTAATTGTCCACCTCTCTCATGTCTCCTCAGTCACAGTTAGAGCCTTTGTTAGCAGATTGGCTCTGCCTTAGTCTTTCTAATGATGCCAACACTTAGGTAATGTGCCTTTTTGATGAGAGTAGGCCACTTAATCTCTCTATTCAGGCTCCATCTCGCACACACACACACACACACACACACACACACACACACACACACACACACACACACACACTCTCTCTCTTTTTCACATACATGCATACACACACACGCACACACACCTCCCCCTCAATCCTCCTAATAAGCTGTCTCTCTGTCTCCTGTAATTTGGCAGACGAGTCTATTATATGATACAGTCATATTTTATTAATGGACCCCCGTAGCGAACACACACACCCCTTAGTGGATGCAATTACGTGACGCACAGGGAGTGTGTCTCTCTGTTAAAAATGATTTCAACTCCTCGGCTAGTTTTCATCTGCACCGTTTGTCTGCTGCGTTGTTAGTATTGGGCTGGAAGGCAGAACCACAGGCATTTCTGCTGAAGTTGGCACTGTTCCTCCACACTTCATTACACTCCCATCAGCTCGGTGATAGCATGGAACAGTGAAGCTTCAAAAGGCCGAAAACAGCAAAATAAAAGGCAACGTTCAATTATTGAGTTAAACATTTCGTGGAAATATTCTCCTTGTCTCTGTCTCTCTCTGTCTCTTTCTCTTCCTCAGTGTTGGACAGATAATTCATCCCATATGTTTCAGCAGTGCCAGGCATTTCAAGCTCTGTGGTGAAGTACATTCCTCCAAAACTAATTTTCTCAAATGCTATATTGCTTCGGTGATATATTACCCAACAAAGTCAGTATTGTTTTTGCATATATGCAAATTCTAAAGCATACCTACTTTTCTGTATGACTAATTTAATATGTGGATGATCTTATTGAGTTACAAGAGTAATAATCTAAAGCAGTGTTAGCAGCTCTGTGAGACTGTGCTTGGTCTACTGTTAGCATGCTAACAAACAAGAAATTATAAAGATACTGGAGCTTGAATTTATGTTTCTCTTTTTTTCTTATGTAGGATGTTCACTGATATTCATTTAATGACATCAGTAATTTACCATTTTATGCACAGACCTTTTAGCATTGCACAGCAGCCCCCCCCCCCCCCCAGTTTTGCTTTAATGCCAACAGTTTTCAAGTCCAAAGTGACAAGTCTTCTAATGTCCCTTTGCAAATCAACTCTTGATATGTTCACACACAGACACACACACACACAGACACACACACACACACATTTCTTCGGCCAGTCTAGAAGATTCTGTGTGCTGCTCAAAGGATGAAAGAGGAATTCCCCGACAGCAAACACACTCAGTAGCTTTTCCAAATTTGCATATTCACAGAATCTTTCCTTCTCAGTGAGGGCAGACATCTATGCCATTAAGCCATTTTTTCCATTAGATTATTCAGCATCCTTTGTCAAAAATTCTGTACTACAGTAAACAAATCATTATCCAGTACTAATATAGTACTCTGATACAGTATAATGTAACATTTCAAAGGACTTCAAATATAGTTGGAGGGGCGCTTTAAAGGACTGACTGCGAGTGCGTCTGCATCACCCCTTTGAGCTGTAATCTGCAGTTTCATTCAAATCTGAATAAAAACTTCGTCCAGACGAGCTGAGGAAAGCTGTCAGCACAGTGGACCACTTCTCTTGTTGTCTGGTCTTGCTGGAACAGATGAATGGATTAAGTTCTTTATCAGACTGTTTTATGTATTTTTTTTTCCCTTCCCTTCTTTTATGCCTGCAGTGGCTTGTCTTCATCGGGCCGACAACAATGAAATATTATCTGATTGTTATTGCTCCAGGAAATAGTCAGAACAAAACAGCAACAACGATAATAGGACATACATTGCAACACCTGCCTGTGTGTGCGTATAAAGTTATCCAAGCAACCTTCACATTTCTGAACATGTGTGCCGACATGCACATGCCTGCATGTGTGCATGTGTCCACGTAATGAAGAAGAGTGAAGCTTTTAGCTGTCAGGTACACTTGAAGGTTTGACACTGTGTGACAGTCAAGAGTAACACGCTGAGAACAAACGACTGATTAGAGCCAGCAGACTGGAACTGAGCGGCTTCTCATTAGGCACATTTTGACAATATTTGGTTATGTGCCAACGTATAGAAACATTCTCAGACAGTCATTAGATAAAAACACCTGTGCAGATACTTTAGTGTGTCAACAGAAGTGCGTGTGTGTGTGAAAGAGAAAAGAGAAAACAGCTCTCAACTTTGGGCCCGGACCCCCCACGTAGCTTTGAGGGGAAAAAGGGTTTGCCAAATGATTAATGTTATGAGAAAAATACTTTGCATTGCATAAATTTATGATGGTGTTTTTAATCATTGTGATAAATGTCTCATGTTTGAGAAATAATGAATATACAGCCCTTAGGCTCACACCAATAATTAATCAAGAGAAATGATAAAAGAAAAAATAAAGAACAAGTGTCCAGCGTCAGAGTTCAACATTTGCTCCGGCAAGTGGGTCACGTAGTTTGTGGGGGTCCGATGGTAGAAAATGCGTGAGTGCCGCTGCTCTAGAGAACAGTAGGTACAGTCTGACCTCTGCTGCACCTCTGTGGTGTGTTTTTGTTCTCTGTTTCAGTTCCAGCCCTCCAAGGCACATTACATAACTACACTATTATTTTTCCATCCCCTGCCTCTTTCTGTCTGACTGACATCGGAGGGGAAATACAGATCCAAACAAGGCAATGATAATTACTTGCTCCACTCTTTTGATCAGTCTATTTGTCACCCCCTGTCTCCATATTTTCTGCCTTTTCTTCTGCTTTCTGTCTTAGCAAAGTCTCTCTCTCTCTCTCTCTCTCTCTCTCTCTCTCTCTCTCTCTCTCTCTCTCTCTCTCTCTTCCTGCACCACCACAAGTTGGTTCGCTTTTGCACCCAATGTGGTACGCTGGCTTTCCATTAGTTCATTTCCCCTGCTTTGAGAATGCGCTTGCATGTTGCGTGTGTGCACTGTATGAATGTGTGTGTGTGTGTGTCTGTGTATATGTGTGCTCTTGTGCGTGTGTCTCCAGAGTCTCAGAACAGTATTATTGTAAACATATCATTTGATGGGGAGAGTGGTTCAGGTTGTTGGCCGGCTGCCCTGCTTTCATTTGGAACAGAGCTGCCAACATCTGGACTGTGTCAACACTCACTGACAGTGTTTGTGTGTGTGCGTGTGTGTGTTGGGGTCCCTGCCTCGGCCCCAGAGCTGTCAGCCATTGGATGGGGAACAGATTTGCTCAGATTAATCAAAGGTGTAGCATTAATAAAAGGAGCCCTATTCCTCCATACCTCCAGGCGGCCATTTTAAGAGCCTGTGAGAGCAGCCTCGCATCCTCCAGGACGAGTTTCAGTCACACGCAGGCAGGCAGGTACATGCACACAGCCTGGGACGGGCTTTCAAAATAGTCGCATCTAACTAAAAATGCTTGAAAGGTGAAAACGATCTTTCCCTTGTTTGCGGTTTGTTTGTCGGTTCACACACTGTAAGGTGGAGTAACAGTGCAGCGTTCCCTTTGGGCAGGATGCTGCATTTGATACTGTGCGAAATGCAAGAGAAAGCCAGAGCAGAATCTGTGACCACCCTGGATGAAAAACCCACAAATCCAACAGAGAAACATAAAATACATGTTATTCATATGGTGAGAAATGTGCAGCAGCCTCCTCCATTCATTTATTTAAACCCAGGTCAGGACGTACAGCCACCATAGATGCAGGACTCAGAGAAAGATACGGCACATTTCAGTGCTGAGCGGGACTACAAGAACCGAAAAAGAACAAAAGTTACCTCATTAATTTATGTAAACTGACAACAGATGTATTCAAATTATTGCTGTATACACACAGCGATGATGTGAATGTTGGACGAGAGAAATAAATTTTGTCTGTGTGTGTGATTATGTGCAAGAAAAAGCTAAATGGACAGAGAGAGAAAATGATATTAACTACATGATGGTTATTCTAACATTTGCCCTCTCGTGCCTCCTACAGTAGTCTCAGCTGTTATTTGTGTAAAGCCGAGGCTGGCGTTTCCTTCCTTTTGTGGTGGAGTAACGACATCTTAAAGCACACACATCACAAACGCCCATACACACACATCATATTAGATCTTTATAATCTTGTGGCTTTCAAACCATGAAACAAACGCTTTGCTCTCTGCTCAACATTCAGTCCCCTCTTCTCCGTTTTTTTTTTTTTCTTACCAAACTTTTTGCGAGGCAGAAACAGTTTCTGTGTTTATGTTTACACATTCGTGCATATGTGCTCAATGCATATGAGAGTAAGTCTGTGTACAGATACAGACGCTGCTGTGAGAGGGATAATAATCTCCCCTTCAGCTGAGGCTAAAATCTCTGTCCAGCCCTCTCTGAGTCACCCGGCAGTCTGGGCTGTTGGCTCTGGCAGGCCATCTGATCCGGCCTCGCTGGGCTAAAGATATTTGGGTGTAGTGAGCATTAATGTTATTGCTGAGCTCCGGGTATTGCTGGGCTGAGATGTATTTGGGTTGGCTTGCTGAGGGATGAAGCCTGTTTGCCTACCGGGGCCGAGGACTCTGCAGGGGGCCTGCCTAATCTGCTGCACCATCCGACAGCTTAATTAGTGTTTCACTGCTGCACTCACATACAGTGCGCGCACACACATTTTCTCTTTTCCACACATACACATACACACTGGGGCATAGCTTGTTAGTCTAATAAAGAGCCATTAGAAGGTTAAATGTGGGTCTCATTAAAGATTAGTCATTTACTAGCATGCATAATAAGACTCTCTTGTGTGATTCTGATAACTGCTCATATTGCTGCGAAAGTGAAGACCACAGTCAACTCGTGCAATGTTAATTTACCATGCCATAGCCTGGGATTTGGCCTGTCTCCCGCTGAGGGCATAAACAGCAAGGGAAAAGGATACAGCCACTTCCAGTCAGTATCTGAGGGCTTAAATGTCATTACACGATGGTGTCTTTATGTTGTGGGTGCGCTCTACACACTGTAAATTGTTTGAGATGATTTTGACGAGCAGTGATCCAAGGGGCTTAAAGAGGAAGAGGCTTGAGAAGGATAAGCTGTGTGAAGAGGGGTCTAGATTAGCTTGAATGGATTTGGAAGTCCTCTTGGAAGCTTGGACTAAAGGCTGTATTGAAATGTCAGAGATAATAATTTTGCTTCTCTCATTTTTGATGATCTCCGTCCTAATGCCTCTACCATCTGTTTGAGAGCAGAGCAGTGGACGTCCATCACTGCAAGAGAGGGAGAGGGAGAAAGAGGAATCTGGCGTGCCACAAAGATACGTTTACTTGCTCTTTCCAGCCCTCATCAAACTCTATCTGATCCAAACAGTGTTCTTGTCTTTACTTGGACTCTAATAACATTATTCTCCTGGTCACGGCCACATAAAAAACAGATGAGCATGAGCCATAAACGGGAAAATCAGTTTTCAAAAAGGAATTAAAATATTGGAGCTGCCAATGTTTTGACTTAGTGGATAAAGCCTCCAGGCAACTAGGGTTGGAGGGAGAGGAGCAAGAAGCTGTGAGAATGTCAAACAGCAGACGGCTTTACTGACTCAAGACATGGATTAGCCATCTGAAGCCTTGTTTTAGGAGTTACAGTATTACTGAACAGCCCATGACTAACCTACAGTGTACAACAAAGTGTTAGCTGCATATCAATTAGAGAGACTCTGCACAGAGACAGACATTAGAGCTGAAAATGGGCTGTTCAACTCGCAAATTCACCTCCCCGTCTCTGTTCTGATAAATATTTCAGCCAAGCTCAGCTACATCACAAAAAAAAGAAAGAAAGTCATATTTAATGACTGCTCTTGTATGTTTGTCAGGTTTTAGAAGTCGTTTGCAGGAACATCTGTGACAGTGAATTTGCATTTTGAAAACGTTCACAAACATCACAGAAACAAGTGCTTTAATTGGAAATGCCAAAATCTATTCCTGTTAGGCATAATGGGAACTGTCATGGCTGTGATGTTTGGATTCATACAATGTGCAATGATTTAATATTAGTTTCCTTTATTAGACTTGCCTGATAGTTAATTTAACACTGTCATAACTTTTTTTGCGCTTGCGTGTGTTTTTTTGGACAAATTAAGGCTAAATTTATGTTTTTTACTTCCATTACCATAATTCACTTTGTTTGTTGATTTGTTGACAGTGTCTGTAAGCTGTAAAATTGTTAACATGGGTGTTAATCTGTCGCTTTCTCCTGCTACACAGCCCTGATTTGTCCCTGAGTTATTTATCATGTTTCCACTATTTAATGTTTATGATAGCTTGGGTGATGACTGTGTGGTTATGTTGTGCTGTGTACTCTCTATGAGAGTGTGTGTTTGTGTGTGAGCAATTTGTTTTGAGTGACACGCTGTCGCTTCCCTCGCAGGGAAACTTGCTAATTTACTATCTCTCAAACAGATGCCACATTATGCCTCCAACATTCACATACAAACAAACATACATTACCGCCAAACCCGTTCACATCTGCCCATATGTGCTTAAATCAGCTGTCAGTGAATCTTTGTCACCAAGAGTCGACGTCTCCAGCTGAGTTTCAACTCCACCGTTCACAGTATAATCTTTATAAAAGCCTCTATCAACTGACTGTTTCCTGTCTGTATTCATGCTGGACTGAGATCCTGTTGTCACTGCAGAGGTGAGTTACTGAATAGATGTGAGCTATCATTTACTTTGTAACGCTGCGTGACAGCGTGGTCCCCAGTCGTCTGCACCTCATGGTGGCTGTGCCTCAAAGGGCTCTGCTGCAGAGGCACATCTCTTAAAAAAAAAAAAAAAACAACTGGGCCCCTGAATCCTGCCACCAGTACAGACACATTTATATATAGACACATTTATATTTATGGTATACATTTTCTGCCCCCAGAACAGGAAGAAGGTATTGAAAGTAACAGGTCATTACTTCAATCACAAAATGAATTTTTCACGTTGAGCACCCAAGCATGTCACAGTTGCTAACATATATTGTCAGAAACTACCAAGATCTTATGTTTATGGTGCACTACTGACTCGAAGTGTGTGTATGTGTGTGTGTGTGTGTGTGTGTGTGCGAATGTGTGAGTGTGTGTCATGAAGAGTTGGTTTGGCCGAGCGCCATGCAGCTGGAAGCCATCATAGAACCAATTACTTTCTGTCTTTTGCTCTCCTTCGCTCTCCCTCTTTCTCCCCTTCTCTCTCTCCCTGTCGTTCTCTTCATCTCTCTCTTCTGCTCCCATTTTCTCTGTCTGTCTGATTTTAATTCTGCACGCCTGTCTCTTTGTGAGCCAAGACTTAGCTTCACAGTTAACCCCTTAATTTTGCCCTCGCTCACATCTCCCCTGCACCAACTGATGTAACTCACCGCCACCAAACGTACTTCCTCCACCTTCACCCGATCATCTCCAGTCCCTTCTTTCATCTAAGCTGCTTCGCCCTCCTCATCATCCTCTTAAATATGTAATTGTTTTCTGTCTTGAAGTCTCCTCATCTTGCTTAGCAACTTGGGTTGTTGATTCAGATGTGAAATGTTTGTAAGCCTGCATGTCCTGCCAACACAGCGTACGGACCAATTTACAGTAACATGTTTGAACTGCAACTCATGTCATGAGTGAAGGGCGGCGGGAGTGTAAACACTGATTACAGATCGTGTACTGAATGAATGTGTCACCGGAGTGAGAGAGAGGGAGAGAGAGAGGGGGAGACAGAGAGAGAGAGGGAGAGAGAGAGAGGCAGTGAAGGATGGAGGAAGTGGGAGAGTTAACAGTGTAAACAAATGAGGAGTGTAATGAGGATAAAGCACCGCTGTGAACAAGTGAGTCTTTGTCTTCACACGTACCTGCTCCATCTCGCCTCTCTTGCTGTCACACACACACACGCACACACACAGAAGCACGCACACACACACACTAACACACACACACACGCGCATATAAATGAGTGTATCGTGTTTGGGTTTCTGGGAAGTGCAGTTTATTGAATGTTAAAGAATGGAAACAGAATCTGCCACTTCACTGAAAGTGAGTGAGCGAGACACTTAATGATGTTTTTCAAGTGACAATGCCAAAGGGGAGTTTTCTCTCAATGTTCTCGACCTGTCCATTACCGCTGCAAACCACATAGCAGAGGAGAAAATTACAGAAAAAGTAGAGCAGCTGGTGACAAGTCTAAATGTTATTCTACCAGCTTGCTTCATGTCTAAAAATGATTCATGTAACTGTTTCATTCGTTATCAGTGCAGAAGTACACATTGCATGCAAAGCCTGCTAAATGAAACCATCAGCTACAGGTACTTTTCTGTAACTTGACAAAGATAAGCCTGGTTTCTTCAACAGTTGGCTGAAAGGAGCAGACCAGGCTTTGCATGCTTTAGCCTATTTACTACAAATCACATGCTCCTTGTTCTTCATGTGTTTTATATTGTTAAATGTAGTTTTTCTACCATTTCAGGTACATTGTGTGTGCCAAGTCTGCCAATGTTATTTTTAGTGTTTAAGTGTACTTAATATTCACTGTTAGACTGACCAGCCTGCACAGAGAAATGAATGGAAATCGATGGCTGCCTCTTGGAGAAATATATTCACATTTCTAAAACTGTAGAGCACACATTTGGAAATAATCAGCTGTATGTAAATATGAAGCGTACACGAATTGCAGTGAAATGAGCTCAAACTTGAAAAAAACCACTGCTATTGTTCTTTAAATCAACACAGGTGAGAACAGTTGAAATCCTTTAATCAGGATCAGGCTCTAAAAATGCTCAGCTGTGTGTTACTGCGTTCACATCAGGTATCAGTATCCCTGAGATGACTACAGCTTTTATGTCCAGGAATCCAGGGAAGTACTGTCTGTTTGAAAAGAAGAAACTTTTAGAGATTAAAATTGATGACACAGGTGCATTAGAAGCTGTTTGCTCTATTGGAAAGATTTTTTTTTTTCAGCAGCAGCACACATCTATCCTCTCCAGTGTCAGTTCATTAAAAAAAAGAACAGCTACATGACAGATTTTATGTTGAAGCTCCTGAGGAGGAAAAGGAGCCCAAATATTTGACCATTTTTGGCTGTTTATGTCTACTTTCACAAAGTGCAAAAATGCATAGAATTTGCAGAGTGCTGGGAAACGTTCCCGTGAGCACATGCACACACATATCCTGAATTTTCAGGCTTTCTTCAAAGAGAAGCTGTCATCACATTAACTGGCCCCGTGTCACCTAATTATTTCAAGAATATTATGCTTTAAAACTGTACACTGCTTAATGGTAATGAGTTCAAAATAGAAAGAATGCAATCTCAGCTACTTTATTTAGTAAATCAGAGCAAATATATAAAATTATGTGTAGCACATATTTACTTACAATAGAAATTGTATCTCCAGCTGGTCCTTTCTTGATTTAAGAAAAGCATAAACAGCAGTGTCCCCGCAGTATTGTGGTATTATCCTGCATCTGTGTGGGTTTCCCTCACACCCTCCCAGGTCTTAAAGGGTGACCTGTCAGGGTAAAAAGCAGAGCACTGCCCTCTCTGGTCAAAAGTCTGTTGCACCTCTGACCCGACCGCCGTCAACAGTTGTTAGGCGTGGCCAGACGTGTGCTCTGTTTCACCTGTAACCACACCCCTCAGTGATGTCACCCTGCATTGAGACACCCTGCAGTGCAGCTCATCTTCACTGAAGCAAGAGGACAGTTATTCTCACAGGTGAGAATGTGACCCTCCGTGGGTTTGACCCTCCTCTGAACAGGAAGTTTCCAGTGACAATGAAAAAAAACGTTAACACCTCTGACCATGAAATTACACTTGTGTGGGTTGTTAACAGTAACAGCGCTTATTATTATCAGCATCGGGTTATTTGAATCCTCATAAAAGGTTTATATAATATGTTTTTTTTGCCAGAAACAACCAGTTAGAGGCTGCTCCCTGTAGTTAGACCTGTGTAGCTCAGGTAGCCTTTTTTCCAGACTTCCAGAAAAAAAACACGTCTAGAAAGTTGCAAATGAAAGTGACAGCACATTAGCAGAAGACTAAGAAAACAAATCAGACAACCATCATCCGAAGAATGTCTCACTGTGCTGAAAGAGGCCGCTCATTCTGAAAAAGGGGCAAATAGTAACAAGCAACACACACACACACACACACACACACACACACACACACACACACACACACACACACAAACACACACAGATGGAGATGTGGCCGGGCGTCGGGCCAGATGCTCCAAGAGAAGGAAACTCACATTCTTGTGATGGGGAGTCATCAAGTATCAGGTTCCATAGACTCTGGCAGAGACTGGAGAGCCCCCTCACCACCCACCACCCCATCACACACAGAAACACAGGCACACACACACACACACACACACACATACATACACACAGAGAAACAAACACGCATAGGGGCATGCTTTGTAGCCCCATCCCTTGTGTGTGTGCATGAGGGTGGGTTGGCTGCATGAAAACACTGAACTGCTGCCTTTTCTAATCTTGTCAGATCTGTTTCTGTAGAGATCAGGGCAGAAGTGCCTGATCCTGCGTGCAGCTTGGTCTGATTACTTTCATTTCGCTTTGTGTCTCATGTCTGAGAAAACCTCCTCAGTCTGCATTGAATAAGCTGCTTGAAGGCCAGTTTGTTGGTTTGATCCAGTGCGAGGTCTGCAGGTCGAATGATCGTGGAGGAGAGGAGGGACAGAAAGACGCATGTAATTTCTTTTCTTTCCACTAGATGTCCCTGTCAATCTGCTCATGTCAAGGCCACCAACGCTCAAGTGGCTGTTACCCTGATCAATTCCGTGATTTTCCAAGATCTCAGCATATACTTTGAACTTTGAATGAAAGAAAATAATAACAGGGTTAATTCATAATAAAGTATCTATAATCACAATGTTTGCGAGACATTAGCACTTTTATACAAGACACAATAAGATTAGATGACTGCTTGAAAGACACCACTTCACGACGGTATGATTACAGGCTGTAAATCATTGAATATTATCCAATCAGTCAGGCAAAGCAGGTATGGCAGGACAATGAATCAATCACCTGAAATCCAGCCGCCTACGTTAAAGCTCTCGAAACTCAAGAGCTGAGCCCAGCAAATGTCAGCCGGGGCTGAGACCATAAACACTAGAAGACAAGACTCGCAGCAAAAAGCTGCTTGTTGCTGTGAGTCTTGTTTTTATGTCACACTTGCTTTGGCAATGTAAACCTTTCAAATGAATTAAATTGACTTGAATTGAATCAGTAGAACTTGAGGTTTATTGCTCTGTGAAAAGTTCATTCAGTGACTCGCATCACCACAGCTTGTACCTGGAAGGGTGATGGAGAACATGATGAACACTCAGCTCAACAGCTGCCATATAAGAGCTGGGATTTAACAGCAACACTAAACTTAAAGATTAAACTTCACAGTCTTAAGATGCTTAAGTGTTTCAAGTGTCTCCATCCAATATTAATGTTGTGCTGTGCCAGATACAGACACAGACATACGGAACAGATAAAAAATAGTTAAAGATATAAAGAAAATAGATTAAATCAAAGAAAATACAGCAAGTAAACAAATAGCAACACAGAGCAAAACACACAAGTTCACAGAGTAGCTTGTATGTCCAAAGTAATGCCTATTTTTAAGAGATAAGAGGCATCGTTAAACGTTCCTCATAAGAAACAAAAGGCTGCCACACTACATGACGTTTCACAATCAATCCCCACAGTGTGTTTCTTACTGCATGACCCCACAAATCCACCTGCCAAAGGTGAGTGGGCGGTCACAATTTGAATGTTTTCACATGAACACGGAACTACATTAGCATGAAGTAAGAGAAGTAGCACTGGTGCGGCTGGTGTGGATTTTGCATGTTCAAAAATACAAAGAATTCAATGAAATGGTCTGCAGCCGTACGACACTGCGTCATGTTTGCAGGGAAAGACAGATTTCCATGAATCCAACACGTGACACCACAACCTTTTTATAATCCCGACTATTTCAGGATTTAGCTTTTTAAGGAGAAATATCTTGTTGAAACAGTCAAATGTTGTTCTGTTTAGTGTTGTGTAACCAGTAGCTTCATTGTTATATAAGATGTCGATGAATCTGATAAGCACTTGGGCATAACGTCTTTTCAAAGAGGAAGAGATAAAACACAGCCTACTGCCTTACTCTGCATTTACACAATGTTTATTTAGCTGCGTATTTAGCTGCACTGCCTGTGTTAAATAAGCCAATACATCAATAACAATCAGTCACGTTACTTCTTTCATAAAACTCACTACATTATTTGAATAAATGATTAGCTAATCCAGAAAGGGCAGAAAAAGATGGAACCAGCTGCTGACAAGGAGCAGCTGTAAAACAACCGGTCCTGGAAACATGTGGTGTGTTCTGTTTGGACACATATTTTTCATCGTGTTTGTTCTTCATTCCTCTTTGAGTGAGTCTTTAATGAGTGAAACGTCTTTTTGGCCATCATCACCTTTTTCAGGCCACTCCTCTTCCTCCTTCAGATGACGAGATGTCTGCAGGAGCAATCAATGCCGCTCATCAGCTCTGCAGCTAAGCTGTAATTGCGTTTAACGACAATAAATGCGTGTGTGTTTGTGTGTGTTTGTGTGCTGTTTATGATAATTTGACTTGGATATCATGTGATGATGATAAATTAGTGCAGAATAAACAATATTTATATAACTCTGCCACCCACAGGAACTGAAACAGAGCAGAGGAAGTACATTGACTCAAGCACTTATGTACAATTTTGAGGTACTTTCCATTTATATCCATTTGATGTTACTTTATACTGCTACTTTATACTCCTCTACATTTCAGGGGTAAATGCATGAAAGCTTATAAAATACAATGCATTGTTTAAGATTAAATTGGTGTTTCCCAACATTTGTGACCCTTTACAAGAAGTTTCAGTTTCACCAGAGAAGTATTTCCCCTCTAAACTTCTCTGGTGGTTTAAAAGGTAAAAGTAAACAACAACAACAACAACAACAACAACAACAACAACAATTAGAGAGAAGTGCAGGAGTAAATTAAAAAATCACCTCAAGACCCCTCAGATTTATCTGGCGACCCACTGGAGGGGCCCAGACCTTCAGTTGAGAACCACTCGACTAAACTTCCAAACTGTATGTAAAGCAGTTAAGCTCCACCTCAACCAGCTTAAACAATAACATGCTGCGTCCACACCGATGGATCAGAATTCAACTTTTGATGCTTTAGTACATTTTCCTGATAATACTCTCTGCTTTGATTAGTGTGAGTCAAAGTTAATACTTTTGCTCGAACATGGCTCACTCTGACATCTCCCAACATCACTGCACAGTCATTCTTGACATACAGTACATTTTTCAACTGTCCCACTTCTTTTGTATGCATGCAGAGTGGCTGCAGGAAATGCAGGATGTTCAGTGAAGATTTATGAAATGTGACAGACTTGTGCAATGCTCTCATCATATGTGAGAGCAATGTGTCCAGTCAGCCATTGGCACGTGTCCCATCATGCCACTGTTGCTGCAAACAATCTTTTAAAACAGTCTCTCTCTGATGATTTAGCCTGGATTTATGTGTACATATATTTTCTCTTTATTTCAGGCATGATTATCCTGATGGAAGGATATGGAATATCCGAATGGCATTAACTGAATTGATGAAGAAGTCTCAACATCAGACATTTTGTCTTGTCATAGCAGAGAAACACCTGTTAGAATTAACATTAAGGATGCTTTATTGAGTCAGGACCCAAAATTAATCATCAATAATTAATAATTCAGCCAAAAATGGTGAAAAATATCCAGCACAATTTCCTTAAAGCCATAGTGATGTTTTCTAATTGCTTATTTCTGCTGACCACGCAAAACCAGAAAAAAGCAAATCTTCAAAATCCTCAAGCCAGAAATGGAAATATTTGGATTATACAGCTAGAGACATTTCTGGACTGAGATGGGCAGTTTAACAGCAGAACCAGAGATATCATCTTCTTTTATTTCATACCTTCTTCCTCCTTGTCTAAATCTGTTGCACCCACAACCCAACTCGATCGTCGTCAGTTCCATTAGAGATTCAGGTGTGTCATGCTAGTCGCAGCTAATGCAGCCTCCGCCGCTATTCTCAAGCAGAGATGAGGAGCTTTTGACAAACTTCACATGGCTTGCTCTGGAGCAACAGAAAGCTGCAGTGCTCCGCAAGCCATGTGACTTTGATGTGTAAAATTGGTGAAATTCCCCTTTAAGTTACCCCTTCGGCACTAGTGCCAGTGAGGTCCGAGCAGAGATATTCACCCCAGTGTCTGGCAGTGACACTTACACATGTTGGAGAGGGCTCAGGTGCAGAGCAGGTGTCAGAGTCCTGAGTGTGACACAGACATGCTTCAGACTCTGCAGCACATTGCACAACAAACACTCTGACTTCACCTGACCTCATCTTCACATCAGTAAAGTTGTCAGTGTAGGAGAACGGACATAAATTTTGTGTCAGGGCGTGTGTCTAGAGAGACCTGCGTGTGACAACGTTTATCACTGTAGCCTGCCAGTGATTCCTGTAGAGATTGAGCAAAGCGAGAGAAAAGGTGGGGTTTTCTCTGCCGCCTGCTGCTATAAAAGCCTTCAGTGGAAATATCTGTTGCACAGCTCGAGAGAAGCTGGCAACCCATGCAACCTGTGCTATTCTGGGACATATGCCGGGATCACACTGCACAAAGGTAGGAGCACTTGTAACTGTTTGTTAAAGCCCCCGAAGTCCAGCAGGACAGTAAAACGTGGCTAAACTTTAACAAATATGTGCCTGTTGATCGAATGAACTAATATTTAAAGAAGATTATAGGTATGAACTTTGGTAAGTACATTATTCCTTTATCTGAGAGCATTGATTCTGCATGGATGATTAATTCAAATTCAATTTACAGAAATCACTGACCATAGTGGAGCAGTATATTGTAATTTTGTATAAATAATAATTAATATTTAAAGGCATCCACTTGGTTTTGGTTGAATCTTGTCTGTTCTGTGACAGCCATTTAATTTTTTTTTTCTTTTTAAACTAAAAATATATTTTAGTTTATAAGACATGGGATTTGATTTCACATTGTTTTTTGAGTTGATTGAATGCAATCAATATTTATTTAATAAAAAAATATGTTACACAAACATACTGTATGCATTTTGTATTATTATAATAAGAAGTAGCAAAATTATTGTGCTGCTGAGTGAAGCCTTTTCTTCCCATCTCTTAGGATATTCAGAAGAATATCAACTGCTCCACTTCTGCTGCTTTAGACACCACCTCTCCTGCTTCCACCTTCACTGTAAGTCAGTGTTCACAGTTTAGACGTACAGTATAAAGTCAGACGCTGGGTGTACTTTAACATGCTCGAAACAGTTATTAAACTCTCTAATTGATGTCTAACCATAATGGTCATTGAAGGAACTCCAGCCCCTGATGGCGCACCCCGACCGGCCGTCTGAGCATGACAACTCCGAGGAGGACAGGAAGGAGAAGGACCCCAAGCAGCCAGGACCCACAACCCTGCAGAGGTCCAGGGCCTGCTTCCTCAAGGGACTCTCCTACTTCTCTGGAGATATGAAGGTGTTTGGAAAATGGATGGGAAGTAAGTCAGCACTAATGTTTACAATGAAAAAAATCCACCCCGACCCACACAAGGTCCGTTCATCACTGGTTAACAGAAATTACAATTATGAAATAACATGAAATTATAAGTAACTTGATGGTTATCTGGCATACAGATTTGAGTGTGGATAACAGTGAGAGTGGGTCATATAATGTCGCTGTGTGATTATTAGAACAGCTATAACAGCAAGCACTGAATGTCCTGTGTGATATCTACGGACAAACAATCGTTGTTACATTGACAAACTCATGACGGGAACTTGTAACTACACCCTTAAGGCAAGCCAGGCTTTAGATCAACAATGTGCAACACGTTCCCTGTAAAGATATACGTTTCTTTGTTTCAGTAGGACGACCTGTGATCCCTTGTTGTCCAGAGGATATGGAGTGTGTGACCTTGAATGATCACACGGTGAAACAGATATACCCACTGTCATTGTTTATCTCAGAGTCCGAGGCTCCACTTCACACTGTGTCTTTTGGCAGTCTTTAAATAATATAAAGACTCCTTTGCACAGAGTTTTGTCTTGCCCATGGCTGCACAGCAGTGAGCCTGAGAAGACTACAACTTGCACAGCATTCACTGTGGGAAGCCTATTAGGCAGTACTGGGAAAATGTCAGCGCTTTCTGTTTGCTCTCTCTCTCCATCCTCCAGAGCAGTTTTTCTTGCTGCAGCTGCTGGACTGGGTTTTGCGTGGAGCTGCTCAGGTGATGTTTGTCAACAATCCTCTAAGTGGCCTCATCATTTTTGGTGGCCTCATCCTGCAGAACTACTGGTGGGCTCTCAACGGCTTTGTGGGAACACTCTTTGCCACCATTTCTGCCCTCATTCTGCAACAGAACAGGTTTGAACACTCAATTATTTCGAGAGAAAACTGACGACAAATAATAAATCAGTTATTAACAATTATTAGATGTGTCTGCGTTTAGTTTGATGTGCATCATCATTTACAGCCTTGATACCACACCTGCATACCAAACTTATTTTTCTACTCAATCACAATGGATGAATGATATATTTTTTGGCAGCAGAAGGTAAAATGGTCATAAAAGTTGTTTTTAAACTGTGTTACTCAGCAGAAAAAAATCTCCATTTATTCCCTCAGGGGTGCAATAGCTGCAGGACTGTATGGTTACAATGGCATCCTGGTGGGTCTGCTGATGGCTGTGTTCTCCAAAGAGGGAGACTGGTACTGGTGGCTCCTGCTACCCAACATCTTCATGTCCATGATGTGGTAAGCAATTAGACTGAACAATGGTTAAACAATACTGTAGATTCATATCATAGGAAATGAGAGGTAGATGTAAGAAAGTTACTAAGTTAAAACTAAACCACAACACGTGAAACTCAGCATATTGTTGTATGAATGTCACAGCTCAGCCTCTAGATAAAGCTTCTAGATCCAACAAACCAATAATTTAATTACGTCGGTTATGTGGTTAGAACAGGTATGACAGTCACATGCCATTAAATTTATTACGGGTGATGTTGCATGTTTGCCTTTCAGCCCGATTGTGTCCAGTGCCCTGGCATCGATTAACAGTCGCTGGGATCTGCCAGTGTTCACCCTGCCCTTCAACATCCTGGTGTGTGTCCACATGGTCGCCACCGGCCACTACAACCACCACTTCCCCCAAGTCCTCATTCAGCCTCGTTCAGAGATGCCAAACATCACCTGGGCTGAAATTGATGTGGCCCAGGTCAGTGACAGGCCAGGTTTTGTCTATGTGCATGATCTCTCTTACCATACCTCTCTGTGCGTTGATATGCTGTACATGCACTTTCCAAGTCGGACGTTTCACCTGTGATGACATTTCAGCAACAGATTCCTCACATTTTACAGTGTCAAAAAATGTCCTCTGTTCATCAACAGTCAAGTGCAACAATATAAATGACTTGCTACATTGTTGCCTAAATACATGGCGTGTCAGCGGTTTTGTGCAGTTGCATCAACGCTAACAGGGGAGTAACAGCGAGGTCAATCAGTCAATCAATCAACCAGCCAATCAGAGGTCTAACAAGGCAAGATGAGTTCCTGAGATCCTCTGGGATGTGAACCACACCTGTCATGCATCTACAATTATTTTTTTTTAACTTTCTGTACCTCCCCAGCTGTTCATGGCAGTGCCTGTTGGAATTGGCCAGGTCTACGGCTGTGACAACCCTTGGACAGGAGGAATCTTCATCATCTCACTCTTCATCTCCTCCCCTATCACCTGCGCTCATGCCGTCCTTGGATCTGCCGTGGGCATGGTTTCTGGTGAGAGGACCAGACACTATCTTGGCAGGGGGTCGATATAGGAAGGGTGCACGATACCTCTAATGTAGAAGTCATTCTGTCTCACCTCAATAAACCACACAACTTATTTTTGCCTCCTTACATGGTTACAGAATGAGTTCAAACCACAGTCAATATGTTCCAACTCCAAGATGAATATTTGTTAAAGGTGCAACGTAACCAGGATTAAGATAATGATGATTTAACATTTCGCAGGTCTGGCTCTGGCTGCTCCCTTTGGAGACATTTACTTTGGCCTCTGGGGATACAACTGCGTCTTAGCCTGCATTGCCATCGGAGGAATGTTTTACGCTCTCACCTGGCAGGTGCACCTGCTTGCCATCACATGTGGTGAGTGGACACCCAGAAGAACACTGCCTAAAAACACTCCCTGAAAATGATGTCATATCTGTTCACTCCCTGCAGCATTGGCAGAGAGTGACCTGATATTTGTCATCCATGTTCACAGCACCCACATTAAAATTATCTCACGGTATCTCTCTTTTCCTCCTCTGCAGCTTTTTTCTGTGCATACCTCAGCTCAGCCATTGCCCATATCATGTCCAGGGTAATTACACATTTTCTCCTATTTATATGTTAGATATAAATAAACACAATGATAAACACAATTACCTGAATATGATGTATTTTCCTTTTACAGTTTGGTCTGCCAGCCTGCACCTGGCCTTTCTGTCTCTCGGCCCTCACTTTCCTCCTCTTAACCACGGAGACCAACAAGATCTTCAAGCTGCCGCTGGCCAAAGTCGCCTACCCCGAGAAAAACCTGAGCTTCTTCTGGAAGCTGAAGAAGCAGGAGAAAATGGAGAAGGCTGAGGAAGTGAGGAAAGAGAGGGAGGAGCAGCAGAAAGCCATTGAAGATGAAGTGATACTGAATGAGAAAGAGAAACTGAGGCTCGAGTTGGACAGAATTGAGCAAGGGAGAGTAGCAAGTGAGACGTCAGAGAGGCAAAATGAGGAGACACATGTCTAAGACCGAGCACAGCAGGGTACTGAAGAGGAAATCAGACCCAATGGTTCAAGCGGGCTTGCTATTGCTGTTTCTGTTTAATAGCTGCATTTCTGCAGAGACACAGAGAGATGATACGCTAATGGCGCTTATATTCTTTCAGAGCATTTGTATATTTTACTATAAGTTGAAAACCTGCTGGCAATTCTCTCTGAGTCCAAATGGTGTTTTACTGGGTGATGACATGTTGAACTGAATAGTTCTGTGAAAGTCTGTTTGTAAATTAAATGAATATTTTTTTAATAAATTATTTTATACATTCAATGTTGTCCAAAAGTACTCATGTGCTGCTCTCGATATATGAGCTGTGTATAATTTGTGCTCACAAAATACAGAAACACACAAAAATGACTTTTGATAATGAAAACCTTCTTGCATCGTGACTTAGCTGTGACAAAACAACTCAACTGAATTCAAATATGAGATATTTTAAAATAATCCGTGAAGCCTCTGTTGGTCTGATCAGCTTCTTGTCTTTGAAACACTTACACAGGTTACATGTCATTCAGTTACAATGCACAGCCATTTGTCCGAAATGGACAGAGGAAGACATACGAGATGAGTTCTGCAAATGATAAACATAAAACCTTAATTAAATAGTGCTGCCATGATCGTGCTGTATGTGTGGACTTGTTTTTTTATTCCTTGTTGGCCGTTAACAAACCACACAAACTTCATCACAGGAAGAAATGCAAAGACTGGTTTGTTTGAGTCCATTGCTGTGAAAGTTTATCTCCAGTACCTTTAAGCTAAACAAGACTAGTGTGGACCTAAATCCACTTTGGGCTCTAGTGAAACTTGCATCTGGAACATCTGTCTTATGCGCCTTTCTTTACTGTAAACTGTTACCACACACATTTTAATTAACCAGTTAAGCAAGTTACTGAAAGCTACTTCTGTTAGGATGTGCTAATCTGTCAGTCCCTGGTGTGATTGATGTTTACGCTAACTATGATGTGCTGGCAGCCTTTGTGCTAAACTTAGCTAACCGACTCATAGCTCTTAACGGACAGAGTGGTACAGTATTGACCTTCTCTGTATGTGCATTTCCAGTTTAGTATCACCAAATGGTGTATGAATAACACACCAAGTGTTATTGCAACGCATTTTTTTGTTTTTCGTGTGTCCTTTAACGTCATCCACGTTGAGCTTTTCACGTCACTTTGCGCACAAATGTCATGGAGAAAAAAGTTTGTGCTTCTGCTCATATTTTAGCATTTTGAGTCCATGGTTTTAGCTAATGAAATAAATTATGACCCCTAATATGCAAGAATTTGTTGATTTTCATTCTTCTGCTGAAGCAGGGCGCTAAAGATCAGTCACAGTATGGTGCGATGAAAACAGTTAAGCGCACAGTCGCCATGTAGTTTCTGCTACAAGAATGGGAAACACCAGATGACCCCCCCGCTCTATTGTTTACTACTGTTTGCATTGCTCATTCATGGCGGAGCACAATTACCCATCAGAGACAACAATTCAAATGATATGGTGTCGTCATGTCATGACGACTTCATGATGTCATCAGACTTTCGTTATTGCTTTGATTGAGAGACCCCCTGGAAGTTATTGCAACTGGAGGGGGTAAAGGGGGCATGATGACACTGAAAAGCAACCAAATGAAACGCACCATTACCTTGGATAAAATTCCAGATTTCTGTGGGTATGAATGTTGGGATAATGTCAGTACACAACTCGATATAGGTGTAGTGCTTTTTAGACATTTTAAGGTTGAAATGTCACACATTATGCCTTTAAATTCAGAGCTACAGAATAGGCCTATATGCTCAATAACAGCATTGCTAACCCTTCCATTTGAGCTGCTCTTCACCTCGTCACATGGAAAGAAAACAGAACATTGTTCAAAGACCTTCTGCTGACTTTCATTCAAGTTAATAACACCTGTCTGGTTCCGCAAGATAGGTGAGTAAATGTGACTTTCAGAATGCACACTGGCACGTTCCACTGATTCACAGATTGCAAAAGAGGTTTCTGCATTTATTAGTCTCTCTGGTCCCATGATTCTGCTTTGGTGGCACAATGTCCTGCAGCATTCCAGAGTGTGAATGAAGCGTGCGGTTGCTGGTTTGGATGGTTGTGTGCTGTGCTTGGACAATAAAATAATGTACTGTCATCCAAGGGCCACAATGTTCAGAAGATCAGAGCTTTAATTGACAGAGGGCGTTGGTACCACTGACTATTAAGCTGTCAGTCAAAACGTGTTGTTAAAGCCATAGTTACATACCAAGGTTAGGTGGTTAGGCAAAGTAATAAACTCCTCTTGTTATTGTTCTATTATTCATTCACCTGTCATCACAGAAAAATGGGCGGATGTGTCGTGGGTTATTATTCATCCTTTTACCAAAAGAACATTGTGGTTCCTTGTTGACACCTTGCTACAAGCACAGGCCATTTAGATATGATGATATCATGATATGTACTTTGTTTTAAACAGGGTGAAGTAATTTACTTGAAGTCATAACCAGCAGTTACTGAGAAGGGTTTTGTATTGTTTGATTGATTTGTGCATGAGGCCAGATGTGAGCTTCCTTTTGCTTCTGTCCCATCTTTTCATGTTCTGCTTGCTGCTCATGCTTATTTTACTGTTAGAGTTGTAAGCTTCCTGAGGTGAGATTGGCTGAGTCTATTTATTTCCATAGTTTATGGAGGATGTACGAAGCATTTAACACAATTACTGTTTCTTTATTTTTTGCATTTAAAAGTAATGCAAGACAATAAAGTTCAAGGGCATAAGGTTTAGTCATTTTAAACAAAAGTGAAGTGTTTTCTAAGGCAGGATGGAGGAAGTTTTTCAGGGTGTGTATGTCTCATTCATGGGCCAATAAGCATGTGGGACATGATGCCAGGAAATGCTCTACAGCTGAGTGGATTGGGCATCAGGCCCATTAAATGGTTTTGCCATTAACATCCCTCTATTCTCTTTCTTCCAGGCCATTAACTAACAAGTTTTGGGTTAAACTTTTGTTTCTGGCTTCCACACATTTACACTTACAGTATCCACATCCAATCATTAACTACAACGGGTGGGAAACTACAGCACAAATACTCAGGTGCAAGCAGGACAAGCTGGTACCCTTCAGCATGGAAACTTATTGATTTTGCATTTCAGTGAACTTATACTAACCTGCTCTGACTTTGGCAATGTGACATCAAAAATGTTAAAACTAAATTTGGTCATTTCACCTTTTCACTCTTCTTGAAGGGTTAATAAATGTGGGTGTATTTATAAAATAAAATCCTTTCATATTACCATAAAATAAACTCAAAAGCATGCGGTGGTCAAGCAGCAAACTCGGCTGCTTTCCATTCCTGAAAATGTGACAGATAAGAGAGAAAGGAGGTTTTCTGCTATGAAAATATGTAACCCAAACCTTTCTAGAAGCTTGCAGGGCTTGCTGCCTCAGTTCAAGTGTGCCAGATACAGTATGAAGATAAGTTTTAAAGATCAGATAACCAAGTACGGCACAACTAGTCAGAAGCTTCCTGAACTGAATTATCTTAAAGAAAACTGCAAAGTTTTCCATCTCTGACTGAGAGGAACTGAATAAAGTATCGATGATTTCATGAAAGCTGACTTTATTAGGAAAGCACAACCACCACGAGCTGAACCACCAGCGTGGACAATTTTCAGTTTTCGTGTGTGGTCTCAAGTCACGATTCCAACATGACTTATAATAGTGTGGTGCATTTTTGACCTCATGCAGCCTCTGTTGCCTCTTGTGAACAGCGTGAGACCTATTAAGCATGAATCAATTTTAGAGCTTTTTCTTTTTTTTTGTCTGAAGATGATTGGATTCAGCGATAATGACAGAGAAAATTAATTTGTGCTAAGAAGGCCTGTTTGAGTCTTTAAATGAAACCTGTGAAAACAGGATGCAGATAACAGCTCGTCCTCTCAATGCATGTTTGGATACATACACAGCTTTATCACCTTTCATCATCTGGCACCTTTTCAGTAAACCATTCAAATGCTCTCGTGAGGCCTCACAGAAAACTTGCAGTACGACCTGAAGTGACTGCTTTTGAAACGGCTGCTCTGGTATGTCGAACAGTTCAGTTAACAGATCAGTCAGTGTTGTCAGAGCATGTCTTGAACACTGAAATCCAAACTTTCAACAGTGCCTGTTAGACACACATATGTCGAAAGGTTTCCTGTCCTCACTGTCATGTCTCTGTCATGTGCAGGTTATCACAAAATCTGAGGCTCAGCCAGCTTTATCACACTGCCTGTAGAAAGGCTGCGTTTGTGTTCTAATAGCAAAAGTAGAGAGACTCAAAGTCAGAGAGACTGAAAATTTGCCAACTTGGATGAGAAATGCAGCATCATCTCACAGTGAGATGGCACACTGTTTTCTTTCTTTAAAGGTGATTTTCTGGGGCTTTTTCAGCCTTTATTCTTGATAGAAGAGCTATGAGAGATGGCACAGGAGAGGACAAAGAGGGAGAGGAAGACACGCAGCAAAGGGCAACAGGAGCTGAGGACCCCACCCCAATACAGGGGCCACACACTCCACCAGGTGAACCACCAAGGCAGCCACATTTCCATTCCCCATGGCCTCCATTTGAAGACAGCAATGTGTCTGTGAGACAACCCTGCACCTGATCAGCTAGTTACACTGCTCACCTGCCGCTACAAATTCCTCATTCAAGGACTTTTTCCACAATTCTTTATGTAACAGTGATCAGGCATCATGTCACGTTTCATCTCACTGACTGGCTGACAAATGGATCGCACAGATCAATCTGATGCCCACAGAGCAGAAGCTGCTGAGGTAAGTGACTATGACCGTGACCAGTTCTACTGATTGTGTCAACCTGACCTCTCCGTTTAGCAGGGCTGCATAGTTCAAATGGTTGTTGTGCGTCTAACAAGGCTTGTGACTGAATGGGGCCAACAGAGACTGATTGTTATGTTGGAATCCAGCCCGTTTATCACACATGGCCTGAGGTCATGTGACGTGGTCTGATGCAGTGAGCTGCTTCCTTAAATTTCTGCTCTTTAATCTCCCACCCCTAAAGTATGAATATATACTACACTAAAGTTTGGACAGCTGTTGCTGAAGTACTACATTAAGCTTCAATTTGAGACCACCACTACTAAAGTATTATGTTCTAAAGTGAGAAGTATTTTCTTTTTCTTTCTCCACTTCATGTTGGATGGGACATGTTATGTTTTGTTGGTTTGGACATTTGGTTTTATTGATGTGCTTTCAAAAGGGGACCGTTATACTGGATTGAAATAAAGTGTACGGTTGTGATCATTCGTACATGATGTTCATTTGACGGCCAGAGTTGCTGGTTTCTTCAGAATCCATTTGCAAAACATTTGATAAGCTTAAACATACGATGCCTCAATAAATCTCAGCGATCCATGTAAGCTGTTTGCACCTTTACGCAAATCATTTCCTGTTTGATGAGTGAGTGAAGATCTAAAATTCTGAAGAGTGTGTATCTGATCTGTTTAATTCGATAGTATAATGTAATGTAATGAAATAAACATTTTCTTAAAATAGCATTGAGAAAAGAAAGCTGCAGTTAGAGAAAGTTAAGCTCTAAATATCATGTTGTACATCATACATTTCATAAATAAATACCTTCAAGAGAAAACATTGTATCTCCATGTTCATGAGTGAGTCTCAGAAGCGTCTCATTGTGTCTCTGTGCTTTACTTAAACATTTTACCTCATCCACAATGTGCTATGAATCCTAACAAATGAAAATAATGTTGGGAATAAAGACCACAAAGAAAGCAGCATAAGGTCATCACTGAGGGTAAAGTAACAAACTATACAGTTCAGGGCACCTTTCCTGCTGCCAGCGAACAAAGTATCGACCCTGTGGTGTCTGTCAGGTCTCAAACAGCATACAGATTATTTACTGAGCTTGGATTATCTATTTATTTCAATACAAAGCCCACAATTGACTTTATACCTTGTGCATTTTGGTTAATTGGCCAAAAAAGAAAGTATGAGGGTGAAACTACTGACGCTATGATGTCTTCCAGCTGCGTGGCATTTTGCCAAAATAAGTCTTCAAGGCGCAAAACAGATTTTCTAAAAAAAAACACAACGAATACATGCACATAGAAGGAAGAGTTTGGAACAGTATGGACTGGATCAAAACGCAAAAAATCATAATAAGAATCCCTTTTATAACTAAAGGATTTATTCTCTTTTGCAGACATAAAGTAATGGTCTCCACAGATTCCAGTCCATTTAAATGATGAATGACTTCCCACAACATCTCCAGTGTGTAAGGCAATCATTTCAAGTAATTTACATCCACATCTTAAGGAGTGCAATATATCCAAACCAACAGGCAGTTTCCAACCTCTGGAGCATGAATGAGGTCCAGTTTGTAAGTTTCCAGAAGAGCTAGAAAGACCTCTGGTGGTAAAACTGAGAAGCATCATGTGAAAGGCCTTTTACTGTAAATGACATAAACCATAAAAAAAAACCAAAAAAACAACGAATTCTTCTGTAGAATAAATTGTAAAGTCATTCCTCAGATTTTCTCCTTTTCAGGTAATTCTTTGATTCAAGATTCAACATCTACGTCGCTGTGGATAAAAGCGTCTGCCACAGGACTAATTGTGATTGTGATCTTTGTTTTGCTTGAGAGGTAATTTTTTGGTAAATCAGTGACTCATCTGGGGGCTCCATAAGCTTTATTTAATGAATCTTACATTTTGGCCCCTTACTGCCCCGAACACAAACACAGCTGCATGCTGCTTCTGCCACATCTGTGTCTTATTTTTAATTTTGACACTTTATGTACATTTTGCTAATACTTAATATTTTTTATCTAAGGTATGGAATGCAGGACTTTCACTTGTAGTATTTTCACAGTGTGGTTTGATACTTCTTCCTCCCTGATCAAAGTTCCCTCATCTGTGGGACCGTGTGGGGAATGTGTATATACTGAATGATCTCACTGCAATTAAATCTGGCATGGCTGGACTCTGAGAAGCAAACAAGAAAAAAAAAAAAAAAAAGGTCTACCATTTCAAAATCGATGCCAAGGAATTTAAATCCAGCTCGACTCGTAGCGTCACTGCTGGAAAACACCAAGTATGTGTTAAAACTACAAAGAAAAAAATCCTCAGAAAACAACTTTTATTTGTATTTTGTTGACATGAAGAGCAACACAGTTTCAAAAGCATCTGCAGCATTTCATCCCAGTGCAAAAACAAAGACAATCCCATCGGGTTTACTGCACACATAAGGTACTCTACTACAATCCTCTTATCAGACCGGCTACATCAACGACTTTGACTGAACCCTGTACCTGAATGACAACAGCAACATGTGTCTCTGAAAGCTTATTGCAACTGACTTCATACATCTTCATATTTTCTGACCAAAACATGGTGGAAAACCAGAAACCCGGAGCCTCGAGAAAGATGATTAACTAATCTGATTGCTGCCAGCTGGAAAAAAAAAAAAAAGTCCTAATCTGACAACACTTTTTCACAATAAAACAGTATGAACCTCAATTAGCCAGGACATAAAAGTATTAGATGTTAATTTAAGAGCAAATGCCAGCTTAACACATTAGTCTGTGGAACTATGATGGACAGGGTGCAAAAACTGTTGATAACCTCCAGACAGATCCTTAAAAGTACAGTCTGACACTCATTACTGGCATTTTCTGCCCAGTTTGGAATGAACAATTCTCTGTACTGGGACCCGTTGTGCTGCTAACCCCTACAGTTAACCTGGAGAGGGTGCAGACAGCCACGCCTTCCATACACATGGTGTCTGGTCCCCTCCTGGATCCCACCCCTCCTTACTGCAGCAACACATGACCCTTTCAGAGGTTCCCCACCCATACACAAGGCCCAATTATGTTCACTGTAACACACGACCAAGCGAGAGGTAACAGCACCAGGAACTGAACACGGATCATTGGTATTCTTTGCACGTGCAGGTTTTACATGAATGAGACAAAGAGGCTTCAGAAGGAGACAACAACCAAACACAGAGATGAAAGTCTCAAGAGGGTGTTACAGGTGTCCAAAGAAAACGACTAAATCGGCAGTATATTTACTCCATTATACTGAATATCATGAAAGTGAGTGGATGAGTAAGCAGTACCACTTTGAATAAAACTCAAGATGAGTGTGCAACTATATCTAAACTAAAATCCTGGAACAAACATCGGGGAAACACAGTTAGACACTCAATAAATAGCTAGCCTACTCTTCATTCTCAGGTAACATTGGAGTAACTTTAAACTCGCTGTATTTTTATTTGGCTGATAAGCAACAGCTTACTGGACTGATCAATCATGCCCAATATAGATGTTCTTCTATACACTTTGTATCTTCAATATGCACATTAGCCCTTAAAACACGAACATTCATCAGCAAATGACCTCCGAGAAATACAGTAAAAGTATTTGACCAAGACTCTTGATCAATTCTATGTATACATCTCCCCTTTACACTCTATATACAGAACACAAAGCAATCTTAAAATGTTAAAAGTCCAGATGTGTAAAACAGTACATCCAAAATGGCGGGGGAAACGTTGAAGGGTTCAGCATATTTACATTATAATTACAAGTTTACAAGCACACAGTTAAAGTCTGCACAGTGACAGACAAAAAGCAATCAAAATAAAACTTAGCGATCAGAGCTAAACCGGTTTATGACTGGTCGAGAAAGGAGGGAGGAAGAAAATGAACATCAGGCTCCAGTGTGCGCTGCCTGCTCTCTCCTAAGACACGTTGGTTGTTGATTTAAACCTGCACTGTTGTGCAGTGCGCCATCTACTTGACACAGTGGGAAGGTTTTTCAGTACATTCAATTAATGCCAACACAAGTTTGGTATTTTAAGTTAGCAATCAACCAACCACTCTTCTAGCCAAACCATGACTAATATAGCAAATGCTTCAGGCTGCATGAATAACGAGAGTTCAGAACGGCAGACAGCTACTGTTTCTGCACAGATTTTCATAACACAGCGGCAAAAGGTTGACTTCTAAGAAGAATTCCATCTCTCGAGTACCAGTAATTTCAGCTTCTCATCGCTGAAGAATCCCTGATAGCTGCATCTACATAAATCCGAGTCCAGGACTGACTGACGATACATAGAAAGTAATGCTGACATTCTTCATACCTGCGCTTTTTGAAGTGGCCTTTACACAGGTCGTACAGTTAAGTGCCTGAGAGCAGGCTGAGCGAAAGGAGCGTGGGTGAAGCATGATTGTCTGCTCAGGCATGAGGTTTAGATGAGAGCTGCAGAGGAGAGGTTTGGTCGACAGCATTAAGTGTGAGGAGTGTGTGTTTGCATCTGACAACTCCCTGCAGACACACAATCAGAGCCACCCTGAGCTAGCAAACACAACTCACAGGACCAATCTCAGAAAATCAAACACCTTCTCCACCCGGGCAGAGCACAACCTGCGGCTTTGACTAGTACTCTGGTGTGGATAAAGGGAGTTAAGAGACAGAGTCCTACAATAGTGCAAACACTGCTGTTGTCTTGACGACACGCCCCGGCTGAGTCCTATTGGGGCGGAGAGAGGATGGAGCGCCTGTATTAGAGCCATTTTCGGAGTGCGGACAGGTTCTTGTCCATCCAGCGCCGGTTCAGCCTGATGGTTTCCAAAGCTTCCTGCACGCTCCTCATCTGAGATCCGCGCTCCTTCAGGCTGGAGAAGAAACCCTGCACCTGCACCACACACACAAACACACATTAGAGACCAGATCACGCTTGACTCAACACGCAAAAAGCATTCAAAAAAAGAAACGTACCTGATCGAGGTGTGTCTGTGTGGAGAACTGGGAGGTGGCAGACTTGATGACTGTCTGGATGGCAAAGGAGCCCACAGGGAACCTGCAGCCGAAAGCACAAAAACACTGACGCTGTTTCCTCTCTTCATTTTTATGTGAAATAATCTTAAAATGTAATCTTGGTGATATCCGGCATGAAGCTGCCAGAGACCACTTACTTCTCTATGAGGCGGTCCCAGTTCTCCTGTATAAAATCCCAGGCAAACAAGTAGCCGGCGAAGCCGTTACACACAGTGTTGATGACCAAAGGCAGCTCCTGTGTCTGGATGATGTCCCCCTTCAGACCTGCCTTCAGAATCCTAGACAGACCGTGATAAGTGTTCTGTTCACTGGTGCCACACTCACTTCAGCAAGGGAATAAATTATTTGTCACGTCTCAAACAGCAGTTTAGCAACTGAAACCGTAATTACACTATGATGAATGAATTAGTTTTAACTGGATTAATAGCACAATTAACATGTGTTACATGTGCAAAACAGCACCAGTGTATACAAAATCACAATACAAATGTCAAATACTGAGTGGGAGGGAATGTCTCACTTATGGAGGAACTCTGTCTTTGTGATCATGGTCCAGTTCAGGAGCCATACACCAAAAATATACATCAAGCTACACTTTGGTGCTATTTTAGTGGTCAGTGAAAAAGTAGTGGGCTTTGGTTCAGTGTTTCATTGAGTGTGTGGCTCAAGTTGACTCTATGTTTGGTTATTTTTAAGTGTAAATTTGCTCTCGGGGTGGACTGGGAGGATGTTGCCTCTCAGTGGACATGTGTTGAAAGTGAAACGCTTTGAGCATTTAACATATTTCTGCTCTGCTCCACATCAGTTTCAAGGCATATTTCAATAAAAGATCTTCATTGATTCGTCTCTCTTTCAGCCTTTCAAATGAAATTATCTTGTGTTGAATATGTGTTTGTTGTGGAGGGAAAGACACTGATACACGAACATACATGAACTCTTACCATACTATGCGCCGTACGTCCTGAGTGGATGCTAGGCCCCGCAGCATTTTTCGCTTCTCTGCATCATAGGCAGCATGTCCATACATGCCGAGCAAAGTCGACCAATCTTCAGTTGACTGAGCAGCCACATTGAATACGACTTGCTGCAGATCGCCTGGGATCCTACAGAAATACATAAAGACGCAAACAAGCTTCCTAAAACTCAAATGTCATTCCGACAAAAGCTGATTTATATCTCTAACAGGATGTTTGGGCTCCTCCTCTCACCCTGCTGTGACAATAAGTGAAAATAAAAGGTTTCTTGTGTGCGATACGTACCGCGAGGTCCCATTGGACTCGACATACTGTTTGAACAGGGCTTTGGCTTGATGAGTGCAGTTTTCTTCATTTAAACTACAGGCTGTCTCCAGCAGGGCTGAGCGCAGCTCCTGTTTAGACACACTGTCCTCCTCTTCCCACGTTTGTTTGTTCATCAGAGAACCAAAATGGCTCAAGATATAATTCTGTCACATGCAAGAGAAGAAACCATGGACACATAAAAACACAGAAACACTACAGTCACTTCAACAGTTTAAACACATTTTTTCAGATTTGGGATATTGGCTTGTATCCTCGATGCCCTGATGCAACAATAACTTGGACTAAAACTCACCAACATGTTTACTTCTTAAATACAGCACAACCACATGTGAAAATGTGTGTTTTAAATTAGTTACACTGACAACATTGTGTAGTTTCAAGTGGTTTTGTTAAGGATATGAACAGTATTAGTGTGTATTTTGTGCTTTTAAGATAGTAATTTAGACAAATTGGTGTATTTTTTATAATGTAGTTGATTTAGAGACAAATTATACATGCAAGTAACATTTGGGTCAGTGATCAGCAATGGGAAAATCACCAATTGAGCTTTAAGTCCAAAGTTAAGGACTTAAGCTAAATTTAAGGAGTTCAGCTAAAGGTTGTTCTGAAACATTTCAACAATACAATAAAAGTTCACACAAATTATTCAAAACATTTTTTTTTTTTTTACAAACTTTTGAGGGTTTTCAAGACTATATCATGGATGTGTCTCAAGATATCTTCATTGATAAAATGTATTGTGGCCCTAAATTTCTTAACTTTAAGTGGCTGTGACTGTGTCTGTGTGTCTGTGTGTGTGTGTGTGTGTGTGTGTGTGTGGGTGGGTGTGTGTGTGTTTGTGTGTATGTCTGTACCTTCATACGGGCCACAAGACTGTGCTCCTGTCTTTTGTCGAGCAGCCGGTAGATGTTGTTGAGCTGTAACAAGGCCTCTGTCACAGGAGACGTCTCTGTTTCATTGGACAAGTAGTTTAAGAGGTTGAGGACATGTAGGAAGGACACACGGCCCAGTCTGTTGACAACACAGGAGAGAAGGACAGTTTTGTAAAAAAAAAACAAATACAGGAACTGGAAAATGCGTCTCTACTTCAGTTTCTTCTGTCACTGAATGTTTCAAAAACAACTATTTCCAGTATGTTGTCCGCTATACCTGGAGAGAGCAAAGATGTTGTGTATGAGCGAGGCACGGTCCTCATGTGTAAGAACACTGACGTTGTTGGACAAAGCCTCTCTAAGAGCAGCCCAGCCCTCGTCTCCATAGTGGACAATGTAGAAGCCCGTGTTTCTGTAGTTCAACTTCAGCCACTTTACACTTCCTGGCAGCTTAAAAGTCCCTGAAAACACACACAACACAAACATTTACCATTTGTTACAGTAGCCCAGACTCTGAGACTTAATGCTGCAGGTTAATACTTTGTGTTTTACCTGATTTGGTCTTCAGAGTGAACACCTGTCTGCACTCAGGAGCCGAACTACAGCTGTCGTTTACGTACGTCACTGGAATATTCCACAAGCTGAGGAGAGTGCAGAACACAGTTAGGGTTGTGGTGTGTTTTTATGAACTGTGTGCGTCTGTGTGTGAGGTAAATATAACCCACCTGGAAGTATGCGTGGCATTATCGGACGTGAGCAGGAAGTGCTCCTGTGTGAGGGTCACCTGGTCTCCCTTAAGGCTTACAGTGACCAGTGGAAAGCCTTTCTGCGACGTCCATGAGCTCATCATCTCTGACACATTCTGGTGCTGCGTCGAGACCTCGACCTGAGGACAGGAAAACAAATCCAGAGTCTGTGCAGTCCGGTGCCATGTTCACTGTGTTTTCTGAGAATTGTGGGAACGTTGTGAGACTTTGCAGCCTTCAACAAATTTACACAACTCACAAGGTCCATGTCAACGATATCTTCAATAAATAAGACAAACCTGAACGTTCTCTATGAACTATTATTGGCATTTGATGTCTGCAAAATACACTTTTCTCATTTTGCCATTAAATTTTTAGCACTAACAGACTTTTAGGACTCGCTCCATTGTGGCAAACTTCCAAATGACCTGTATGACACCAAGCAGGTGTAAGTAAAGCATCAGCAGCAGTACGGGAAAGTAATGAGCTGGCAGACTGATGTTTAACTGAGGGCATTGGATTCAAGCCCTTTTGACAGTACTGTGATTATCTAATCTACTGTCTATATCTGCAGTATCCTCTGCTCTAACTTCCCTTAAAAGGGGAGTGAGCTAAAAGATGAACACTCTTGTACGAGTCCATAAATCATAACATCATCAAAAGTCTTTTACTGCCTTTTCTGTTGATAGTTCAGTTCTCTGTGATCACCTGTTATGTCATGACAATAACATTAGCAAGTGCAGCTGATGTCAGGGAGAGTATATTTTAGCCAGCTGGCTGGCAGATTACAGGGGGAACTGGTGTGTGCTGTCCATAGCATCAATAAAGACGCGCACACATACATACACACACACACACCTGTGTAAGGCAGTTCCACAGGTCATCAGTGTCCGTGTTTAATCCACTGAACTGTTTTAGGTACTGAATGATACCCTTTCTGAACTGTTGGTCGCCTGGCAGGGAGGCGTTCAGCATCAGCAGAATGGACGCACCCTGGAAGACAAGAGGCACAAAGCATGTGTGTGACCCAAAGCAGAGCACCAACCATGGCTATGTGTGAGTGTGAGGCCGCTGAGAGAAACAGCTGAATATGGAAGTTAATTAAAGAACACTGCATCTATTTTTCTACTTATATACTTTATATAAGAGTATACCTTTTCATATGAGACAGAGTCAAACATCTCTTCCACCTGTTCCGGTGTATTAACCTCTGTCGACACAGCGTGGGAGGAGTTTAATGCATCTTTGTCCAAAGCTCTGAACCGCACAGCCAGGAACAAATTACCCTGCAAACAAACACAGGACGTACTGCTGGGGCGCACAGGGAAGCATACAACTTTACCGGCATCAAAATATATGGGGAGCAATTTCTGAGGCAGAAATGTAAACTTACAATGTCCAGCTGGGGCAACACTGTCTGAAGTGATGTGTACTGCATGTAAGTGGCAAAGCCTTCATTGAGCCACAGGTCGTTCCACCAGCTCATAGTTACCAGGTTTCCAAACCACTTGGACACAACATGAGAGACAGATTAAGGACCAGACTGGAGCATATTCATGGTATCTGATGCTTTCACAAACACAAAGGTGAACACAGCTACCTGATGGGCGAGCTCATGCGCTACGACCGAGGCAACCACTTGCTTTTCCAGAGGAGAGGACTGTTTGCCCACCAGCAGGCTGGTCTCTCTGAAAGTGATGAGTCCCCAGTTCTCCATGGCCCCTGCCAGGAAGTCTGGGATGGCTACCAAGTCTGAAAAAAGAGGGAGTAAATTGGAGCGTGTAAAGACGGGAGGAAAAAAAGGAACAATCAGAGGAGGATTTAATGACATGTGTCTGCATGTACTCACCAAGTTTTTTGAGGGGGTAGTTAATTTCAAAGAAATTATTGTAGAACTCCAGCAGTTTGGAGGATGTGTCTAAAGCATAGTCCGTGTGCTCCGTCTTCTCTGGCACAGAGTACACAGACACCTAAAACACACAGAGACGGATATAAAGAAACAACACCGAATACCACATTTTAAAAACATACATGTACAGCCTGCACTGACAGCAAAAAGAAGTCACGTCTATGTCAGACCTACCAGAGTGTCGGAGACATTTTTGCTGATCGGGGAGAAGTTTGCGACGATGAAGGCAACCAGGTAGGTGCTCATGTTGACACTGGTCTTTTCAAACTCATCTTGCATGAGGCCACTGGGAAGTAGTGTGGTTTTAGCCTGAAACACACAGCATGAGGATGAAATTAACCAACTACTGCTGAACATATACTCCAAACTAAAACCAATCGGGCATCTTCTCAGACTGCTGTGAAATACAGCTTTGCAACCAAAAACCAATACATGGTCTGATAGCTAAAGTGCGCCCAAGCTAAGAGCTTATGAGTCACAGTGGGACTCACAACTTCCTCATAACGTACAGGGTGACATAACATAATGTTCTACAGGAACCTCAGTCTATCTAGGTACCACTTGAACATATGAACATTCATTGTGGACATTCTTGCAGCCAACATGCCAAACACACGCTCCCTCAGGACATGCAACGTCTGTGGCATTGTGTTGTGTGATAAACTGGACATATGAGAGCTGCCTTTTATCGTGACCAGTCCTGGGTACAACTAATAATCATGCTGTTTAATCAGCATCTTGATATTCCACACCTGTCAAATGGATGGATTGTCTTGGCAAAGTGTTCATGAGCACACCTTAAAATAAGTTTGTGACCAAATTTAAGAGAAATAAGCCTTTTGTATGCATGGGTAAAATCTTAGACCTTTTATTTCAACTCTAAAAAAAAAGAGCAAAACAAAACTGCTGGATTTATATTACATTGTTGAGTTTACACTGATGAAGCCAATTAGCAAAGCAAGCCAGGTGTTTCCACACCTGTTACCATACGGCAAAAATAAGAAGGACTTAATTAAATTTACAGTACCTTAGGCATGTTGGAAAGAGTCAAGTAGTCTGGTTTTCTGCTGATTTTAATCAGGAAGGTGGCTTTGAAAGCTGGTTCATCAAAGCAAGGAAAGGCCTTCCGAGCTGACAGTGGCTCAAACTGAGTTGCAGCTAAGACCCTGTGGACAAAAAGGAGACGAACATGATCATGCTGAAATAGCAAATTAAGTAAGTGCTATAAAATCATTAAAACAGCCCCCAGATTCAGTTTTTAATTGTTATTAAGTCAAGTTTCCAGCACTGCTTTGCTAGTGTCTGGTCATGAGTTGAGCCAAAGGTCAAAAGATTAGATGTGAAGACACATGATCCATATAGGCTTTTTATAAAGTCCTTACTCCGCAACACATCTTTCAGCTGTTGTGAACTACTTACACCACGGCCAATTAGTCAAGCATACCTTTTGTTTCCATCTTTATCAGTGTATGAGCTGTTGTAGAAACCATCATAGGTGTGTGAGAGGTTGGCAGAGTAATCCAGGGTCAAAACGCAGTACTGGCCAGCCTTCAGGTCCTCAGAGAATTTAACAGCTATCTGCTGGTTGGGTTTGTACTCCAGCACAGTCACATCACTGGGCTCCCCATCACCCAGCTAGAAGAGAGACCGTATTAGTTAACAACTAGCAAACAACATAATAAAAGCAAAAAGTTTGACTCAATTCCTTTGTCCAGGCACAAATTAAATCTTTATATTCAGTTCTGTATATCTAGTCAGGCTGGCTTTGAACTTTATAGAATAACAACAAAAACAACAAATAGTCATCAGCACACAAAACCTTCCCATCTCACCTTGAAAGTAGCTTTGGTAATGTTGAGATTAGCACTGTGCAGGACAATGCGCTTGGTGTTGTGAAGCACAAGCATGCTGATAACAGTGCGGCCGGTGAAGATCATGTTGTCGAGGTCAGGGTCGAGGGTGAGGTCATAGCTGAGAGGACGAATGCTATGAGGCAGCTGGAACTGTGCCCATGGAAAGAGTTCTCCATTGGTGGACACGGGGTAGACTGGCTCAAAGGGAGTGGTCTTGTTCGCCTTGGGGCAACCTGTCTGCAGAAGGATGGAGGGTTGGGGCCAGCCACAGAAATAGGTATGACAGAGAAATTAACAAGGTGAACAAGAGTAAATAGTCTGATACAGGTACAGACATGCACCTCATCACAAAAACTACAGAACTGGTGAATATTTCTCTTACCTTGGTAAAGGTGCATCCAGGTAAGAAGTACAGTACCATGGTCATAGACGCCACTATCACCAGGAATAACACACATACAACCATGGTACGGGCTGAGGGCCGTGCGCATGACCTGAAAACAAAAGGGTTTAACACTATTTCACAATTTACAAATGCAGGGTGAAAGGTAGTAGCCGTGTTTCTGAAAAAGATGGCGGCGCTGCAGGGGACAGAGGCAACAAACATAATGTTGTGCTTCATTCCCCAGTGGACTAAAACCCTTTCTATGCACCTTAATCTATATATGGTTGGGCAATTTTCTTTATCTGCATCACGTAGAAACTGAAGCTTTACAACATTTCTATATAAGCACAGTCAATATAAGAACAGTCAATAGGATAAACTGTCATTTAACTGCAAACAAGTTCAATCAAAAACAGTGCAATCCATCATTTAGGCAGCCAGTGTGAAGAGCCTGATCTTGTCAGATCTGGTCAAACAAACTGACAAGATAACCTGGAGACCAGTCTAACAAAACACTCCCTTGCTTTGATTGTCATGTCTGGCAATGTTACAGGTTCCATGTGTGGAAGGAGTTTGATATCAGAATAATCCAAATGATGACCTTTTCAGTGCATTACCTGGGTGGAGCCTGTCTGCTATAAGGGGAAGAGCTGGATCTCTGAGCTGAGCTACGGTTCATGAAGGACATGCCCAGCAGACGGGCTGAAGACTCGCAGTCCTCCTCATCCTCGTCCATGTCATTCTCTCCCAGGCCTCGCACAAGCAACCGCGAGCTACGAGGCTCATACGCCACCTCATCTGGGTCAAGAGCAGGAAATGTCTGGAAAGAGCATGTACAGTGCACTCTGTCACTCTACACTTAAGCTGCACAAATGTTAAGAAATGGATTGCCTTCCCATGAATTTATTAGCACAGGGTACAATGTCATATGTGGAGGTGGTGAGGAAAGTGAGGGAGAGACAGGAATAAATGAAAACTGTCAGGACAGAAAAGGGTCTGTCAACAAAGAACAGGGCAGAGATGACAGGTAAATTATGGTGACTGGAGATTGGACCATTAGGGGTGTTTTTTAATTAAGTTTGCAACTGACGCGGAAAAAAAGATATTAAAAATAAAGGATGCAAAGGGGTATGAAATTAAGGAGAGGGTTTGCTGGGTGTCAGACAGTGAGGGAGGGTAGACGTAGCAGGGATTGGGGGACAAACTATCAGGGAATATGGCGTTGCGCTCATGCTTAAAGCTCCTTTTTGATATAAGTAATTCTCACTATGTTGACTATAGATATATGCAGCTGACAGATGGGAAGTAATGTAGTCTGGGGAAAGATATACTGAACTGAAAGTGTGTGGATAAGCATCATTGACTACCCACAAGTGTCGGCCATCTTTGAATTAAGTGATCCTTAATTATATTGCTCTGATTGGTTCACATTATCAAATTTAAAGATGAAAGCACTTGTGAGAAATGTGTAAAGTGGTGAAAAGATGCATTCTTATGTATGCAAGTTATTGAGCCAGGCTGGTTCTTCAAACAGAGGTGGAGATAGAATGGATGGCGTAAGATGACAAAAGCATACCGGAAATGCAGCAGAGTCTTTGGCCAAATCCACAACATCAGGCTCTTCTTCAAACATGCTGTTCTCAATCATGTTTCTTGGCAGGTTAGCTCGCTCTACAACACACAGAGGAAGAGAAATCAGACAAGCAACTGCATAAAGGGGAAATGAAACAGGTGTGAGAGAAAGAACGATAACCGAATGGTTATATACACTGAAAAAAACACAATATGGTACTTTAATATACAGTATGTGGTGTGTTTTCTTGGAGTTTCAGGGTTTCCCACAAAAGCGTAGTGGCAAAAAGCCCCTTTTCAACACAAAGACTTATTATTGTCACTGAACATGCAGGCAGTTTCTTCTGTTTCCTGTTAGTAAACCTCCTACAGCATTTCCTGGTGCTTTGACCTACATAGAATTGGTTCATCAGACTGGAAAGACAGCTACTTTTAAGTGCTGGTGTTACGAAATCTGTTAAGACAGAAATTGTTGTGTTTCCTCCACAGTTCATTCATTTAACTGCAGTGCAAAAAGACTAGTAACACACAGCCCTCAAAACCAGGAGAAAGCAAACTCAATCAATACCATCATCTGGCCAGGTCACATACTACTGCACTTTATATAAACCTGAATTTCCACAAGCTAACCTGTCTCTTAAGCATCATGACAAAAGTTAAACCGAAATCCATGTGATTTTACAGCAGCTGGATTCTCCACTCTGTAATTCTTGAAACAATCAGAGGTATGTTCAACTTCCTAATTTAATATCACTGAAACTAGTAAAGCACTATGCAATGCAAGTCTCCCATTTTGTTGCACGTTCCATTCATGCTTTTACAGGCCAAAGACAATGCATTTTCAGTCTTAGTTGGTGATGGTTTTGAGTGGAAAGGACTGAGAGACAGTTAGCACCTACTGAATGCACAGTGTTCATGCAGAAACAATGACATAGGTGAAGTTTAGCTCCTGAAAAGGAAGACAAGAGTCCAGAAATGCATAAAGTAAATTTAGTCCCTTGTCTGCCCTGTACAGTGTTTCCGATATGATTGTTATGGGCTGTCTGTGTGTCTCTATCTGGACCACATTGCTCTGGTATGAAGGTCTATTAATAGGCTAAGAGCTGAGTAGTAGGTAATGTGTAATTTGTGGAGGAAGATATGATTAAAATAAGACTCATAAAAACACGTCAAACTCTATTAATGATGACTGTCATGTCTATTTCAATCAGCCTCGTATTGTTGTGATATCAGGGTGAAGTTTATTTCATATAAGAGAGACAGGTAATGTGATGGTTATCATCTAGAGTACCATTAGAAAACACACCAGGCAAAGATGAAAAATCAACAACTCCCTCACTTTTGTCAAGCTTGTATGTAAAAACAGCACTGATGCATGTCATCAGCTGACTGCACTCTTCCTGTTTATGAACCCCACAGAAATATAGTTAAATATATGTGTTTGTGTTTGGGTTTGACAGGTGTATCCACTAATTCACTGCTGATAAGAACAGACATGAAACACAGAAGCAGAGTACTGAGACTGCGTTGTTACTGGTTTGTTGGTTGGTCATTAAAAAGAAATGGGAAGGAAGGATCTGCTATGTTTTGCATTATTATCTGATCAAAAATGTGAGAATGAAATGGGACTTTGGGCTTTCAGGAAAACCACTGACTATCAACAATCAAACACAAAATGCAGGAAGTCTAACTCCTGTGATGCAGTGATTGCTTCTTCCAGGCTGAGACTGGAATAAAATAACATCCACTGAGCTTTTTTGAGCGCTGTTATAGTGTGTGCAAAGGCCTTTTTGGTTGTATTAATAAAGCCCCAGTCGCTCTGGGACCATAGCAGAGGTTATGCTTGCTGGCTGCCAAAGCTGAGCTGAGCATGACTTATCAGCTCTCCACACCAAGACAAAATACGGCTATTATCTAACCAGCAGGCTTACACTGGGCAAACAGTGCCGCTGTGGTTTAACTGCTGGAGTCTGAACAGTGTGGCTTACTATGTTTCTGTCAAGAGTCTCAAGACAGCCAGTGTTTAAGATGTTAGACATGTTTCGTTGGTTTTCAATTAAAATAAAATGAAATGTTCGATAAATAAACTACAGGATTCACAAACAGGCCTGGTGAAGAGATAGTTATGTGCAGCAAAATGTTATCCCAATGCAGGACCGTGCAGTGGGACCGCGATTAAGTTAGCCTCTCACAACCCCTCCACAGTTACAAAATAAAAAAAGAAGAAACCAGTCACTCAGAAAACACAAAGCAGCTTTCCTTTAGCTTGTCAAACGTCAAACCCACCCTTCTCAACATGTGTCCTCGGGTGAATGTCACTCCCAAGCTTGTTGCTAATGTCCCGTTAGTTATTAGCTGGCCTGCTGCTGTTAGCTTGCTGTTACTGTCCCTCGCATCTTCTTTTCTTACCTGTACTGTTGCTGTCAAATGGATCCATGGTACGGTATCTCGAACAGCTCCTCGCGTCCGAAACAAATAAATCTCTGCACGGTTAAAGCAGTTCGACAGACAGACGTGATGTTTTGCTCGGTGGCCACAACCCACCGCAGGCGCTCACAGTAAACAGCAGACTATCCTCACTGTACTAACGTTAGCTACGTAGTTGCTAGCTTGGAACTAGCCAACTTCTGACAAATGTAACTGACTGAAAGACATTCAGTTTGCCCACGTTAGCTCATTTCCATAACTTTATCGCCTGCTGTTGTTTTGTAGAATAAAACATGAATACGACGGGACTGTCTAAGAAAATAACCGTTGGGTTAAAAGCATGTAAACAAATCTTACTCTACCACTGTTGCTGAACTAACGAACGCGCATAAGAGACTTTCCTGCGTTCCACTTCCTCCCCAACCAGTTGTTGACAACCTCCCATCAAATTACAATACTGGTATCCTATTGGATGTGTCTATGGAGGGCGGGGCCAAAGCACACCACACGCACATACATTGTTTTTACTTGGAAAGGCATTCCATTGCTTTACAGTCATTCCACGGAGGTCAACCCTCACTGTTACATGCTTAACCTCGACCCTTATCCTAACCTCAGCCTATTTACAGTTCTTACCTTAACCCTAAAACCATGTCTGAACCGTCAAATAAATAACTCAAATGATGAATATCATACATGCACTTTTTGTGAGGCATGTAAGAGAAAATCATTCTTTTTACAGTCAATCCCTGCGGGCCAACTCTGACTTTGGCTCTCAACAGCACATGTCTAACCCCATCCATAACCTTTTCTAAAGGTTTTACCTTAACATCAAAAAATAATCAAAAAAAAAAAAGAACTTGATATGATGAATGCCAAGCACACACACATGTGCAAGTGCAGGCAAACTGGTTGTTCAAGGATATGTTTCAGTTAACGTAACACACACAAAGGTGCCAGTAGGTACAATTAACCCTTTAATTGTCTATTTAAGAATCCATTTACACAGTATTTGAGTGTCACTCTGGAATGGATCTCTCACTCTCTCTGTCACTCTCTCTCTCTCACACACATGGACACACACATTCACAGTACACACATGGCTCTTCTACCAATTCATTTTTTTGTCTAGCAAATAAGTCCCCTGAAAATTTACAAAACGCTTTTTGTCATACAAAACTGTCAACTCTTCAGTGATGTCAAGCACATGAATTCAAACATGGTTCAAATATCCCCTCCGTGGCGTCTGTCGACCAGCACCTCTCTCTCTGTCGTCTGTCACTTCATGTGCTCATTCAGCCAGTTTCTCAGGGTCTCTAGATTCCTCTGAAACCAGCGAACATTCTTCTGCACGTTGTCCAGGGCAACCTGAGTGGCTCTCAGCTGAGATGCCTGCTCTTTGATGGACTCAAAGAACGACTGCACCTGGGGGTCAAACACACAACCATTTACAAAAACGCACACATCTGACAATTATACAACATTCACAGGCCTTTTCTTTCAGTTTAAGTCACAATTATATTATGCAACAAGGTTAGCATGCGTTGTTAATGCACAGGGTTTTGTAAATGCTTTTTAGCACAGCACCACATTATCTTACATCTAAAAACAATTGGAATTAGGTTTCTCAAACATTGCCAAGTGTATTTTAAGACAGTAATATTAATGATAGAGGTGATAGTGGCATTAATATTAGTGACACTGCCAATACCAGGCAATTCAAAAAGCATGCTGAAATACTGGTGCATATCTAAATTGCATCGTCAAATATAGTTTAGTTCAAAATACAGAGCACACGTACATCAGTGAGTTCCTCTGGAGATGAAAACTGGCCTGTGGTACCAATGATGATGTTCCTAATACAAAATGAGCCCAACTGGAACCTGCAGAGCAGAAAGAAAACAGAGGACAGTCACAGACTTATATCTCTACCAATACATGCATTTAAAGTGTTTATAGTTGTGGAATCAACTACCCATTGTGTTGCTTGAGTTATACTCAGGCCTTGATCTAATCAAAAACCTGTTCCGCTCGTTACTGAACGGCACAGAAGCCACTGAAAAGGCAGGTTCTACTGGTTTACACAAAGTTTGTGAATCCAACTCACAAGATGATGTAGTGTGAGTATGTCTGTATATTTTTATTGTAATGTTTCATAAATGTTAGCTGTATCATCTACAGTGTCCCCAATATATTGTACTAACTTTTCAACCAGCGTGTCCCAGTTCTTCTTGACAAAGTTCCAGGCGAGTTGATGCCCCCGCGGGTTCCTGGCCACCATCAGGATGAGAGTGGACAAGTCCTGGGATCGAATAACCTTCCCTTCCAGACCCAGCTCCAGCAGTCTGAAATGCAAGCACACACAATATAACCTGCTCTATCAACGCCACATTATCTGCCATCACTTGAACAGCCTCCACTGAAAGCTGTTTGCAGATCTTTAAAAAAGACACAGAATAAATATTGGAAATCTCTTAACAGTGGTAGTGTGATGCAATACCTCATGTTTGCCACTTGGTGGCAGCATTAGCTGCGTGATAAAAAGCAAGCCGGTGACAATGTACCTTTGTAGTTTGTCTGTGTCTCTTGTGCAGGTCAAGGCAAACAGGATTTTGTTTTTTTGTGCTGCAGAGAGGGAGACGTTGTATGTATGTAAGAGTGAGGCCCAGCTGTGGTCATCCTGAGCTCCAACTGAATACACTGTCTCTGCCACGTCAGTGGGCAAGCTAGGGTAAACACAAGCAGAGACGTGCATATTAGGGACATGATGAAAAATCAAATTATATGCTCCAGCCTCTAGCACAGAGAAATATCTGCTGTTTACATGAATCAAATCAGCAGCTGTTCTAATGATGTGTGTTAAAATACAATTTAGATAGACATACTTGAGAGTACCGTTGGACTGAAGCCAGTCTCTGAAGCTCTGACGTGCTCGCTCCAGACAGGGAGGGTCATCCAGGTGACAAGCCAGTGACAGGACCTCTGACCTCAGCCGTCGCTCTGATACAGAGCCCCTGTCACTCCACGTCTGCTGGTCAATGACGGCACGGAAAAACTGCAGGATGTACTTCTGCACCAAAGCACACAGAGAAACACCATCTCACATGAAGATGATTTCACACCAGCGTAATACTACATTCACTGTGGACTCTTTTCTCCTTACCCCCAGGCTGCTTGTTAGATCAAACTCATTCCTTTTTTCAATAATCCGGTAAAAGGCCTCCAGATAGCCCAGTCCTTGGAGGAGAGGAACAGTGTGTGTCTCCAACTGCAGATAACCAATCAGGTCTAAGGCTTTATTGAGCGGCAGATGACCCGCCCTTTAGACACATAGAAGAATATTTCAAAGGTCAGGTGCTATTTCAGGTAGGGCAATCAAAGCTGTTTATGTGCCAACAGACATAGAGGGAAAAAAAATCCTGGTCTCTTGTTCTTTCACAGGGACCCACAAACACGTTCGCACATAAACACTTACGTGACCAGCTGAAAGGCATTGTGTATCAACTGAGTCCTGTCTTTGTAGCTCAGAGCAGTGTGGTTTGCCAAAAGTAGTTTGGTCATCTCGTCCCAACCGCCGTCCTCATAATGAACCACATAGTAGCCTGTCATGTCAGTGTTTACTTTCACCCAGCCGACTTCCTCTCCTACATGTATGCTGTCTAAATGAGGCAGAAATAGCAAAACGGAGGATGGTAAAACAAAATAGCGGCAAAGTAAGAATGCGGATGTGCATACAGTGTTTTACATCTCTTCGCTGTCACCTGTTTGTGTTGTCATCAGGTGTCTGTGGATGGTGCTGGAGGCATCAGTCTTGTATGTCAGGGGGATATGCCACAAAAAACTATACAAAAAAAGAACATCATTTTAGAAATGTAAAATCTAAAATTTAAAGTCTTGTTAATAATAAACGAGTAGCTCCAAGAGTAAAAACCAAGAAGAAGAGAAAGAGCAAAATACAGTGTGTATGGAATAGTAGAATCGACAATATAAGTGCATGTGCTCACCCCTGTTGCAATGTGGACCAGAGGGGGTCAGAAGGCAGCACTGTCCTCAGGAACCTGTCCTGTCTCAGCAGCAGCCAAGACCCCTTCCTTCTCACAGTTATCAGAGGAATACCTTTCTGCAGAGTCCAAGTGTTCATCATGGCTGTCAGGTCCAGGTGTTCCCCTGCAAACAGGTACTGTGGAGGACAATCAGACATCAACACAGACAACCACACCACCCCGAATGGTCAAAAAAGAATCTTATAAACGGCGTGAAGATTTAAGAGGAAACCCACAAGGAGAGGTCAGCGAGGTGATGTTTAAATGTTTACTCACCGCGTTCTTGGAGGCCTGGTTGCTGTTGTAACAGTGTTTTCCTAAGATGAAGTCCTCCTCTGAGCATGTCTGAAAAATAAAAGTTTTTACATAAAATAAGACTTTTGCAAATCACATGCACCTTAGATTGACCAGAGAACTCCATAATTTTGAGATTTTGAATGTGATCTTTCTGCCAAATTCTAGCTAATTCAATTCTGTACAATGAGACAGTTAACTTCAGATTGGACCATGTCTTCCCACAACTGCATTACTGGAGAAGCATAACATAAATTTGATGGCAATGACATAACAGACATAATGGTCACTTTGATTTCTCTTGAACGACTTTTTTAAAAATGTCTTACAAAGGACTACACAGTGACAGCTTTCAGAAGTAATGTAATTTGTGGTCGTACATTCGACAGACTGTCCCACAGGTCCTGGTTGTGCGCATTTCTGTAGCTGTATTTGCGAAGGTAACGTACTATCCCGCTCTGGAACACGTCATCTGTCAGAAAGTGTCTCAGCATGTGCAGGACACATGCTCCCTGGAGGGACACAGAAAAAAGGTTTATTTTAATCAATGGGCCCTGGCAGCTTATGCTGTTGGTTGGTGTTCAAGCTTATGAATGTTAATAGACATAAATAAGAAAAACAATAGATTTTCTTATCCAATATCATTCTAAAAACCAACAGTTATGCATTCACAAGTGTTTGTTTAGAAGCTGTTTGCCAATTTCAAACATAACAAGGCCAATCAGAACTGAGTAAAAGAAATATCTGTTTTTTTTTTTTTTAAAAAAAAGCTGACTAAATTTGGTTTATTCTTGATTTCACAGGTAATAAATTTCCACAGAAAATAAACTCAGAATGAATTGCTATTATCAGTTACGTGACCCTCTCTGTGAGCGAAAGCACAACACATGCATGAGACAGAAAGCATACTTTATCATAGGAGACTGTGTCAAACATCTGTTTGATCTGGGTGGGGCTCTCTGCTGGGCTGGATATTGGCCGAGAGGAGTTCAATGAATCATGACCAACGGCTGCAAAACAGGTGTGCAGAAGATATTCCTCCTGCAAGATTGGACACACAAGAGGAGTTTCAGTGCTTTCTCTTAGGCTCAATATTAACATACCACTATTGATCAATTAAGTCGATTCTCAGATTAAACATAGCACATACCACTTTGAGGTCGGGGTAGGTGGCCTCCACTGAAATGTACTCCATGTATCTGGCAAATCCTTCATTCAGCCAGATGTCGTTCCACCACTCCATGGTCACCAGGTTACCAAACCACTGCAGGCAAGGCAGCTTTTGAATTTCAGCACTCTGTATTGACATCTTACGTAATGTTTGGATTTATGAGCGAAACAAACACTTTTGAGCGTCACACTCTCACCTGATGGGCGAGCTCATGGCCGATCACCATAGTAACCCAGAGCTTATCAGAAATGGAGGACGTGAGGGGATCAAAGAGAAGGCTGGTCTCTCTGTAGGTGGTCAGACCCCAGTTCTCCATCGCACCTGACTGGAAGTCCGGGATGGCTATCAGATCTGAGAGGAAACACACAGACAGGTCAGGGGACAAAAGGTGATGATGTGAAGAGGGAAAATGAGTATATGCAATAGAAACGATATGCTGTGTGGCTTAGTAACACAAAAACTGGTGAAAGGGTACCTTGTTTGGGTAGAGGATAGTGGATGTTGAAATACTCCTCATAGAAGTCTAGCATTTTGACAGCAACCTCCAGGGCATAACGGGTTTGCTGCCACTTCTCAGGGGCAGCGTAGATGGATACCTACGGATATACAGTGCAGAAGCACAAACAATAAAAATGTGCCACTAAGAAAGTGATTTTGTCGGAAAGAAATTCAAATAATGTCAGGAAGACCTCACCTGCACCCCAGAGGAAGTTGTTGCAGTGACAGATTTGAAGTCACAGATGACAAAAGCTACCAGGTACGTGCTCATCTTCACACTCACATCAAACTGGTCCTCAAGGAGGCCATCGTTCACTTGAACTGTCTTGACCTGAAATATGCAAACGATGCATTGCAGCCATTTCTCATACACTAGAACACGCGTGTTAACCAACATATATGCAGCACTCACCACAGGCATGTTGGACAGAGAAATGTACTCTGGACTCCTCCTGATCCGTATGGCGAAGTTGGCTTTGAAGCTTGGCTCATCGAAACAAGGGAATGCCATCCGAGCACTCGTGGGCTCAAAGTGAGTCGAAGCTAAGGTTCTGAGAAGAGACGTCGTCAGATACTGTTTAGCAGTTGAAATCTCCCTCCCAGCCAGCAAAGTTTGGTTGCCGAAAGGTTGGTGTGGTTGTGGGAGCATTTATTGAACTTTCCTACACATCAAGTTCCTGAGATGTTAAAAGTTTTTGTGACCTAAAACTAAAATTATTAGGTTCCCTGAATGTTCTGGAAAGGTTAGCTGAATGTTAGTATGTGTAGTATATGTTACCCAGCTTGCTGTGAAATTATCCACGTGGTCTTACCTGGTCTCTCCTGCACTGGTTCTGTACGTGCTCTTATAGAAGCCATAGAAGCCTTCGACAAGTTCTGCCCCAAACTCAATATACAGAAAGTACTTTTGCCCACTGCTGAGCACCCTGGGAGAGAAAATGCCAATCTGCTCATGGAAAGGGTTATGTAAAACCGGAAGAATCTATGAAGAGAAAAGCAGAATGTATTTAGAAAATTCCAGTTTTATTTCTAGTCATTAAGTTAAAGTGAATAAGAGAAGTTGGGATTTTGGAGCTCTGCGACCTGGTCGGACAGATGAGCGAGGTTCTGGTCCAATATGGTGGCCTTGGAGATCTGCAGACCCTTGCTGTGCAATACAACCCAGTTTGTATTGTTCTGGACATCAATCTGGATCTGCACTGAGCCAGTGAAACTGAGGCTTGTGAGGTTTGGGTGCAGGAGGAGGTGGTAGTGAAGAGGAATGATGTACCTAGAAAGGAATATGTGTTCCTTTTTTTAATCTGTGACTCAAAATCGGAGGTCTGCCATTTTCTTGTCAATTTCCTGTTTGTGGGTATTAAAAAAAGGAGCGTGAAGTGTACCTTGGCAGGCGAAGACGGCTCCACGGGAAGGACAGATTACCAGAACCCAAAGAAGACTGGTCCCCTGCTGGGTGAGGAGGGCCTGGCGCCTGTTGTGAGCTCTGGGTGGGCTGCGACCCAGCCAGAGACACGTGGAATAGAAACAGCACTAATAGCCTCACCAAGGCCATTATAGAGGAAATGCCTTCAACCACTGATTTAAAAAGAAAACAGTAACAGCGTGACAGGCTGGCAGCTAGTGTTGAACATCAGGAGCGATGAAGAATCATCTGATGTGAGTGTTGAACGTCTGCGGGATGATTTGTCCGGATATGAGACAATGGCTGAATCGAAAAGGTCTCTTATCTTAAACCTGAAAGACATTAGAGCAGGATTAACAACACATCACACACATCTCTCACTGAAACAACATTTACACCTGTGTACTTCCTGTTCCCCTAGTGGAGTTCAATCAAAAATGTAAAATAGGTCAGGTTTATAGTTATGGTTTCAAATGTTACTCTTCCATATAGCTCACAATGAATCCATCTTATTCAATGTGTCTGTCAACAAAGCAAAGGTGTTTATGTTTACACAAACGGACAGTTTGGGACCCTGCAGGCATCACACGTGGACTGTGTCGAGTGAGCGATTAATTCGGGCAGACTGAGCTGAGCTGTAAGTTATAGGCCTGAATCACAACACATCCCGGCCTGAAGGAGACTCGAACACTTGGCAAGCGAGCCACATGATTTTCCATGCGGACAAAACAAGATGAGGGCACAGCTATAACTGTAAGGTGACAACAGCTGCAGGAGCATAACTGCAGTTCAAACCAGGCTACACAGGCAGGAGCTGCATCACGCTGATCAGATGAGGACTGTGTTAACTACCAAGACCCACGAGCTCACCAGAAAGCGTCCTGATTGTACTCCTGCCTTGGCTGAGTTTGTTGTAGTTTTATATAAAGTTATCTGCAGAGCTCAAGAGAAATCACTTAGTAGCAAATGTCGGAAAGCTTTACCTCGATCATTTTCTCCTTATTCTCCGTCCTTCCTGTGCCTGCTGTTGAGTTTCACTTTCTCTTTTCACCCCCACTCCCAAAAAAACCCAGTGCGTGCGTGCGTGCGTGCGTGTGTGTGCGCGCGCAGGTGTGGCCTGTCACAGTGCTGTCTAATGTTCAGGGTGTGTTGATATGATCAGCTTCTTACCTCAGAACTAACAGCCGTGGGCAGGTGTCTCTCCTGTTGTTCACTGTCTCTCGACTGTCCTCATCACTGTCCTGTCCTCATGTCTCTCCCTCTATTTAAATGCAGATAAAGCCTCATTTGTGAAAGAGCTCACACTGGCTGCCTCTCTGTCTCTCCCTCAGTGTGTGGGTTTGTTTGTGTTGGCAGGTGGGGGGGGATCCATTGTAAGTATAAGGTCACAACAATGAGACATGTCAGTCCCCCATAATGCAATGCTCCTGGCAAAGCCAAACGGCATGCCCCCATTTTACACACTCACATACACACAAGGTGCACAAATAGAAGCGCACACACACACACACACACACAAACAAGGCAGTAATCTGCGGAGCTATTCTGACTGAGGCAGACATGACAGAGCCATCCAGGGGTCTATTTTACCTTCCTATCATCTATTTGTGGACAGGTAAGAGCTTTTAATCTCCAAGATTATGGTGTATATTTTGAATCAATAGGCAAGAAAATTACACATCGCTCTTTGGTGAAAATTCAGAATTTAGTTTTTCACCTAAAGCCTGATCACTGTATCTGAGTTTAATAAGTGACTGTTGGCAGTCAAGTCAATATTATTTATGTAGCACAAATTCACAAATTTACCTCAAACAGGGAGTTACTATGTTAAAATCACAAAGATTTATGACAGACTGCAGGACAAAAACACAAGTGATTGATACATTGAGAGCTGTGCCTGGCACTAATGTCAAACGCATGAAGGATTTATAATAAGCTGTTACACTTTATGTCTTTACTCAGATTCCAAGAAAAACTTCATTGATCCCTTTGGCTTTGACTTTGTTGCTCAAAACACAGTTAGAAAGAGGGACAAAATATTTTAAAAAGTTAAAAAAAAAACAAAAAAACTATACTATAGCAAAGGCATAATAATAATAGAAGCAGTAGTAGTAAAAAAAATGCAAATGTGCCAATGGTATTGTAAATGTGCAAATGAGTAAAGGGGAAAAGGCACAACAGAGTAAAAATACTAAGACAAGAGTTCAGCTTAAGCTGAATATATAGTATATAATAGCATATTTTGATGTCCGTGTTTGAATGGACAATGCACCACATTGAGCAGCTGTCTTTGAACTAGTGCATATTGTTCTGTTAGATAGCTGCAGACCTCAGAGCTCTCCCCATCCTGCGTGAACATGTTGTCCTCCATCATCTTATAGGTGGGGTAGAGGGTGATGTGCTGGCATCTCTTGCCCCTCCAGTCCACCTGTCAGGGGAAAGGCTGGGCTGGACCCTGCTGGTCTGTATGGTGAGTGACTTCAGAAGAGGGCGCCTTGAGGTCAGCTGGAGGTCACCGTCTGAAGGCCACATGTCCAGCTCGCCTTACAGCATTGCTGTAAACAAGAAGCATCGTGGCCACAGCGCTGTGGCGATCATCACGGTGGCGACCGGTGATTGGCCATCGTACCGTTGCTCTGTGAGTCACAGACGACACCGAAAAGTCCTCAGGAGACACCGCACCGCCTCATCAGGTAGGACTGTCACTGACCATGAGTGAGCATACCAGAATCTACAATCTGGTTTCTGATATTTCCAATCACAAACAGAAGAAACTTACTTTTTATTTTACTTTTACTGCATTTTTATCATTTCAGATCACAAAGACAAGATCTGTGATGAATATGAGGAGACAAACGGTACATTTGAATTGTTTGCAAACATTTTTTAAAAATCTGTGATTCATGCAGATGTTGTTCCTCATGTTGGTCTGTGCGGTTTGATCTCCAGATGTTGGTGCATGGACAAACACAGTGGTTGTCATGATTACGAGGCTGCTTCTCATGAAGATCATCGTGTTTAACACATTGATGACCACTTACGTTGTTATTAAGTGGTAAGTGGATTTTATTTGGAGTAAAGTCAGAAAATAAGCAGGTTTTCACTCACCTTCACAGTGTTGTTGGAAATGGTGAAAATGTGTTTTATCTTATATGAAATGCAGTTATTTCAAAGATGTTAATGCATTCGTCCTTTCAGATGTTTGGAAACGGAGGGCTGCTGATGCACCATGTGACCTTGAAAAGAAGACTAACCCAGAAAGGGGAACTCTTTCTTGTCTGAAGTCTGCTCAGTGAGGATTTCTGCTCTGGAAGAAGACCACTCTTGTGTCTGTCTTAATGATAATGCCCTTACATTGAGTTTTGGATTAGGAATCTCATGGATTAAATGGGAAATTTTCCACTGTCAGGATCTCAGGAGTAGATCTCAATGCTACAAATCTTTTGTCGCGCCTCTTTCAGCCTCTTTCTCATCGACATCCCAGGTGTTGCCGACTGTGACAGTTGAAAACCGATTGTGCTTGTGAGGCCAAACCTGGTATCTGATCGGAGCCCAACCTCAGACAGATGGGTTAGCGCACGCAGGCTACCGTTACATATGTTTGTGTGTGTTTGTGAGTGTATTTTTTCTCATCTGTCACTCTGAATTCACTGAATTGTAGGGAAAAATTAGGTTTTTGGAAGTTTAAAAAGATGCATTTCTCGTGTCCTGTTTTGTTATAGGCCTGTGAATGTGACATTAATAAACAGGACAGAAGCTTGAACCATTTTATTGTTTATTGTTTTTTAAATAAAACACTTGCACACAGTTTTTTTTCCTTGTTTTGTTTTTTTTTTGAGCGCCTTGAGTAACACACTGACATAGCAACAGAGCACCACTAGGTGGCAGTACAATCACATCTGACATTTTTTTAAATTATTATCCAACAGCAAGAATATGGAGCTTAACTTCCTCTACAGGACACTACGTTCATAAATAAGTTAAGTATTTCAACATTGACCAGTCACTCTTTACCAAACTGACACTCACACATGATGGGAGAGATCACAATGCCAAAAACTGAGATTAAGCTTACATGGCCAACCGAATGGGACATAATTATACAGAATGGTACATGTTAAAAAGGCTCATAGTTTTCAGGGTTGGCATTTCTGTCAGGTATCAAACAGCATACATTTCCCACAGCTCACTGCTGAAGCATATGTGTCAGCAGACAGTGTGGTAAAGTTTTCTCAGTGATTTGCATTGTTTGGTCAACACTCCAGTATCTTACACGTATTCCAGTAAGGAGCAGCTCGTCAATTCTGGCAGTAAGAGGAAAACTGTCTACAGTAGCAACAAAGAAGAGAGAGAGTGTGAGTAGGAGAAGAGTGCTGGTTGGCGGTGAGTTATGATTTCCTTTGTACATGAAAACCATACATTATCTGTCTTTGGCTCAAATTAATACAACAAAGAAAACCATGAGCAACACACATGAGCCGGTATCGACATCTTCCTACCTCTGGCATGATTCTCAGAGGAAATTAAAACACATCCAAGCATGTCAACAACTGGTTGGAAAAAAACAAACAAAAAAAAAAAACACTGATGCAGCCAGACACACATTTTGACACACACTCGCACATATTTGAAATCAGGACTGAGGAGAAACAACAAATTCATACAGAAACAAAATAGTACTGATGGCATTTGCTGTGACAATATTCATAATACATTCAAAAGAGAACAACTCACATTGACTGACTTAAAATGACAGGCCGAGTCAAATCAGCTACAGGAAGAAAGATGCATTTTAACGAAAATGGCAGCTCACTGGATTCAACAGACTTTCACTGTGAAAGGATCAAAAATCAAATCATAGATAGTCTTCGAAACTTGAGCCATTGGATATTTTGGTGGAGGACAGTGAGTGAGAGGAAGAAACACTGATGTGGATTTGTTAAAAAAAAAAAAAAAAATCTAAATAAAGTGCTTCTGTTAAAACAAACATCCTCTGTCTGAGGTATTAAAGAAAAATCACATCAAATGACACAAACAAACAAACTCTACGCCATTACACTGTGCACTGAAGACAAGCTATTTACAGTTCGGAGTGTATATCCGCACACTCAATTCCCCCCACACAGGTACATTTGTGTCACTGTTGACCGTCCTATACAAAGATGAAGACAGATTGCGAAAGCCGTCATCACGCCTCCTGCGTTATTCCCCAGAGTGCTGATTCTGCCAGGTAAGAGGCAGTAAGTGTTGCCAGTATCTCCTGTGCCCGCTGGGAGCTCTGCCACCTCCCCTACAAAAACACCAGCTCCCAGGAACTGTCCGGCCTGCTGTCTCCTCTCTACGTGACGGAGGAATCAGTGCTCAGTATCAGTGCTCAGCGAAAAACTTTCTTTCTAGTGCACACACATACACAAGCCCACACAAAGACCCCCACTCCGGCTCTTAGACCAACGCCACGCTCAGAGCAGACAGCAGGAGCAGAGCGAGCTGTTGGATAGGTTGAGAATCAGAGTGTAAGGTGGAGGTGGCAGAGCCGCGTGGGTAGATCCTCCATCTATCCCTGTGCGGGTGGAGACTCTCCATGTCCTTCAAGGCGCTGTACGCCGCCACTGTGAAGTTAGCATCCCCAGTGGTCAGTAGATCAAAGACGCAGGAGTGGAAGTAAATGTCCTGCACCTCCAGCTGCTCCCTGCAGTGTTCCTTCGCCCCCTCCACGCTGAAAACCTGTATGGCACCATAGGGCGATGCTTGTGTCTGTGAGGAGTAGCTGGGCCGACGCAGCTGCTGAAGCTGCAGGCCGAGCGCGGGAGGGGATAGGGGCAGGGGAAGGTGGCCTGCCTGGTCAATGCGTTCTCCGCTGGGGCAGCCGTTCAGACAGAGCTGCAGGTCCTGGGTGGCGTCATAGGCCTGAGCCAGCTCCTCTGGGATCCGCACTGCCAGGGTCAGGTAGCGGCCCAGCTGGCGAACGATTACAGTTACGCCGATGTAGCCGGCGTGCAGCTCCACGTGGCGCCCTGGGCTGCGCTCAGAGATCCACAGAGCACGGACCTTCCCAGTTGTGCCGTCTGCTCCAGCAGAATTGTGGACGGGGTCTCCACTGCTCACAGTTCCATCATCAAAGGCAGCGGGGAGGTTGTCTGTGAACGCCTGGTAGACCCGCTGGTCCGTGCAACCCTCAAAGGGCTTGAAGATGATGGTGATCTGTAGAGAGGGAGCATCAGGTAGCAGTAGAGACAAGTTTAGAGTGCGTTCAATGAATGACAGTGTGAAAATACAAGAACTGATATACTGTTACAAAAGGAAGTCCTTTGATACAGGACAAACAATTAGTAGATTAATCAATTAGTCAGTTGCTAATGATCAGCATCTAATTTCAGCTTCCCCAGTGTGAGGTTTTGGGGCCTTTCTTTGTCATGTGGTGTCATTAATCCTATGAATGATCTTCTTTTGACTGATATTTGGACAAAGCAAGCAATACGAAGACTTCACTTTGGGCTCTGTGAAATTGTGTCATTTTTCACTATATTTGGTAATTTCACAGAAATAATTAATTGATGATTAATCGAGAAAATAATCACCAAATTACTTTGCAAAATTGTTAAAAATAATTAGTTGCAGCCCTAACTAATTTGATCATTAATCAAAAGAAACTAATCAGCAACTACTTTGATAACCGATCTCCAAAAAAATATCTTGATAATGAAAATTATAAATGGCTGCAGCCCTAGATATGAGGTGAAAGGTGTCTCTCCCTCTCTCTCTCTCTCTCTCTCTCTCTCTCTCTCTCTCTCTCACACACACACACAAATACACACTCATACACACACATACACACACACAGACTCACAAATATTAACACTGACCCATTACACAGGTTATTGACTCTCATCACACTACATTTGAGAAATGACTAAATGACTTTTTAACAAGTTGTAATTTGACACAGCTATGCAAACATGCTGACAAACGCTCACACACACGCAGAAACACACAGGGCTCCAGTGGTGAGTGGAGGCAGCGGTGGGCGCAGGGTGTGGTGTGAGCATTACGGTTAGCACTAGCATCATAGTTCCGGTGAATGGCTGCTTTGTTCACATGACAGCCGTGAGGAATGGGGCCTGGCAGGCCATTAAGCCTGGAGGGCTGTTAATGTGTGTGTGTGTGCATACGTCTGTGTGTGCAAGAGAGAGTGTGTGTGTGTGTGTCTCCCTAATAATTGTGACTAATAACTTGCCCCACCTCTGACACAAGGTCAAACCTTTAGCTCCACAGTGTAGCAACCCTACTATTTTCTTAATGTGTGTGTGTGTTTCTACCAGGGTGTGCATGGCTAAGTGTATGCATGGGTGTGTATGTGTTTTAATAATTAAAGCTATCGACTAAGCTAGAGAGGGCAGATCATCCGGGGAAACATCAACATAGCTTCTTTAACACCACAAAGATCACCTTGTGTGGGTCGTCATCCATTTGGTGGTGTTCGTGTGTGTTTGCGAGCATGTGTGTGTGTCCTTTTTGTCATTAAGGGGTAAGGACCTTTAACACACTCAGTGCTTTAAGCTGAGTATATAAGGAGCGCCACTTATGAGACACGCACACACAAGCACTTGCAAACACACACATAAGTAAACAGAGGGTCCTTTCACACATCTCATTCCATGTTATTAGAAGTCAGGCTATATGTAGCCATTAACCAAGTTAGCTTTCCAACACTGCTTCAGTCACAAGAGATAAGTCACAACATCGGGCTGTTTGTCCCACACTTGTGACTCAGAAAGAGAGAGAAAAGTAGAGCAGGGAGAGCAAGGGTATTTTCCAGCCTCACATTGATAAGATTTCTTACTCTGAGGCACAGAAAAGCAACTTGGAGGTCATTATAGAAAATGTGTCTCACACAAACAGACACACACACACACACACACACACACACAGAGAAATAAACTAGATTACACCAGCTGCTCTCACTTAGGAAACTCTTTCAGCCTTAATAACAGCAAATTAGACCCCAAAAAGCCCATTTCTCTCTGCTTCCCCTTTAGAGCAGTTCTCATCTCACCTTATTGGTCGCTGTGGCACTGGAGCCGGGTACCACGGGAACATTAGTGACCTGTACTGACAGATAGTCATTATCAATGAGAGGCCACGCCCCCTCCACCTTACAAGTCTGGAAGCTGTCCTTAAATGTCCTCAGGTGTGGGTCCCCGAACAGCCCGCAGAACAGGTAAGCAGGCCGGGAGTGACCGTGGCCGTGAGCGTGGGGATGTGTGTGTGCGTGCACGTGGGAGTGCGCGTGGGCGTGCTGGGTGCGACTGTGGTAGTTGCAGGGTTCGTGAGGGACCTCGGGGTGCGTGGATGAAGTGGGCCCATCTCTGGAGCAATTCCTCTGGCTCATGAGGTCGGAGATGCCCAGCACAGCCGAGTGGAAGACCAGGTTTCCCCGGCAGGACTTGGCCGTCCTCTGGGTGCAGGCCGAGTATGCGCGCAAAGCCTTGCAAAATTCAGTGTGAAAGCCATCCACGGCCGGCGTCAGGTGGGATGTCAGGGAGACGAAGTCGGTGGTGCACTTCTGGATACGGCACTGAGGCGTGGCCACCTGGCACTGACCTGGAGAGGACAGAGAGTGAGGTGTAGATTTATTGTTAGCAAAGTGATATTATTACAGGAACAGCGATAGTGATACCTGACCAGCTAAAATGTCTGATAATGCAGGTACGTACTACACTTTACTGCAACTAGAAAGGGAAAGTTCATGTACACACAGAAGACAACTAAGGTGTGTAGACAGCTTTGAAGTTAAACACAAATGCTACCGGGCTGTTACAATTCAACCTCATAAAACGGGAAGAAGAAGCGGCCGCTGTTTGAAAGTCTTGATCAATCGGCAGTGCCGCTCTGTAAGTGTAATAAACCTGAAGTGTAATAAACCAAAGAGCAGCCAGAAAGAAAAGATAAGAAATGTTTCCCCACAAGGAGAGAGATAATACTGCCAGGGTGCACATAAAACAAGCAGTATTGCAGACAGACGGAGCACGACAACACAAGGTGTGTAGTCATTTCTGAGGGTGTTGTATACAAGAAATACGTAAATATATATAGTCCAGATTGTACATTTATTAAATCTAGCAAGTTGTGTTTTTTTGTCACTTTGGTGTTTGTTTACAGCCGTAAATACAAGCACCAGAGGAAATGCATCTAAAAGACTTATCATTCTGCCCCCGTATACCATCAGGAACAAATGACTTGGTCCAAAATTGTCCCTGATGTTTTATCTATTGCTACATTTCTGAATGTAACAAGGGTCAAACCAGCCTTTTATATCATAGATCATCAGAGAGAGAGGGAGTTAGAGCGAGAGTGAGAGATTAGAGACCAGACCTAATGCATCAGTCACAGCGTGCTCCTATTAGATTAGGCCAGAGAGAGGCTCTGCAGTGTATGGGCAGCTGCACACACACACACACACACACACACACACACACACACACACACACACACACAAATAGCTATCTTAGAAAGAATGCTGGTTGTGCTTCCGTTAAACACACAGTCAGTGATCATCACATGGTGGTATGATCTCCTAATAGCCAAGCAAATCCAGAAAGTACATGGTTTCCACTGAAATCAACAGATTCCCTTAATGTCACACCATCACTTAACAACCACACACAAGCAGGCAGCACATTCCAGCTCCACTCTTTGTACGTTTATTTGATTGTGGGGCATGAAGGAGTTGGGCGCCACCATTTGGGGGCAGTAGTGCTCTGAGTTTTAGGAATCAGGGTGCAGGTACAGACCCCCACTCACACCCTGCTTCAGAATCTCTCTCCTGCCCGTTAAATACTGACACACACACACACACACACACACACGCACACACACACACACACACACAGGCTGCCTTCCATGCCAACCACCACTGTACAGACAGTCTGAGTACTGAGAACGCATTGTGTCTTTGACTGGTGCACCAACAGCCTCCTTCTCTCCCTTCTATCTGCCCCGCAGTACCTAAATACCGCTCCCAATCTAATCGGGGTGGGTTTATTCTCTTTCGAAGGTATCAGAATCATGAGCTGCTCTAAAAAACACACAAAAGCACTCATTCACTGACATTTTCCCAGCAGGGTGACGTATCAAGAAGGGAGTCGACCCTGTAACTGAAGAACTGGGGTTCAAACCACTGACTTACGGAAGGTTAAAACCTCTCTGACAACACACCAGCTCCCACTGCGCCGCTCTGTAGCTGACCCTGCACTCTTGTGAACGCAGCAAGGATTTTCAGATGCTGATTAAAATATTCTGAATAAATATGAAAGCACGATTTTGATACTTTTGTTCTTCAAGGCTTCACATGATCTCCCTTTTGTGCAGCTGTCCTCCTCAGCGCCCTTTCTAAGCATGCATAGCAGTACTTTCAAAAGAGGAATTTAATCTATGCATATAAATAAGCAATTTGCGGTAAGTCTAGTCTGGGTGATGAATACTGAATATACTTGAAAATATTGCTAAGAAGGGAATAAAGAACTGTTCATGTGAGGAGCTGCAGCACGAAGGCTGTTCAACACATCCAGAGCCTGGTTTGTTTCATGCCCTGGGGTGAGTATCTAATATAGACACAATGAAGCAGCCAGCAATGCCCACACCACTCCTTCCATGTCATACCACAGTATTAAACTCTCTTTTTCACTCCACCCCCCTCTCCCAGCTGCCTTTATCATCTCACAGGTCTCATTTCTTCCTTACTCTCAAGCCTCATCTGTTGTCAGATTTCTTTCCCCAGCTCGAACCATCTCCCTCCATCAGCACTGCTCTGGTTCAGTTCTCATTCTGATTCCCCGGCCGAGTCTCCTCACCCCCCCGGTCACCTCTCTTCCCTGCATCCTGAGGCACCATCTCTACCATCAGACAGAGGTCAAAAGATCCACCAGCTGAATCTCTCAGGCTGGGTTTTAGCGATTCTTTGTCTCCCTCTCTGACAGCCTCCAACTTCTCTGATCTCCGGAGATCAGAAAAGGATCTACTGGGATCATCTCTCAACCGAGGGAATGGCCTGAGAAGTGCTTATTGATCACCTTGTTGTGTGCACTCTCTCACACACTGAGCTCAAATCGCACAAACAGCCCTACAAGCCTAGAGATGTGAAGCTTAACAGGAGCTCACTACAGCATGCGATCTCTCTCTCTCAGACACTCTGGAGTGCGAACAATAGTCAACAATTCACACATTCCTGTCTCCCCGTCTAAACAGACACATATGGAGCTGACGGCTGCAGCGACAATGAAATATGTACAAGTTATAACACATTAAACTCTTCTGTTTGGCTAAACAGACTAAATAATACACATTCTTTCCAGGCGACGCACATGTAGCAGAAGGTGCCAGGAGGGTCTTTAATGTGAAGTGGGTCTCCCTCTTCCCACCAGGCTGTGTGCAGAGGCGGTTTTGTCCCGCTGCCTGAGCCGTGTTAAACTAATTACTGGAGGTGTGACTGCTCAACAGACAGCCACCACAACAGCCGACCCCCTGCGCACACAGCAACACACACAGGCTTGGCCCCGAAAAAAGCTAGTTTCTGCAGAGACACTATACTGCTTTTCGCATTGAATAAAAAATGCATCTGAGCCTTGGCCGAACTTCACCAAATGAATTTAAAACCAACAAGCAATGTGGTAAATCTGAGGTTTGTCCTCTGTAAAGCAAAGAAAGGGAGTGATATTATGTTTTTGTGTTAACAAACCTCAGAAACACATTTTAACCCTTTGGTGAACACACTCTTCCTTTGTTTAATGCTTTGCTTTCCTTTCTGTCCTTCATTTCACTCAGATTGGGACGTGAGAGTTTCTGCTTCTGGTGCTCGTTAGAAGACAAACGCAGCTGTTCAGAAAAGCATTACTATGCTTTTTCTTTCAAAGAGTCTACCTTGTGGAACTTTAATCACTTTGATACTATTTCTTGTGAAGTATTTTATTAATTTGGATCATGCAACTGGACATGAACTGCATCCCACAAAAGATTTAGTCAGATTTACAACACGGCACCTGATCCTAACTTTTCATGATCAGATTGACACTCTGATAGATTGTTTTTATTTTTTCCAATACTGTTCAGAGTGCAGCTGTAATATATGGACATGATGAGAGGTAGTCACCCTCTCTTCCCCTCCTCCATGAGCCATTAAGGGGCAGACAGGAGAATGACGGCCCAGGAGAGAGGAGGAGAAACTCGATCCGTGCACAGACTGCTGCACTGCCGCTGGAGAGAGAGCCATTGTCAGGCAGCAGTGGGCCCAACACAAGGATCGGCCACACTATGATTACAAGCACTTAATAACTAAGATAGTGCCTCTGATTGCTACTACATGCAACAGAGTCAAAAGAAATGTTGTTACCCTGGTTGTAGTTGTTGCAGCGCTCGGCAATTAGTGCGAAATTGGATAACAGAGTGCGTCAAATTACAGATTTGTTGCAATTATCTCCGAGAGACAGACTAGTTGTTGCGGCGTTGAAGTGTAGTTAGTTACCTAAGTGAGCACCGCAGCAGAGAGCGATGATCAGCAGCAGCAGTGGCCGGAAGCGGCGCACCAGAGACGGGGAGGCGAGGCGCTCAGCCCCGTGGCAACAGCATCCGGCTCTCCCCATCCCCGTCCATGCAGGGCCAGGTGGGGAGAGTGGACAGACCTCCAGAGGGCGAGGAGGGCTGGTGTCCAGGCCTTCTCACTTCTCACTTCTCCTTCTTCTTCTTCTGCCTCTTCCTCCTCACTCTTCTCTCCTTCCTCTCCTCCTCGGGTGCGCAGGGGCATTAAAACACAGCTGCTCCGCGGAATGCAGGGCGGAGGGAGTGGGAAGGCAAAGAGAGGAGGAAAACAAAGTACAAGCACAAGTCACTCGGACGACACTTTTACTTTTCCCCTGTATAAATCCACGCCCCACGTGATTTGAGTGCGCTCCCTCCGCGGTCGGACTTTCGCCTTGATTGCGATCACTCTGTGCTCTCCTCTCCAAAACACGCACAATCACATCTCTCTCTTCCTCACCAGGCCGGGGTTTCTCCTCCACTCCTCCCCTTTCACTTTCTCCTCCTCCTCCTCTGCCCCTCCAACAAATCAATAGAGAATCAACCAAACCCTGCTGGCGGAAAACCCGCCTACCACCACTCTCTCTCTCTCTCTCTCTCTCTCTCTCTCTCTCTCTCTCTCTCTCTCTCACACACACACACACACACACACACACACACACACACACACACACACACACACAGAGTGAGAGCAGTCTACAAAATAATGAAGAGGCCGGAGATAAAAGTTGTAAAACGTTGGTAAGGTGCCATTAAATCACTGTGTATACCGAAGAGTGTAATGGGTTTCCGATGTACTGCTGCCAAGGTAGTTTATTTGGCAGAGTGAAAGCTGATCGAGACAAACCAGAACTTCTGCAGAGTCTTCATGTTTCTTTATTTGTTTTTTCTCAGGTTTTTTTTTTTTCCCTTCCATACAATAACAATAATAATATGTGGGTCAAAATTAGTTTACAAGCTAAAATATTTCTTGTGATGGAGTTAATTCCCAGACAGATAAATAAAAACCTAAATAGATCATGTTTTAGGAGTAACGTGATACAGTCACAAATCTATTTCCTGTGAATTTGTTTCAGTTTTTCCTGATAGTATGTAGGCCCGCAGGGCCTAGCAAACTGTGTTTCGTTTACAGTGTTTTCCACAGAAAGAAGCCAAAGAACCCATAAAAGGAGAACTCCTGTCATTTAAGAATAAATCTATGCTCCCTTTTTCAGATGCCATGCATGCACATATTGAGCTTGAACTTCAAAAAATAAATATAGTAAAACCACAATAATAATCTGAAGAGTTGACTTGCAAGTGTTCGCACTCCTCATGACTTTGAATGCAGGACGAATCCCTGCCTTCCCCACAAGGTTAATCTGCTGCATCAAGCCTTTGATTCCTTTGATCCACTCACCAAACGAGCTGGATATTTTGTGGGAGAAAATGTTACTAATTGGTGGGTATTCACTATCCAGTGACTAACTCCATGTTGGAGTTCTTGTTCTATATTTTCTGACGAAACCCTCTAGGAGTTCAATATCACACTTTTAACTTTTTTATTCCAAATAATTATTTTTGCCGTTGGACGAAGTTGTGCGTCAACCTTCCTCTGTGGATTTCATCAGATAAGTCTGCGTCTCTGCTTGCTTTACTGGCAAATAAGGAACAGAAATGAGTGTGAAGGCAGCACCTGTGTGACAGAACCAGTCCAGACAGACAACTCACAGATAGCAGTCAAAAGAACAAAACTGCAGACGGTACAAGGTGAGCACATGTAAACACCCTCCAGCCATGATGACAGACACTCAACACCACATGCTTTACATGCAAAACAGCTTGACACCGTTGCTGTCACTAATGTTCTCTACATCTACAGCTATGATTCATAAACGAAGAACTTCACACCCACTTTCTGAATGCTGTTCACATCTGTTTTAAAAGTTCAGCCTCATCCAAACTCCCCTTTTCAACTAAAGGTTATGGAACTGGACGGGTTTCAAAGAAAGTGCAGAGGCATCTACAGCTCTAAATAATTTTTTACCTAGTGTGCACATCTAGACGTTCTTTGTTCCTTTAATGCTCAGTTTGCATTCTGTCATGAGAGTGTGTTGAGTGTGCAAGTGTGTCTGCAGGGCTGTTTGCACATATGCTTTGGCTATAATCCTCTGCTGCCTGCTGCATCCTGCCAGACTATGCCACCCTGGCTTAACTTGTTTGCAAGTGTATGTGCATATGTGTGAATATATGTGAGTGTGTGTGTGACTGAGTGAGTGTCTGCGTAAGCCTGACTGCTAGGCAGCAAACAGAGCTTCTCTGTGGCTGATATTTTATGTGGTGTGTGTCATAGCCGGGTAGTTTCACTCTAACATGACTCAACTACGGTATGTAGACTCACATCACTGCCGGCCATAAGTTTGGTCATGGCCACTCGTTCCCTACTGATTGTGTCAGTAAAATAAACACACACAGTCACTTTAAAGCCCATGAGGATTTGACATTAAGTGTGGCCAGAGGAGATGACAGACTCTGATATTAGATTATATTAGCTTCCTGTTTGTTCCAGAAGCCTCTGATCTCACCAACTGCACGTTTGTGTCCATCAGTCAGGAAATCTTGTCAGATGTTGTATTGTAGTGTATACATGTGTGTTTGTACCATGCATATATGGTTTGTGCCTTTAGTGTTAGCCTGGGAGAGGTAAATACAGAGACGGATGAGAAATTGCATCCTAACTGCACAAAAAGAAAGAGTAGTTGAAATGATCTCCACCATAACCAACTACATGGTGCATGCATGTTATTGCATCAGTAATTTAGAAAACATAACATTATGAAAGGCTCTCATAGGTAGGTATAGGTACTTGTGTGACATGTTGAATAGAGGACCTTTACTTGTAATGGGGTATTTCCCAAATTGTTAAGCTGCTTACAGTTCAGTAAAAGATGCTTTGAAGATTTTAAAGGTTTAAAGATGTCAGATTTTTTTTGTTTTTTTGAGTCCCTTGTTCACATCTGGCCGGGCATTTTCCCTTCTCTCTCCTCTGTCTCGCTTTCCTTTCATTTCAAGTCAACTATCAAATAAACAGCATGCAATGCCCTAAAAAAATCATGCTTAAAAAGTGCTTTTGCCACCACTCTTGTTGACTAATCAAATGATGGGACTCATATGATCAATGTTTCACAATCAGCAGATTTCAACCACGTTCGGTGTTCAGCAGCATTTCCGCCAGCATCATCAAAACACCTCAAGATCCTTTTGAAGAATGGTGTTCCTGCCTCCAGTAGAGGTTAAGGCATTTTATATGTTTTTCCCCTTTATCTGCCACCCTGCTGTACATCCTGGACACTAAATATTGGGACAGATACTAAACAAGCAGCGTCCTGACAGTTAAAACAGCCTCCCTGCCCAACCTGCCATCCCTCTGCAAGATGAAGCACACTGAGGTGAACATTTCATTTATGCTAGAGCTCCAAACACAAAGTGGTTAATTCAGTTACAAATGTGCATATGGTGCTATTCATCATGACTAATTTCATATTTCATTCCAATCACACATCCGCCTACATAGACACACGCACGCATCCAAGTCTAGATAACATGTGACCCTTTTCATGGAGTTTAATTCTATATTTCATACTAATTCATTTAATCAATTACACCACAGCTGAGACCTGAGAGCAGAGGACACTGGAACTAATTCAACCCCCTCCCCAGACACACACACACACACACACGCACGCACACACACATCTCCACAGAGCTGCTCTGCCTAGTTACACATGCATTCACTCACTGAGCCTCAAGGCACAAAGACTGTCTGTTTCTGAACATCCAGCTTGTCTTCACCTCCACACCTCTGCCTCCCTTCTCCACTTCTACCTCTCTCCACCTCCCCCTCACCCCCCTCAACTCCAAACAGCCCGTCATTCAACAAATGGCTCTTGCAACTCCATGCACACCTGTGTATGCATACGTGAGTGTGTGTGTGTGTGTGTGTGTGTGTGTGCCAGAGTAAGTGTTGAGGGTTTGCATTGTTGCAAACATGTCACAGGCTGTTGCAATGAATCTTTAATAATCTGTATCTCAAACACAGACACGTACACACACTCGAAGTGGTGGAACAAGTACAAAATCTGTACCTAGGTAAAAATAGTAATACAACAATATTAAAATACTCTCTTACACACAAAACAATCCTGCATTACAAATCTTGCTTAAGTAAAAATAAATAATTATTTTGAGCAGAATTAACTTAAAGTCTCAAAAGTATGTGTAATTTGACAAAAAACTATCTGCGTGTAATTGAGTCTTGAAAAGCTTATTTTCTTTAAATAGAATCTAAACCTGTTAGTGCAGTGAGAATATTTCACTCTGTTTTTATCGAAATTAACTTGTCTAAAGCAACAAGGACGGTGCATTGCAGCGCTAGAATTATGATAAATCAAACTTGATTTTGGAAAATACTTGAGACAAATTGATTTGCATTGAAAACAGGCCAGAATACTCTTACTGCAGTGGATTGATTTGTGGACAAAATACGGGGTTTGGAGCAAATTATAGAATCAAATCACTACATTCCACCAGAGGGGACGTATTCAATTCATTTCCTGGAGGCGTACCCTAACCATATCCATAACCACCACTTGCCTAAGAATAACCTTACCCCGAGTCTTCACCCTAAAATTTAATGGTTTACATTATGGGGATCCACATTTTGTCCCCAAAAGTATCGTTAGTCCCCACAGTGTGACTGCGTTAACATATTTATGTCCCCACAACATGAATCATCCATGGACACATGTGTAAAAACTTGTCCTCACTATGTAGCAAGTGCACAAACACACATACAGGCACACACGCACACACCTGTTGTCTCCACTTACCTTTACCTTTTAGTCACCCACCTTTGAGTCAGGCACTGGGTGTGTGGGATCTTTGTGTGTGTGTGTGTGTGAGTGTGTGTTTATATTCATGATGTGAGACGATAACATAAAAGATAAAATCCAGGTATCAAAGCGTCTTGTAATGTGAGCGGAAACCCAATCCCATAATAGCCTGTTTGATAGCCGTTTCTCTCCCCGGCCAAAACTCGTGTTGTGTTTTCCTTGAGTCGGCCTTATCAGACCTCCTGTGTCTGCACACTCACTTCACTGTGAACAAAGACTCGAGGGAGGCCAGTTTCAGATGCTTCTATGCAAAAAGCGTCAGAGTGGCGAAGCGAGAGCGCTCATCATGGGGTCAGTTTATCTTTAAAAACGCTGAGGAGACACGTAGCGTCACCAGAGAGCTCAGATCAGTGGCAGAGGATTCCTTTAGTGCAGGCCAGAGAGGGAGATTATCACATTGATCCTTCTCTCCTTACACTCTCAACCCCAGTGTCTTTTTCCCGGAGTGGCCCGTTGATGTGCATTGATTGACTGGTACTGACCCAAAATATTATCACGACACTGCAGTTTAAAATAGAAACACAAACACATTTCTTCCTCTCCCTCCCTCTAACCGCGCCTCCTCCTGCTCTTGTTACCACTGCTTGTTTTGTTAGATATGCATTCAATTAGAATTCACAAACAAAACCTATGACCAGCCTATAAAATACGATTCATTGTTATTGATTAAACAACTCAACGATATACACTGAGCCGTCAGTTTATTATGTACATCTTGCTAAAACTAATGCAGTCTAATACAGCAGCCGTGCAAGAAATTCTGCCTTCATGAAGGTTCAGTTTTCGTTTAAACTGTTAGGACTTCATACACCTTTATGTTCTTTTCCTTAAATAAGACTTAAGTATTGATGGTACTGCTCATTTCTCTTGAGTAAAGGATATGAATAGTACTTTCACAGCTGTATTTATGTATGCACTGCTAGCTTTTCAAAGATCAAATCAAAACTGACACATAAGACACAGAATATCTATGGAAAGCAGATAAGGTATTGCTCTGGTCCACCGGGACACTTTCCTGTTTTAGTTGGACAAGGTATCACATGTGGGAGGAAAAAAAATACACACTGGTATTGAGAAGTGAATTATTTGCCACAATGGGTATTAACAAGACAAATCTGAAGTAAACAAACATGTCACATTTGACGAATGCATGCATTTTTTTCATATTATCTCTTCATGGTCTTTGTTTTTACCCTCGTCCTCTCCCTCTTCATTTCCCTCATCTATCTATTTCATCCTTTGTGTAAAAACATCTGAAGCATACCCAGCTGCTTCAGACAGCGCAGTGACAACGAAGCCTCTGTTTTCTCCAGGCAGACACACACTTGCACACACACACACACACACAGAGCAGTGAGAAGGAAACAGCTGAAGGATGTAATAGGGCAGATGAGGATCATGGGGTTGCATTTTGGTTTGGGTCAGCGTGAATGTTTGGCAGCTGTGAGACAAAGACGCGCTATTAAAGCTGCTCCCTTCTCGCCTCCAGCTCACTCTGCAGTGGAACTTGTTTTGTCAGTTGGTTTGCTGGCTAAGAACAACATAAATAAGCAGAAGCCTTGTGATTCACCAACACTCATTTTGGGATAAGTGGTGTCCTTTTCTTGTGCACGCGTGAGTGCATTGCTTCCAAAATCATGGACATTTTCAAGGCTGTACATCTGATCATGAAGGCAGCGCTGGTGTTAACTGTTCATCTAGCTTGACGCTGCTCTCTGTGCATCTGCTTTGATCACACTACACACACAGACACCTCCCTTTCTCTTTCTCTCTATCTCACACACACGAGCGGGTTACTTTGTTGATATGCACTGTTTTCCACACATGTAGTGTACACACAGTGAATCTTCACAGGCATTTTGAGTCTTGCGGCTACAGATGGTCAGCTTCCATCTCCTGCTGGGCCTTCTACATCCACCAAGTGGTAAACACTAACCCCCTGATCGCACACACACACACACACACACACACACACACGCACAGAAGAGGTATGGGCATCTATAAATCACTCATACTCCAGAGCCATATGCTCATACCTGTCTGTGAGGAAGAAGCCCAAACACAGGTGAGCCCCTCACATTCCAGCAACCTGACAGATATACAGATGGAGAGAGGGGGAGAGAGAGAATGAAAGAGAGAGAGAGAGAGAGAGCTCACCCCTCTCCCCTACATCCAGCTGTGAGTGCCTCCCTCTCTTCTCCTCCCCCTCTCCTCCCCTCTCTTCCCCATGGGATTGAGTGCTCACAGAGTGGCAGATGGGTGGAATGCATAATACATAGACTATTTGGGGGGCTGTGTGTGTGTGTGTGTGTGTGTGTGTGTGTGTGTGTGTGTGCGCATGTGTGCGTGTGTGCGCGTGTGCGTGTGTGTAGTCAGTCCACGGGGAGTAGGCTGTGGAGTCATTATAGATCTAATGGTTGTGTTTTAGACGCTGCGCCGTGCCAATCTCATTTGAAGTGCAAAAGCCAAATGAGTGTGAAGCGTTTCATTACTCATGCTCTGTGTGTGCACGCTCCCCCTCGGTTCATGCGAGGCAACAGATCAGTGATGCAGTCACAACTTTCTAACTGACATGTGAGATACATGTGTGTTTTTGTGTGTCAGCGTGTGTGTGTGTGTGTGTATGCGTGTGCACATTCACTCATGTATTCATTGAAGGACGGTTACGGGGTTTTCTAGACCGACTGAATTTGAATCTTTTGTTCTCCACAGTTGTGGTTCTTCTGCCTCTCTGCTCATGTAGCTCATCTTTATTTCCCTAATTACTGTGATTACAGCAAGATGAGGCCTATGTATCATAATGTCGTGTAATTAGCACTCACTTGTGAACTAACAAGGCCTCCTCAGGCATAGGTAATGGATTTTGGATAGACAAGCTGAGCTGAGGCATGACTAATACAGCCTGAGTAAGTATAATTAAAGCCTCCTCTCTGGAAAGAGGTTCACTCTCACATACAGCAGAAGTTTGAGTAACAATGCATCCGTTGGTATTGTTGCAAGAGAAGTTCATCATCACATTATGAACAGCAAGGTGTCCCTTGGACCATTTACTTCCTTGGGGGTTAATAAGGATGTGTAATATGTGCACCCAGGACAGATGAAAGAAGCTTGTTAGCTGATGGAGGCAAAAACCCACCACACTGAGAGGAGCAGCGTCGGTTTAGGCAGACAAACAGCGGAGGGGGTGTTAGCGAGAGGAAAGAAAACAAGAAGAAGAAAACAGAGTGAGAGAACAATGAAGACAAGACAGAACAAGAGAGAGTTGGCAGGTAGCGGCTCTCAGGAGATTCATTAGGCTTGTCAGAAATGCTGGCTGTGAATATGCTTGCACAGCAAGCTCCTCGGAGGGCACACACAAACATACACAAACATACACACATCAACGCAGGCTGCCGCAGGTGTATGGAGCTCTCATCTGCTGACAGGTAGGGATAAAAGCGCGATAGGGAAGGTGGGATTTGGAGTCACACTGTGAAGACAGCAGGCTGCGTGTCTCCAAATGGCTGTTGCGGGAATTAACATATCCTGACTGGCATTAAGTCCTGTGCTTCGTGGCACACAGCATCCCAAGCGATGAGTGAAACATTTATTTTGTGTAAATGTGAGAGAGAGCTCTATTTGATGCAGCTTTAAGTTTTTGGTAAACACCGTAAACAGCCTGCCTCTCTAATGCTGCTCAACACTTGACAGTTAAGTGAAACTAAAGTGTCTCATCACCTCTTTGTGCTTTGACAGGCATCTCCACATGATGTGCACTGGTTTAACTGGACATCTCTCACTGTGGATGTGCACGAGATCTGTGTGCTCCTGATTATGGAAGAAGGAATCAGAGCCGTGTTTGTCAATTTGTCGGGTTAAATAGGGTTTAAATTGCCACTGAGTGAGTGTGTAATGAACTGAAGCAGTAGGTAGCATATTATATCAAAAGTAAGTTGCTTGAACGGGAACCAATTTGCACACAAGAGACTCTCTTCCTCTTTCTCCCTCTTTCGCTTTGTGAATAAATCAATGAGTGTATTATGGCTGTTTGTTTAAGGTGAAGAGCTTAGGATGAAAAATGACTAACAGATGATGAAATGACCTGAAATGCATGAGGCAATCTGTGCAAGTGGAAGAGTCCTTTGTGTGTATGTGTGCCTGATTGCATGCATATGCATGTTCGTCTTGGCACAGGGCACTGTGTGTCTGGGCTTTGGGCAGCGTGTAAATCCCAGCGTTTAGATGGAAGTGAGAATCGCCGTCTGATTTCCCAGCTGTTCTCACAGCCGTTTCTCTGCCTCAACAGCCTGACCGCTCACAAAGAAATGTTTACTGTACACACAAACACACATGCAGACTTTCAGGCAAGCAGACAAATGCACATGGAGATCTTACTGGCAACGAATAGGAGTTTTTCTTTGCAGACAAGTGCCAGCCCCCAGATGCAACCTCTCATCACCGAGAGGACCTCTGTGGGGAGATGGAGAGAAACTCCACACCAGCAGCTGGAAGCTAGATGACTGTTCCATGTGTTCATGTCTCACTGGAGATCCATAAAGCCTGACCGACACAGCCTGGGACCCATCCTGTGTGTGTGTGTGTGTGTGTGTGTGTGTGTGTGTGTGTGTGTGTGTGTGTGTGTTTGAAAGGCAGACACAGAGAGAAAGATACAACCAGAGAACAGGCTGTATGTATTCATCACTTCCAGGCAAGCGCTGTATTTCATCTACACCTTACTGACAGTATACACTACGTAACATTTCATATCATTTCTGTGGCCCCTGTTTAACGGCTCGCTGCTCGCGGTCTCTCACTCTCCAGCAGGACGTTGGTTTCTTATACACATTTTGTTCTGGAGTGACAGTGTTTACTCTCACCTCATTTTGTGTGGAAATGATCAGGCTGGTGCCCCGAATCTCTGCCTCTCTTTTCTTCTGGGGGCTCAGCTGTGGGCTCAGGATCATGGGACTATGTTTCCGTGACAACCAGACATCGCCATCGAATGCTGACACTAAAATAACAGACTGAATAATTTAGACAGATCCATTTTTAAACAGCATGTCAATTCACATCACCGGCCAGAGACACCCTGCTTGGCACCCTGCAGACAGGCCCACCCAGGCCGGGTGAGGGGTGGGGTGCAGTGTCCAAGACTCGCTGAACAACAGTCGGGCTGTTGGAGCTACAAATATCCTGGAATAACCTTGGAAATCAAAGCAGTAGTATAATCTAGGCCAGTGTTCCCTCTTGAGATGATAAAAAAAAAACTGAAACTGTTTAACATTAATATTTGCATAATAAAAAATGCATTGTGATACAGTCGAAACTGGCTTGGCAGTAAAATATGCAGTGACTGGAATGAAATCAAATACCCGGTCAGCGGGGACGGAGTGGGACTCAAGTCATAAAATCTGATTTTAGGTCTTGTTTATCTACCACAGTAATGAAGTGAAGATGCTTGTTTGGTGTTCATGAAAGATGAAAGCAGCCCATGACAGCAGCACATGGCTCCGTGATCAAAGTTCAAACGACCTCATCACCAGGATGATTTTAATGCCCGATTTTCTCATTTAACTTACCGCACAGCCACAGGAATAAGCACCGATGACTGACCATTTATCAGCACGAAGCACTGGTGCAATATGATTATAAGAATGTCTAATTAATTGAGACCGATTTGCAACACATGTTATATCAAAGGGAGAGTAAGAGCTGGGGTCAACAGCAGATTTAGTGAAGAAACTGCAGTTTTATTTCATCTGTTTCTACAAAACATGCATCATTTGCATATTTCTCCACTGTTTCACATCAGAAATTATTACTTATTATCATTTATTCCAGCTGAAATGACAGGCTAACACTGTCAGCACACCCTCCCTCCTTTCATCTCCCTCAGCTTTCTTAAAAGATTTCAAATTTTAAGAGGATTTCCTCTATGTTTCATGACAAGTTTGCAGAAAACATAAGCTTTGGGCTGCACTTCATACATCTGCACAAATTAAAGACCACAAAGAAAAAACAGACATGTTCATGTTCACATGTCACACAGTTCCAACTGATGGCTTATTCAGATGGATCCTCGGGCTGTGCACCAAATATTTACTCATATGATTTATCCTGCTTTCCTCAAGGCCTGTGTGTTGAGAATTATTCAGACACCATTGTGTCTGCCTGTGTGGATGTGGATGTGTGTGTGTGTGTATGTGTGTGTGTGTGTGTGTGTGTGTGTTTGTATGGAGCTGCTCTCCTGTTATTTTATGAGCTTGTATACACGCCCAATCACCGGAGGGCTAAACGGAATAACGGTGCAGGGGAGGTACAGGCCCTCGCACGTGTCTCTCTGTTTTGTCTCATTTAAATAGCATCTCGTCATCCTGCCTATCTTTCTCTTTAGTACTGGCCTCATGAAATTGTCAGGCAAATTTTGAGCAATTGTTTGAAGAATCTTTAAAAAAAAAAAAAAAAAATCCACTTTCAGCCAAAGCAGAGCCATGTCTCGAAAGCAAGGGTTCACCGAGTGTTTCTTTCAGCCCGGATGCGCAGCTCTTTCCAAAAGTAAAGCTTAGCAAAGTTCAGACCCACACTCAGGCTTTTCTAGCCGCATTCAGAGAAAAAAACACTTTTAATATTTGATTTGAATGGTATCTGTGTAGAGCTCTAGAGTTAATGACAACCATTTCAACCCCTGTAGACAGTCAGTTCCCGGGTCCCTCTATTGATTCGTGAAATAAATGAAAACAGAATGCAGTTTTAATGCATTTTCTAAACTTGTGTTGAACCAGATAAATACACAACAGTATTCTTCTTCCTGAGGACAGAGCTACCAGACTTTACACAGAGTGCAAAGAGTCCTTCTGCAGCCTCATTGACAATGTGTCCATCACATCAACAGAACCTTAAGTCAGAACAGTTTTTGTCCTATTAAGAGACCTTCACTGAGATTTCCAGCTTCAATTCTGCATTTTTAATTCAGTGGAAGATCATAATTTACATAAAAATACCTTCCAGCTCTCTTTCTCCTCTCTTTTCTCTGACACGATATTTTGAATTTGACCTTATTTCGTGTTGTGGGATTTTGGGAGAAGAATCCTCCTGACACACCCTGTCATCCCTTCACACACACACACACACACACACACACACACACACACACACACACCCTCCGCACAGCCCACCAACCTTCAGGCAGTGCACCTGGGTACAACTCTTACAGCTACACACATGCACACACATACACAAACAGACACATTCCCCCACACATAGATATGCACAATGGACAAGGACAAAAAAACACACAAATGCACGCTCACGCAGACACACAAACTATGTGCGTCCAGTCTCCAACAGCCAATCAGACTGTGCCAAACTCAGCGTTTGGGCAGAATACCTCTTAACAGCGGTCGTCAGGAGGTCTCCCATTAGGTACAACACCATGACCACCTGGGAAATGACACACACATACACACAGACATAGACACAGTGTGAAAACCACTAAGAGACACACAGCAGGATTGATCTCCCTCACTGGTATTGATTAGCCTACCCCCAACTCAGATCAGAAGATACCAGCTGTGTCGAGCCATTTGCTTCCTGAAGCGCTCCGTCTCCTGCATGGAAGATGAAAATAATGACGCTGCGAGCATCTTCTCTCAGGGAAATTCTGCTGGCTGTGAAAGGGCAGAAAGTCCACAGGGAAACAGTTACCTCAGATGAAGGTCCCTCCAAGCCATTTGTTTTAACCTCTGCCCTGGTCTTACTGAATCTGTGTGTGTGTTTGAGTGTGTGTATGACTTATTGTGTGTAACTACTCCTTGGGCTAATGTCTCATGGGGTTGGTTTGTGAGTGTGTATGTGTTCTGTGATCAGCTAGTCTGTCAGTGAGAACGCAACCGTGTGTTTTTGTGTAACTTTGCATTTGCCGTGAACACACTCGCACACAAAGACACACAGTCACAGAGTCAAATGTGCAGCCTTGAGTCACATCGAGGGAATTCTATTCAAATTGTAGTTTCACACTATTTTACAGTTATTTTACATTATTAATGAAAGCATGAATAAGTTTCTTTTCAAAAGCTACACGCCAAAATCCGGGTATGGTAATGTCATGATGGAAGATTTACTAAGCTGAGCAAATTTTAATAGGGTGCTCTGTTTGAGTTGTTATTTCCAGACTTTTATCACTATTCTGTCTGTGTTTGAAACAAAAATCCAAAACTAAGCATCAGAAACTTTTTATTCTCCTTGAAATCTAATTCAGTCTAAAAGTTTAGGGCATAGAAAATAAAAGGACTAGATTGCCCTACAGGGTGAATTATGAAGGCTGCTAAAAACCCAATTTATTATCAGTATTCTTTCCTCATGAAAATGCTGTGCTGTTTCACTGCCTTAACAGTCTGGATTATATCACCAGCACAAAAAGCAGCTTCAGTGTGATAAAGAGCACCAAGTGTCTGATTTAAAAGTGTAAAAAAAGAAATGAAATTAATTAAAGTATTGTATGTAGAACAAACTTATCAGTCAGTGGTAATGTTAGACGATTACTTGGTGAGATGTTACAGTCATTTGATTTCTTTTTTCTGCTCCTTCACTGTCTTCAGTGGGAGTTTGTTGGAGGGTTGATATCAGTTTGTTCTCCCCGCATTCAATAGAGAAACTGGTCCAGTGCAGGTTCACCCAGTTTGTGACTGTATTAGCAAACATTCGAGTCACAGAGGCAACTGTCAGTCTCTTTAAAACATAATTAACCGGCGATGTTCCAAAAATGCAGAAGGTCGTTTTAAAACACGCACCATTATTCTGAAGGTATGTTCAGAATCCCAAAGACTCCTCTAACCATCTGCTGAGGGATAAAAAAAGATTTTCAACCCGTTTCCAAAGCTGCACCTCCGTTTCCAAGTAAGACAAAGATGGCAGCCTGCCAGCCACCTGGATAAAGAAACAGAGTCGCAACTTGGGAAACAGGTAAAAAAAAATCTTTCACTGTGCAACAGATGGAATATTTTTAATTCAGATCATGAGTCTTTGAGGCTTCTTAAAATACCATCATAAGCATTTTTAAATAACTTTTGGCTTTTTCCAACATCTCTGGTTTATTATCTTTTAGTGAAAGTGATGTTACCTCTGTGACCTGAATGTATGCTAACACATGAGAGTTAGGCTCGGTATACGTCAACTTGGCACAGGGGCTGCAGGTGAGGGGGGCGCTTAGCTTTTAACAAAAGACGAGAAACTCCCAGTAACTTGAAAGTTGTTTTATTTACATCTTGTTTGTTTTTAGCTGGCATGCTAACATTAGCTACTGCTAAGCCTCCCCTTAGGTGGTTTTGCTCAAAGTCGGAGGGTGTGTGAGCTGCACTGTTCGACTGTGAGGACTTGACGTCTATTGTGTTAAACTAGATCTTAAGGGTCAGTAAATACCTCGAGAATGTGGGCTGGCAGCTTGTTAAACCATTGGGACCTTTTTCCATTTCTCCATGTGTTAAAGACAGATGACACAACAGAGTTGTTTTAAAAGCACCTTTGATGGAACTGGGTTGGTTGATGAAGTACTGTAGTACTTGTGAAGTACTGCTGCTGAGTGATTTGTAATGTCATTACTTTTTCAGTTAGCAGTATGTAATGATTAGCTGATTACATTTTCAAGGAACTTCTCACTCGTATTTCACAAGTTTTATGTTCTTTAAGAAAAGGTCTTCTGTAACTTCCAGCAGCACAAATCGCTTTCCTCTTGCATATAAAAAATTCATTTTAATACTTTGAATAACCCCACATGTAGAAACTTAAAAACAGTAAAAAGCTCATGCCAAACTCCAAAATATTCTGCAGGACAGTTCTGAAGGTCCGGCTCCTGTGAACCAGCTTCAGCTTGTACAAAAACACCTACATTTCAGAAGGGAGCACACATGATAAATAAAGATTTTTTGTCTACCAGGTGAGCATACATGACAATCAGGAAGCCCATTTTTCATGTCATTCGCTGAGATTTCATGAGTGTATGAGAAAACTTCATCATCAACATGATTTTTCAGATGTCTTTGAATACTCTTATGTTTCATTGTTGTGTGATGCTTGAAGTACTAGTTACACATTTCCAACATATGAAGTGTAGGTGTTTTTTTTCTGTTCAGGTGAGGCTTCCTGCCTGCATCTCAGCTCTTCAAATATCCCCCTGCTGTTGAGATTCGAGACAGACGTCCATCTCTCCTCTCCAGCTCTCTCCTGCCCTGCAGTTTCTCTCCTGCTCTCTGCATCTTTTTTTTTTTCCTCCTTGCCCTCTCAGTATTTTTGACAAGCTGGCACGCTCAAAGGGCATTGTCAAAACGTCAAATTTTATAAAATACAGATATAGAGAGAGATGTACAGAGGCTGAGGAAAGGGGGAAAGAAGATGAATGGGAGGAATATGATAGAAGTGTAAAAAAAGGGAGGAAGACAGAGTGAGAAAAGAGATATGAGCTCTCTGTGGGAAAAGACAATAAAGTGTGAAAGGTTTTTCCTTTGTTTGATGTCCTCCCCTCGGGGGCTCTGTGACAGAGACCGCTACAGAGCCCCAGTTAAAAGAGGAAAAATGACAGGAGCCATTTCTCTCCTTTTCTCTCTATGGCCCTTCAGGATGAGAGTTGTATATGTGAGTGTGTGTCAGAGAGTGAGAGAGAGTAAGAGGGAGAGACAGACAGAGAAAGAAAGAGAGAGGGAGAGGGAACCCTTGGGGTCTAATAAATCAGGGCTGCATTGAACGGGAGGGTCCTGGAGGATCCTGCGTGGGAAGACAGGTGTCCATAGCTTTCTGGGGCAGAGGTTATGGTCAGACACATCAGTCATCTCACGCAACACACAAACTCAGGCAGAGCTGAAATTACCCAGAGACAAAACCCATTTCCTCCTCATGTACCTCATTACTATGTCACAGCCCTGCGCTTCATATTCGGCTCCGTTTTAAATGTGAAATACCGCCGTGATCAAATAATGAGAGCGAACGGCAATGCCAGCCGTTTTTGTAAACAGTTTACCATTGATTATTCTGCCGCTTATTGTGTTTCACTCTGTTTTCCTTTCAGTTTATAAAAAAGAGATGCTGGCACCTTAGCGCACAGTAGCAGCGACTCCCTGACAACATTAGCATAATAATAATTCACAGGCTGGAGTTATGGAAATGAAATAAAATACTTCTCTTTTATTCTGCAGCACGCAGCAGTATTCCACTAAGACATACAGTTATTATACTTGACAAATATGAATTAAAGACAGGAGAGTGAGCTGAAATGAATCACACATCTCATATCACGCCTCTGCTGTTTGTGTGCCAATGACAGCGTGTGTGCAAAAGGGTGTTTGTATATGTATATATGCATATGTGAGAAATGTGTGTTTTTGTAAGTTAGGCAACCCTGGATCGATCGTTTAGTCGCTGTAATATACACAGGAGGTCCTGAGAAATGGGGAACTGTATATTTGTTTCTGGGATAAAACCAGGACAATCAACCCCCCATCATCTGTTTGAGCCATTTCCGTGTGTGTGTGTGTGTGTGTGTGTGTGTGTGTGTGTGTGTGTGTGTGCATGCCTCGGGGTTACAGAAAGGGGAATGTTGCGTGCCTCTCTTCTCTGTCCTCCTTTTCACCCTTACAGATGCAGAAAAATGAAACTCCTAAATGCTGAAAATACACACAACTGTACACACACGTACACACAAGTACACACGTGCAGACAGTCAAAGAGTGAAGGGTCCCGCAGAGTTCATAAGCTAGTGAATAATAAAAGCTCCACACTGGACCGGGCTGTCTGTCTGCTGTAAAAATGGCCTGTCTGTGACATGAATATGATTTTTGCGGTGGGTGTATGTGTGCGCACATGCACATGTGTGTGAGTGAGTGTGAGCTCTATGGTAACTAGATGAATTATTCACTGTTTACTGATGAGGAAGCATTTAGTTTCCCAGGAGTGGTGCTCAGAAGCAGGCCTCACCTCTCTCCTCTTGCCCTCTCTGTCTTTATCATTCTCCTCTCCTATTTCTGTTTTTGCCAGTCGCCCCCATCACAAATTCACCGTCTCTCTCCGTTGCTGGAGTTGTTGCTTCTAACATCGCGCCTTTTTCAGATAACACCACTGCTGCGAGAATTAGTTGAAGTCTCTCTTCACCTTTAGCTTCAAATCTCTGCCTGTATGGTCCCAGTGACCTAGTTGAGAAACAATGTTCTGATGGTAAAATCTCTGTTATGATGAACACAGAAGGAATTCATTTGCATGCATTAAGTAGAGAGATGGGATTCGCCTTGGCTGAATTAGCATCACTTCACTGACTAGACTCAGACATACAAATATACCCACAGAAGTAAGCAGAAATTACTGGAAGCCAAGTTTAATCTTTCTCTTATACACACAGTGCACACAAATGCACACACACACACGCACTCACATAGGCTAAAACACAGTTAATACATCCACTAATCAAGCTCCTATTACCAGGCGGAGGCTTTCACACATGGGGACCAAACTCCCTTCATCTAATTGGTCCGCTGAGAAAATCGCTAAGCTGTTCACATCTGCAGGGATACATACACGCGCACGCACACACGCACGCACACACACAGACGGTCACTTAGACCCAATCAGTATAGAGCTCCTTGGGCAATGTGCACAATTCCATCCTTTCCTTTATCCATCTTTTATCCTCTGGTTCATCCCTCGCTTTCAGCTCCATCGCTCCCATTACCACAGCCAGTGACTCCAATCCCTGGAACAGAACCTCAACAGACACACAGCAAATACAGCGCACTTAACCACAGCCTAGCTCCCATCATAACAAAACCAAGGGTCCAAGCTTTTTTAGCCTATTGGTAACTTTCCTGTATGTTGATGGTGTTTTTGTATGTGTGTGTATGTGCATGTGTGTATTTGGAGTTGGGTGGTTTCCCATCCGGAGCAGCCGTTGTGCTGCTTATTAAACAAAGCCTGTCTAAAGCTGTCCTAATCCTTTCCCATAGCTATCCCTGACTACACATATAGACACACACAGATTTCTGCACAGTTGCTGAAGTCCAGCGCTCAGCAACACATTCTGTCCTCTGTCAACTCCAGCAGATCAAGGGAGAAAAGGGGGGAGAGATGAAGGGGAGGGAAAGGATGGCTACACACACACACACACACACACACACACACACACACAGGGTACATACTTTCTTTAGGGTCTGGCGGCTAGTCGCCCATCTGGGACTGAAGATAACCCTCGCTACCCACTAGTGTACGCAGCAGTGTGCAGGCTGTGTGTGTGTGTCTGGGGGATTATATGTGCTTTAGAACCCCCTGCACCTTGTAGCACCAAACCAGCACCAAACACAGCTCTACCAGCCAAAACTCGTCATCTGATAGATTCTTTTCTGAAGCATAAACTCATTTCATAATGAAGCTCCGGAGAAACCTGCAAAATTCCCTTGTGTCCATTTCAAAAATAGCACGGCACAAATGACAGAGCTGAGTGACAGGGATGGATGAAGAAGTGCCTTTGGACCCACGACAGAAGGGCGAGTCCATCAAATGCTCGACTTCAGCTCATTTTAGCTGCGTATAACAGTTTTAGAGGATTGGCCGACTGGAAATCTTGGCTGGTAAGCAAAACAACAAAGTGACTTTATTCATCTCTTTCAACTGTGTGCGCCTAAAACTGGCAGTCTTGAAAAGTGAAAAATTCACAAAATCAGATACAGTAATAGTGTACCGCTCAATAATCCAGCTATTTTTTTGCCAAATAAGTTGTGCGGGTTGATAAAACTGTGAAATACACTTTTGAGTTCCCTCACAGGGTCTAGATGATATCTGTCATTCTGTAAAGATTTGGAGCTACAGGTGAAATCAATATACTGCAAAATAACAACCATGGATGATGCCCAAGTCATCAATAAAAGCAAGCTGCACAGCAGTGACACCGCGTTTTGCTCACATGTGGGTCTGATCCTGTTCTCTGGGCTTTCCCTCCAGTTCAAACAGTTGAATTCAACAGGAAAAGAGCAACAACATCATGGTCGCCTCCAATCAAAAGATATGATTTCCGACAGGTCTGTGACATTTCAGCTGTGCCCCATATGTTGCTGCCTTGAATCAGCTTCAACAGACGCTGCAACAGAACCATCCAGACCTGCTTTATCAGCATATGAAAGTTGTCCAACTTGTGAGGCTGCCTGCAGTATTTTTGCTGTTTCAAAGGCTGGTGAAAGAAGAGAGCAACAGTAAAAGTCTCCCTGTGCAGGAAGTGAATACACAGATCTTAACCAAGTAATTTTACAGGTCATATAGCATAATGAAGCCGTTTGTATCTGTTAGATGACCTTGTGGCTTCCTGAAATGATGTGCAGTGCTGCTATCTGGTCTGGTATTCAATTAGAAATGATTGCATTTAGTAACTTTATATTTTTCGTACCCTGCATACAAAGCATTGCAAAGGAGCTCGATTATGACAAATGATTTAGGACTGATTTATAGTCAACTTTGGTTAAGTCTGTAAGTGTCTGAAATAGATTAATGATGGGTGAAACTGGCGAAAAATTGCAAGCAAAAATTCTAAGATCTCACATATAATACAAGGACTGGATGAATTTGTGAGTAGTTCAATCACAAATTCCTGGTCCTGACTCAATAAACAGTCATGAAAGCAAAGACTTAAACGCATGTGCAGTACCCTGCAGTGCCTTCCACAGTCTTTACTTAGATTTTATTTTTATTGTTTCACCTTGACAGAGCGGAGAGTCTGTCGACTACCTGACGCCTGATAAACAAGTCATATCTGACATTATGTATACGGTAGCTGTATTTGCTTAACTGTCAACTGGTGTGTGTGTCTGTGTGTCTGTGTGTGTGTGCGTGTGTGCGTAATTCTCCAAATGCATATGTGTAATGAGGCTTGTGTGTTTGTGGCTGTTCACTCACTAAATGTGTGAATGAGACTGGAAGTGTGTCCACATCTCTGTTTGTCCACAACTGTTTGCTGTGATATTTCCAGCCCTGGTTTGTGTGACCACAGCACACTGTGACTTTGGTGATAATTGAAGCACCCTCATGGAGGTGTGTGTGTGTGTGTCTGTGTGTGTGTGTGTGTGTGTGTGTGTTCGAGCGCGAAGGCAACATTGACCAATAGAGATAATTACCCCAAAATGCATCTGCACTCTCAAGTCATCACTTATGGAGATTACATCCCTGGACTAGTTTCATGCATTAATACACTCACACACACATACACACTCTAAAGCAGGGGCGATTTGACAAAGGCTGGGGCTGTTTGGAGAGCTGCTTCAGACACGCACATCCCAAATAATTTCAATGCATCTCAATGAAGAGTCCTCCACATGGACGCAGCTGACAAAAACACATATGCACGTATTGCACACTCTCACAGTCAGAGCTGTCGCTTCACTAAGTGTGTGTTATGTGTGTGACCGAGAAGCGCATGGCCACAAGCACCTCTTTGTTTCAAGACAAAGAGCAGGTCAAAAGCATCATTAGTCTGAGGCTGCAGGACACACACCCTCTCTCTCTCTCTCTCACATACACACACACACTCACACACACACTCACTTTTCCAGATGCTAATATTATTGCCAGCAGGGGTTCTGGGCCCCAGTGAGACTGTGAGACAATCACTGAACACACAGTAGGAAGAGCATCACTTCTCTCACACAGCAACAACATCATTTTTACCCTAAAAAGATAGGAAAGGATATTGAACCTTTAGAAAAGTGGCAGAATAAAGAGCTGAGGTAAAATGACAAAAAGAAAGAGAGAGAAAAAAAGTGTGTACACGTCTATTGTCCAGCTTGTACAAAGCCACAAAAGGGAGCCCTCTTGGTAACCTTGTCCTCATGAGTCAAGGCATAAATCACTGTAAATTGTATTTGTTCACACTAATCCAACACTGGTGTGGCGTGGAACAGTGCAGTCAGCACCTATGTGCACATAACCTCTCAAGCACAAACACACACACACACACACACACACACACACACACACACACGGTAACCTGACCTGTGTCCTCTCTAAACCCCTCCTAACATCAGCCTCATGTAAAGCTCTGGCATCAGCTTTTAGAGTCCAGAACATCTAATAAAGGCACTACTGTGTCAGGTTAAAAACATGTCAGAGTAAGAACATTTGCTGTTTTGCTTCAGCTGATATTGATGTGATGCACCTGCAACGTCACCACATTCCAGCCAGTGATAAGACGCGCTTATATTCACACCCACTGATTAAACTCTCATCTCTCTCACTTTTTTTTATTCTGTCTTTCCTTCTCTCTCCGCATGACTGCATAGTGTAATCCCAGTCAGGTCAGAGGAATGTTCCGGTGTTGTTCTGGTGTCTGAGCCTGAATACACACACACACACATACACATACCGCACATGAAAAGCAAAGGACAGCGGCTCCGACACATGCACACAAAGTGAGGTTGTGCTACTATAAGCACCACAGAGCAGAGCGTCAGGGCCGAGTGGAAAACCACAGGAGAGGGGTGATGACAAAGAGATGTTACACCTCTCCGTTCCACCTCCTCCTCCTCCCCTGACTCTCCTCCCCTCCCCCAATGTTCATTCCCAGGCATCAAGGTCGGACCGTGTTACAAATGAACCACTGCTCCAACCCTCTTCCATCCAGTTTACACACACACACACACACAGGCTGATGAACGCCCGCTGCTGTAACTCACTTCTTGCTGTGACATCATTAATACGACATACTGTCCACAGTGACATCATTAATAAGAGCCGGGGTGCTGACTCTTCCTTAATGGCTCTCTAAATATGACAGCTTTGACATATTGTCCATGTGGTGGTCCTGTACTAGTGTGTGTGTGTATGTGTGTGTGTGTGTGTATAGAGCGGCCTGTGCATACACCACTGCCTGATTTACACTGCAGGCTGCTCTTCCCAGGGTGCAAGCAAACGTCAGCCAGAGCAGGCTCCCTGTCTTTTTTAAGCAATTAGGGAAGCAGTTTCTGTCCCACCCTGCGACACATCCTCACACACCTAGACACAAACACAGACAGAACTGCGCACGCACGCACACACACACACACACACACACACACACACACACACACACACACACACACACACACTGCTAGTTTCCTGCTTGATGGCCTACACTGAGCCGAAGATGGATTCTGAATAATTAGGGAGATAATTGCCCAGGCAGGGGAGAAAGAGAAGATCAATGGCTGATCTTTGAATGAGTTTATGTGCGTTCGTGTGTGTAAGTGTGTGTGTGTGTGTCTGTCTGTGTGTGTGTCGGGGGGGAGGGGTAGAAGTGAGAGGGCAAATATATGTATCAGTTGTCTATATGTTCAGTTTGGGTGTTGCTGTTTTAGATGGTGGAAATGTCAAGTAGAGGCCAAAATGTCAGCGCAACCTGCACTGTTAAAACAGTCTGACTCAGTTCTAACATAAAACGTCGCACACACACTCTGACAGCACCCTATATAAGACTATATATGAATGTTAAATAATAAATATATATGGCAGTAAAAATGATAGTCAGTGACGGCGGTGCCACAGAAGCAAAATTTAAATGTGTTTTGAAGTAGTGTGCACATAAAAGGCAAAGCTACAACGGAAGAGTGTTTCATCCTGTCTTTGTTCAGCCTGACATCAGTAGAAACAGACTTCCTTGCCTTTGTTTGGCAGAGAGGAGAGATGCAACAGAAAAGAGAGAGATGCAGGTGGGGGGAGAGGGAGGCAGGTCAGACTGCACCTGCTAAGCAACGGATATATTGTCATGGCAAGGCTTCTTCCCCTTGTTCTGTCTGACACACACACACACACACACACACACACACACACACACACACACATCTCTGACAAAAGCGTGATCAGAGCCTCCTGCATCCTCTTAAACTTCTTCCAAATCTTTGTCTCTCTCTCTAACACTCCCTCTACTCTCCTTCTGCGCTCTTCCTCTTGCCCCCCTCCCCCCCCCCTTCTCCTCCCTCAGACAAAGGTGAGCACACGTCAGACTGACAATCAGACTGGAGCTCAGAGCATGCATAAAATTAGCACACACACACACACGACACACACTGACATACATGATGAGTCGCCTACACCTCCCATGGCAGCCAAACAATGAGCCTCACTGACATTCATCTCCATCACATTTATCTGCTGGCAGACTACAAAAACGGAGTCGCCCTGCTATCTGGGAGCTCTTTTCTTCTCATTTTCTCCGTATCACGCATTTACATTTCAGTCCTTGAGCGCTCAGACCTACTCATACCCCCGAATTTAGCATCATTCATTTATTATCTAGGCTACCGACAAAGGCAAACAACTGGGACAGCATCACTAACTATTAATAGAAGTTCTTCTGCAGTGTAAATTGTTAAGAGTTATTATAATATGTGGAGCAGGCACAGAGAGGAAGAGCCTGACGCAGGAGGAAGAAAGGAAGGATAAGAGCTATATTAAAGACAGAGGGGGCAGCTGCGGGTCTAATGCTGTACCAGATAGGCAGCGGCAGGTCGAAGCCTGAACTCGTCAGACACATCTCCATATGAAAGGAGCTCCGTGCCACTCTAAACACTACGTATGCATTTGTAATGCAGCTCAAACATAGGACTGGGAATTCATCCACCGCTACATGCGAGTGTGTGTGTGTGCTTAAGCAGGTGCTCAGAGGACAAATAGTAATCAATCTGAATTCAGCTCGTCCAGTCTCCACCTGGCCCACAACATATCCACCGATCACACATCCCTGAATAGGACAGGTCATTTTTTTTGGAGCATCCATCGAGGCATGTCATGCAAATGACAAAGGAACTGGAGCTGTGATAACTAGGTGTCCACCCCTCTAATTACAGCTAAACTGATGTTAAGCAGTGACGTTATGTTGTCTAAATGAGTTTTTCACAGCATGCCACCTTACATGTTTGAATCATAAAGGAGAAAATCTCCCGGAGCGCGGGCCTGTCTGTCTTTGTGTCTCCCTGCCTGTCGGGTGATCCATGATCTCAGACTGGAACGGTGCAGCTTACAGTAAAGCTGGCAGCTGACTGACAGCTTAAGTCAAAAACATGAAATATGTTATGTTTCAGCACCTCCCGACAGACGACACCCTGGGGAAGGATAGTTAACTTTAATGGTTTGTTTAGTTTGGAGATGTGTGTGTGTGTGTGTGTGTGTGTGTGTGTGTGTGTGTGTGTGTGTGTGCATGAGCCTCTGTGTGTTTATTTTGAAGCATGGGGGCATTAAAATTGCAACAGGGCTGTGTGGGCTGGTGACTTCACGCCCAGTTAATTGGCCAACTTGGTTATTTCCGTGCAACACTTACTTCCACAGGCAGACCTGGATATACCACACACACATATTATGCAGAAACACACACCTGCTAAAGGCTCAAGCTAAACATAAAGTCTGCCTTTGCCAGATGTTACTTTCTCCGTCCAAGCTTTAAAGCCCAGACAGGTAGCTTCCATGAATATGTGCGTACTGTAAAGAAAAGTACGCTTATGCTCTGCGCAGTTAAAGATTTTGGAGAGAAAAACTGTAATGAAATCGTTGCCTGCTGAAATGACAAGAAAGCCTATTTTCCAACCTAAAAAACACTACAGAAAATGACAAAAGACTATACAACAACCACAGCCAAATAGTTCCCGTCTAGCTTCAAAAGGTGCTTTATGGATCCAAGCATCCTGCTGGGGAACTTTATTCATTCAGCTCCAAAGGCATGTAGCACATTTGCTTTTCAGAGACAGAAACATTTTCTGCAAAATGACATATCTGGGTTTTAAACAGTGCTAGCACTTTCACTGGAAACTCTATCAGACTTGATGGGGAAATAGCTTTTTCAGCAGAGTAATATAACCTGCATGGATGGCTGTGTGCACATAAAGCAAGAAAAAATGGAAAGCGCACACAGTGACAGAAATGAGAAATAACACCATTATGGCTTCTCAGCAAAACACAGAGGGCCGCGATGGAATAATCTGCTAAACACATTAACTCAACATTATACTGTCACAAGGTGGTTGATATGCTATTAACTACTACCACTATTACTGAACTGTAGGGGCGGTGTGATCATCAGTAGGGGTTCTGCTGCGGCAGACGTAAAAGTCCTCGAGGATTTGTAGACACACACACACACACACACACACACACACACACACACACACACACACAGAGTCGTGGTGTTTCCATTATTTCAGAGGACATTACATTGACTTACATTCACTTCCTAGACACAAGACCTAACCCTATACGTAACCACTACTTGCTTCACCCTAAACCTAACCGTAACCCAAGTGTTAATCCTAAAATTTAAGGATTTATGTTATTGGGACTTGTGTTTTGTCTCCATAAGGAAGGCGATTCACAGCAATAGGACTGTGTAAACAGATTTATGTCCCCACAACATGAGTAATATATGACCACACGCACACGCACATACATAAAACATACACACACAGAGTTGTGTTTACATCATTTTTGGATACATTACATTGAGTTACATTCATTTCCTGCAGACTTACTCTAATCATTACCAAAACCACTACTTGCTTAAATCTGACCCTCACCCTAACCTTAAACTAAGCCTAACCTAACCGTAACCGTAACCCAAGTCAAAATTTAAGGATTACATTACGGGGACTTGCATTTTGTACCCAGGATGTGACTGTGTAAACAGATTGATGTCCCAACAACATGAGCAATACACGTACACACACACACACACACACACACACACAGTATATAGTTTATTAACTGGTTGTGTATTTGCCTTTTTCTGTCCATAAAGAGATCTGTCAGAGCAACAGAACACAACAGACTGGCAAATCCAGTTATCCTCCATCCACAGAGGAAATGACCTGGACCAGGCCATCTGTGAGTGAAGTGCGTGGAAGAGCGTGTGCGTGTCTGTGAATGTGTGTGTGTTACAAAGAGCAGAATGGGGTGAGTATAAAGCAAAAGGGAGAGAGTTTGCCACTGATGCTCATGTGTTATTCATGAGAGTGCAGAGAATTTGTGGAATAAAAGCTCTTTCAAACATTAAGCAAAAGAGAGGACACGTAAGGAAGAGTAGGGGGAAAACAGCCAGGCTGAAAGTATGACTTCACTTGGCTTTTTACTGTTTTATCTCTCTTCCTCCATCGTCTACCCTCTCTTTTGTTTCCATTCTGAGGCTGTCAGACGGAAGACAGCGATGTAAGGACTGAACGAGTCCCAGACAACCAGAGGAAGAGGAGAGAGAGGTGGGGGAATAAAGGGAAGCAGACGGGGGAAGAATTTGAGGAAAGGAAAGGAAAGGAAAGGAAAGGAAAGGAAAGGAAAGGAAAGGAAAGGAAAGGAAAGGAGGTAAATTGGGGTTGGATAAAGGATGATAGGAGAGGACTGTAGGAGTAAAGAGGAGGCTCAGGGAGGCAGATGGGCTAAACAAGGGCAGTGTAATGTTCCAGGCGCCACATTTCAGGATGAAAGCAGAGCAGGAGAGACATGTCTCTGTTGTCTCTCTGATCCTCTGACAGACACTCAGAGTGACTGACATCTGAAAAGGAAACACAGCTAACTGGCTCTATCAGCCTTTGGGAAGGCTTACAAATTGAGATAAACAAACAAGTATACACTGTTGGACAATGCTTCTGAATGCACAAATACAATGAAAAATATTTCCAACCATGAAACTGTTAACTGCACCCAACACTGATAGAGCAGTGGGGACCAACTGATCTCCCATGTATGGATTAATTAGAAAACTATTGGCCCCATTTTCTCATGAAACACAGAGGAGTGATGCAGCATTTAAATAAATAAAAAAATTCAAGCTTATTTCAAAGCTTATCTTGCCCATTTTTGAGCTGCTGTAATAAAAATCTACAATTAATTAAATTCCCATTAGGTTCAAGCAATTAATTTTTTCCCCCATAATGGAATTTGTAACTGCAGTGATTGGTCCGAAGTGGTTGCTGCAGTGCATATGTTCATGACAAATGTTCTTATTACAGTTTTCACAAATGAAAACACTGGTGAATGCAATCAAATGCACACCACCATCAAACAGCAATAAGGCCAAATAATGTCTTTCATTAAAGGGGAACTGTTTACAGGTCCTGGGGAGTGCTGCTGCATGTGTGAGAAAGAGTTGTATTTTTGTGGCTCCAGAGAGAGCTGTGCGAATTCTGATAAACTGCCACACAAAGTGGCACTCGAGGCAGCATCAGTTGGGCCTGAAGTCTACGAGCCTGAAAATGAAAAAAGTCTGGCTGTGTCGTTAGAAGAAGTGAGGTTACCAGACGTCTGTAGGCATCTCTGCTCGAGCTGCTGGCCTCAGCTACAGATGTTACCAGCATAACACCCCCAAATCACTGACTGAACTGTCAGAGCTTGGGTTGCATTGTAATGTGGGTGCCAGGTTTGGCAAATAAGAATGCATGAAATAAAAAAAGATGATATCTCTGGTTCTGCTTGTCGATTTTGATCATTTTTTTTCAAACTATTATGAACCTGATATGTTTTATGAAACCCTTGAAAGAATTCAATTGAAACAAATATCATCTCAAAAGCACCTTTTAAATCACCAAAACAGAACCGCTAGTGTCTGTAACAGTAAATGAGAGAACCTGTTTGCACAATGGTGGCAAATAAAACAAACCGTTCTGCTTCAGGCTGTGTGGACCATTTTTCCGTCTCACTACCACCAACACACTGAGTGCGCTAAACCTGCCACGCAGCGAGTGTCTCTGTGAGGTCAATCCCATAAAAGTGCGCCAGCAGGTGCCTGCTACAGTACATCACACAGAATTACACATTCAATCATACACACAGACACACACGTAAATACACACAGCACACATGCATGGTTGAGCTGATACATCCAGACGTCTGACTCCAGATCTCGTAGCCCCTAAGTGCACATCGTTTCTTTAAATCACCTCTGAGGGAGAAAGGCAGAGAAATTTCATTCTTATTTCCTCACCTTTGCTCCCGTGAGTGTGTGTTAATTCAGTTCAAATAATGTGTTGTGTTAGAAATAAGGGCCAACCATAACAGATATTTACACCATTCATAAAACCACAGAGGCAGGACAGATGAATGTAGGAGCTCCAGACTCTCTCCAGATGTCTGTCTGATTAAGATGATACACTGTTATGCTGCTTGGTTCTGCCAGGGGGGTCTGGCGAGGACTTTACTACAAGCCCTCTGATTGGCTGGCCCCTGGGTGACCCAGAGCTGCTGGGAGTCTTGAGATGTCAGACAGGATTCTGAGGAGAGCTGCACGTGTAGCACCATGATGCTGTGAGGTTACAGGAACAGTGTCTGGATTAGTGTTGTGGGAGAGACTTTTGCACCCTTTTACAGATGGGCAAAAAAGTGGGTCAAGCGCTTGGCTGTCATTGTTGGGGGAAAGTGTGTCACTGGAATTGTGACAAATGCGCATGTGCAGCTCTCATCTCAGTGCTTTCAGGTGGATAAATGCTGATTTGTACAGATCCTACTACTCCTCCTTCTATCTCCCAAAACCAGCTGGAAGACCTGCTCACAGCAGTCCAGCATCACTTCACCTACATAAACATGGCCACTGATAAAAGTGTTAGTCAGTGGCCAAATAAACAACAACAAAAAAAGCAAATTTCATTTTCAACTTGTTCGTGAAAGGCAGCCAGAGCTCCAACAGTCTCTGACTGGTTTGTTTCAAATGCTGACAGGAAGCCTTTAAGTCCCTCAGCTGAACCAGACGCCACCAGTAAATCAGAGATACATATATCAGAGAATATCTGACAACACAGACACAAATATCAAATAAGTGGAGGTGGCAGTGAATAACCTCGATATGTCATTACAAACAACATCATTGCTTGTGCCAATGAAACAGGCTTGGCCGTACTTTCTATCACAGATGAGGAGGAGCCATGTGATGTGTGTGGGTGTGCATGAAAGATGGGCAAAGCAGGTCATGTGGCTGTCTGTTGGACAGAGCAGAGAAGAAGGACTTTCATGCCCATGCACATAATAAGCTCAGTCGTTCAGGAAAACAGAGAAGCCGGTTGTTTTGATGCGTCTGAGCCAAAATACACAAGCAATAAAGGATAGATGTGAGAGAAACGGTTGAGATGCAATATTTAAGCTACTTCCCCAAAGCCCTGAGGCGATTCTCAAGACTGACGGCCTCTCTGTTTATCTACTTAGCTCTAAAACTATAATAAATGCAAATCTCGGGTCTGTTTGCCAATTCTTGTATGACTCTAGAGAAGACCTGTGCATCACGCTGTTTGTTCCCACTGTTTTTAGACAGATAGACAATTAGTAATTATGGCAGCAACAACGGCAGTTTTGTGCAATAAACAAATAGAGAAGTGTGTGTCTAGTATAACTACTGATGCCCAGCATGACTGACAGACAGAGAAAACCCCTGACATAACAAGCAAAAGATGAAACTGAAATTGCAGGGAAGAAAAAGTCGCTGCAGCATTTTTCAAAGCGCAATTGATCTTGAGGAAGTTGATAGCAAAAACAACTCAGCAAGCACTTCTTATCACCACAAAATATGGACCGCCACTGTCATGCTCAGTAATGGATCATGTGACTGTGCTGAGCATTGTTGTTTGGTTCTGAAATTGCATCATTGTGCGTGCGAAATATATTCTGACAGGGCTGAAAATAATTAGGAGAATTTCTGAGTGCAGAGCCCGCACCACACTGACATCTCTTTTGAAGCATGATATAAAGTGAAACAGCCCCTTTCTCCATCCATCTACAGGTAGACATCCGATCTCTCCATCAGCCCGTCCACCTGACAGTCCATCTAAACATCCTTCTAGCATTCATCCATACATACATCCATGTAAACATTCATAGAATCCATCCTTCCATCCAGGCAGTGAGCTGTTCTCCCAAGGGGGAGGCTCAGCTGCCTCCTGCAGCCCTCACACACATTTTAATGGTGAACCTGGACTACATGGGCTTCTCTGGCTCTCCCGATGCACACACACCGACACACTCATCAAACACTGCATAACATTGCATGGATATCAGCAGCGGTGACCTAACCGGTGCCACTGCCACATTTCTATTCTCCAAGCGTCCAGCTTTCTCAAAATACTTATACACCGTTTCTTTATTCAAATACTCATTTCTGCTTCCAAATAACACCTCTTTGTTGTTCCTTTTCATCTAAGTCCCTGCAAACACTGGTTATTTTTCTCCCTGTATAGCATCCTTTCTTTTGTCTTGTTCTTTCTCTTGTCCCTTATCTCTCTGAACCCCCCCCTCCCCAGCCTGTGCCTCCTCCTGCCTTCCCCATTTCTAATCTATTTCTTCCCTTTCTTCATCACCACCCCACCTCTTCTTGCTCTATCCCCCTTTTTCCTTTATTTTTACTCATTTTTGCATTTGCTCCTTTTCAAACGGTAATGTCGTGCTGCCCTGCAGCCAACATCTTCGCCTAAATGTGTGTGAGGACAGGATGTGTGTGACTGAAAGGGACAGACGCAGTGAGAGAGGAAAAAGTTAACTGTGATCTGCACAGATGGAAGGACACCTGCTCTGTAATGGTGTTTTCAGATGCTCCCTCTCTCTCTTTCATGCCCTGGTGCAAGCGCACACACATACACACATCAGAGAGGCAAACGTGGGCACAACATGAAGGACCATCCTCCTCCTCCCATGGTGCAATGGAGGCAGAGTGACGGATGGGATGGGGAGAAGTGGGAGAGAGATAAAACAGCAATATGGAGCCATGCAGGCAGGTCCAAAAGGGGGAAGAGGGGAGTCACAGACAGAAGTGAGGGACAGACAGGGAGTGGTTCATACATTTGGCAAGTGAAACTAGCTGTGATAAATCCAGCAGAGTAGCTTTATCTGTGCTCAGTTGTGTGTTTGCATGTGGTGAGCGTGGTGCTGTGAGGCTGAGAGGGAGCGGGTCTGTGCAGCTACAGGGCAGACAGGGAGGTATGTATTTAGGCCAAGAGGCGCTCATCGTGCTCCTCAGGGCTTGTGGCTGGACCTGAACCTGAGCTGTGATCGGATCCTTGTGATGCCGTGTTTGAGGTCCAGCCTATATTTAAATAAGAGTCACAGAAAAGACTCCATGCTCTTCTATGAGGAGAGATGAAACGTGTCAAACACCTGACATTGAATGTGATGAGCATTTTATATTTTTTTTGGCTTATGAGGAACAGAACCAAAAACTAATTTACAGACTCATCACACACTGGAGGCTGATGCTCTCCATCCAACCGTGACATACATCAAAGTGTGTGATTGGCTGTTTTGTTGAGATAATACCCAGGGCTAATACTGTCTGCGCTCACCTGAGCTCAATCACAAATAAGACAAACGCAAACTGCTCCTTTTTCCAGCTATTAACATGAGTATTAAAGGAATAGTTTGACATTTTTGGAGATACCTTAATTGGCTTTCTTGCTGAGAGTTTAACAGGAAGATGGATACCACTGCCATGTCTGTCCATTTAGTGTGAAGCTGGAGCCAGGAGGCAGTTAGCGTAGCATAACAACTGGAAACAGGGAGCCTAATGCTGTCCAAAAGGAACAAAAATCAACCAACCAGCACCTCCAGAGTTCACAAATTACCACTCTATGCTGCATTTGCTGCAAGTTATATCCAGGAGTCTTTCTTGGCCAGGAATAGTGAGTCTGAAGTCTCTGCTGGTTCCCTGCCCCCTGCAAAGAAACAGCCCCACACATAACCCTCCATAAAACTGTTCTTCACCACTGGAAAAATGAAGTTTCAGATTGTGTGAATTAAACAATTGGCAGTGGTATCAATCTTCTCATATATATATAACAATATATTAATAATTTAAGTTTGCATTTAAATATTGTATTTTTCAAGTGGAAAAAATATGAGGGCTTCAATCCTCAATAAGGAGGAGGAGGAGGAGGAGGAGGAAGAGGAGGAGACGCGGTGAATTTTCAAACAATACATTAGTTCTCTGAAGACATAGGGCAGTACAGCCCAGCAGGCAAACACACAGCAAAGCCTGTTACCAGCAGTTCAAGTGAGGTTTCGACACCATGCATGTCAATGAGGAGAGGCTGAAGCCCAAGTGTGCAAAACTCACACAAATACAGAGAGGCACACTACACACACACATGCAGAAAGAGCGAATAAACAAGTACATAACCACACACAGGAAATCTGGTAACTCCGAAATACCCACAATTACATGCGCACATCACTATCTCATTTTATTCACTTACGAGCAGATTCACTATAAAATAGCCTACAGGTGTCATTAATATTTCAAACATGGAAAATTATGCAAACACCCTGCCAAGCTGTGGGGGGCAAGCGGCTCTGCTCATTTAACACACTCCTCCAGCCGCTCAGACGGAACCGTTTTCTCATCTGTCAGTGCTCCACGGCTTTACCAAAACAAACATCCAGTCAACATCGTGCACTCTCGCGTTTACATTAACACACAGACAGGCGCGCGGGGCAGCTGACATGGCCGAAAAATAGCACAGCTAATGCAGCTAAAGAAAACCAATTTCAGAAAAAAAAACAACACACACACACACACATTGACTTCTCACACATGAAAGATGGTATCAATAAACATTTTCTGCTCCCATCATCTTTTCTGACCCGCTTGGATAGACTGTCCAGCCTTGTACTCGGCAAAACCAATCCGCTCTTATTTCATTTCATCCCAATCTATTCTTTTTCTTGAGTGAACTGACCATGGTGTGTGTGTGTGTGTGCGTGCGCATGTGTGTGTGTGTGTCCATCAGACCCAGTGGAGGTCTATGTGCAGGGCCTCAGAATATGAGGTAATCAATCACATCATACTGCTTTAGATTAGAGCCACATTGATCTGGTCTCAGCTTTGACAAACAGCCTGACCTAGAATACATCCACCTGGACAGGGCAGGCACACACACACACACACACACACACACACACACGCACACACGCACACGCACACGCGCACACACAAACATGAAAACACACACACAGCATCTCTTCTTTTGCCGTTTTTCTACCACTCTACACAGCACCCTCTCCCGGGAGTGTACACCACCACATACACACATACCAGGAATATTTACTGAGAACCGCAGTCTCACACAGAGCGGTCCCTGTGCAGTAAACATCCAAGGTGGGATGATTTTCCCCGTGGGTGGCTGTTCATTTGTATGCTCCTTTCACTGTCCATCACCTCCGCTGCCCCCGTCCACGAGAGCAAACACTCACAGCCGCAAACTTTGACGTTCTCGTCATTCTCAACAGACTCTGGAATGTCATACATATTTCTGCCTGCATGTGTGTGAGTGTGGGCCTTTTCTCTATTGGCTACACGCACTCATTTCATTTATTAATGCTGTGTATCGTCCCAATCAATGGTTGGTGGTGTGATGAAGGTCCTTGCCTGAGGGGAGAGAGAGCAAATGGAAAAGTCTCTGAGATGTGCAGCGTTCACAGAATCATTAAGTCTGAGCTGGGGCCTGTGTGTGTGTGTGTGTGTGTGTGTGCGTGTGTGTGTGTCTGTGCCTGTGTGTGTGTCTGTGTGTGTCTGTGTGTGTTTTGTGCTTAACAAGTAATCATTAGTGCTGGATATGCAGTGAGGGTGTCAGAGTGTTATCCAGGTATTGTTTGAAGATCTCTAGTTGTCTACTCTGTAGTGCAGACTGGAGAAAATCAAAGGCCTGAACATCTAAGGTGTGTATAAGCATGTATAATCGTGTGTGTGTGTGTGTGTGTGTGTGTGTGTGTGTGTGTGTGTGTGTGTATGCAGGTGACAAGTCTTTACCCACACTTTCACTACAGAGCAGGGACTGAAAGCAAAACTGCAGTCAGGCGGTTGAAACTTTTCCATCACCTGTATTGTATAATGTGAAACATATGGCAGCGAGTAGCATTTATTTCAATATTTGACTCAATCTTTGCATCATAAGTAAGATAAACTGTTTGGTAAAATACTGTACTTGAAATCTAATAGATATCTAAATCTTAGAGCAGCAAAAGTGACATGTGAAATTAAAACATCGCTAGAATGCAGAGTGAATTTCAACCACTGACAGTATTTATAGTGATGGAAGGTCCCTGACAGCTCTGCTACACGGTCAAAACTGCCAGGCAGGTAATGAGTCAGCCACTCTCTGAGGAGAGGACGAGTTAAAAAGAAAAAAAGAAAGAAAAAAATGCACAACATTTTGAGAAGTGTACACATTCGTTTTCTTGCTAAGAGAGAAATGAAATTGGTACATCTCTCATGTCTGCATTAAATATGAAGCTACAGCCATCTTATCTTAGCACAAAGACTGGAAACAGTGAGCCTGGCTGTCCAAAGGTAACAAAATCCATCTGCAAGCCCATCTAAAGCTCACTATTTAACAGGATATATCTTGTTTGTTTAATCTGTACAAGCAAGTGTAAAAATGTCAAGTTGGATGTTAACAGTAATGTGCCTGGCCAAGTCCTGGCAGAGTCCCTGCGAGTTGCCCATCAGCTTCACAACAAGACACCAGGACCACAATATGTTTTTACTCTGACGTCTTAGTACAGATTAAACAAACAAGATATATAATTAGTGAGCTTTAGAGTTGCTTTAAGGTGGATTTTGTTGCCTTCTGACAGAGCCATGCTAGCTCTTTCTGTCTGTTTCCAGTCTATATGCTTAGCTAAGCTAAGTTGCTGCTGGCTGATATTGAACAGACAAGTATAAGAGTGATATCATTTTCCTCATTTAGCTCTCAGCAAGAAAGCCAATACGGACATTTCCAAATGTGTTTAGTTATTCCAAAAAAACACAAACTTGTCCCTCTGCTCTTACACGAAGTGGTTCAATCATATCGAGTCGTGTTATTTTGTTGTGATTTCGTACTGGACCTCGCATTAAGTCTGCTGCTCGATGAGTCCTGCTGGTGAGCAACAGTTGAGCAGTGTGAGACCTACAGAGACAGCCGGGCGGACGAGCGGCCAATGAAGTTCTTCTGGAGGTGGGAGGATTGACCAATGAGAAAGCAGGACTGATTGGAGGTGATTTACGTTCCTGACATCTTTAACCAAATTACCCGGCATCCCTTGCGGTGTGATTACTGTGATGCACAGCCTGGATGCTTGTGTGTAAGGAGTGTGTGTGTTGTTTCACTTCTCCCAAGGCAGCAGCTCATGCAGAACCGTACGACGGATGTGGACACAACAAGTGAGATTTAAAACTACCAGACAGGAAAAAAACACATGTTTTTCTGATTTTGTGTGATAAGCTGATATCTGAGTTGCCATGCCCACTGACCTGCAGGCGCGGCTTACACAACATGTCCAGGGTTTTATGAAGTAATCTCATTGATCGCAAGTCAAGACTGCTGTCAGGACATCCAGAACATTTTCCCAGCGTTTGTTTGAATTTATGAGAATTTAACAAGCGTGTGTAATTTTTTTTCAACCGGTGCAAAACAATCTGAGTCAAAATGCTTTCCTTTCAGCAATCTAAAGTCTAATACACATTGATCTGCACTGGCTGTAATAGGAAAATATAATAAAACTGTCTGTGTTGACATGCATTTGATTAGCTGACTCCCTGGTGAGTGCTGGTGTCATTTTCGCAAAGACTAAACCAGTGGCCTAAAGATTTTGAAATGAGCTGAGGGAAGCCTTGCTTAGCGGTAACAAATATATCATTTGAAGAGCTCCCTTTGAAAATAATATGCAACCAAATCACATCAAGCTATCGCCTGACCAACTCAATTAAAGACAGAATATAGCAGGTACAATATGGAGTCATCTTTTTTTGTGGTTCACTGTGAGATGTCTCTGTGCCGATACCAGCACAGTTTCTATTAGAGTTAACAGGCTCATCTGACTGGAAGCCTGCATGATCCATCAGTTCATTTCAGCCACTCTGCTCTCTCAGCCCTGCTCTTAAAGACAGATAGTGGGAGACTGTCTCATTTCACGCTTGCAGGAGTTAATGCTATTAAACTAGAGGCACAGATACACTCAAATGTGCACACATTCAGACAAACACATACACACATGTACACACACACACACACACACACACAAGATGTAGCTGCTATCTGATGGCCTGAACAACAGAAACGTCTGAGATAAAGAGCAGCTTTCCTGTTCCAGTGATACACAACCATGTTCAGCCTCTGGATGATATGTGTTTGAGTGCGTGTGTGTGGGCGGCTGCACCTTTGTGTGTGAGTACACATTTGCACCTGCGCTGTGACTGATGCAGGACCAATCCCTCAGTGATCCCATTACAAGGGTTTGACAAGTGAGGGTTGTGTGAGTGTCTGTGTGTGTATGTGTGTGTGTGTACGTGTGTGATGGAGAGGATCATCTGAGGACCGCTGTTAGTTAGCAGCATTCTCTATCACTGTGGCATGCTATTATCTGGCTTGGGCCAATGTTACATCACTCATACTTTCACATAAACACACGCACGTACACAGGCACACGCAAACACACACACACACACACACAAAGACAGATTTGTCTTGATATTTCTGTGAGGTCACTCCATTGACAGCATAAGACTTAAAGACATTTTGGGAAGTACCTTTACTTGCTGTCTTGCCAATAGTTGGAGCAGAAGATTGATTTGACTCTTATGTCTGTCTGTCACATATGAAGCTGGAGCAAACAGAAGGTTAGCTTAGCTTAGCTTAAAAACTAGATATAAGGGGAAACAGCTACCCAGGTTCTATACAAGAGGAAAAAAAACACATCTGAAGCTCACTCAACAATATGTTATATCCTGTTTGTTTAATCCATATAAAACAGAATTGTAAAAGAAATCAATTTCTGGTATAAAGAGTTACATGCTGGGACTTTTTCTTGGCCACACGTGCCACATTTGCACAAACAGATCCCTGCAGACATCATATAATAGGGCTCGCTGTAAGCAGACCATACAGTGTATTTATAATAACAAATGTGCACAATTTTAAAACTTTTTAGAATAGCAGTACAGTATCAAATGAGACTTACACTGGATGGGGCTCTGTGTACACACTGTACTGCCAACCAGTATTATCTCCATGAAAACCTGCCCTCCCAGCACCTTGTTATTCCTATGCACTGCCAACATGCCTCCCTGACAGTGGAGCGCAATTCAGCCAACCTAGGCAGCTCATGTTAAATGATACATGACTTAACTGTATACTTACAAACACACATACACATAAACACACACACACAATTCAAGCACAAACACATATATACAAACAGTATGATAAATATTCAATAAAGCATGGAGTCTAAACCCAGGTGCAAACCTTGTATAAACTGACAGTGACCATACAAATCAACCTGGGTGTATACTAAACTGAAGCTGTCTTTATATCTGCTATAGGAATAGCTAACAGTGCACACGTATGCTCATTTTAGTGGCAAAAATGAAGAGTTACACGTCCTGCATACAGTTTGTGCCAAATACTTGTTGTAAAATTTAGCTGTAAAATTCACTGTATTTATGATGTGTCCATGCCTGATTGTATGGTGGTGGTGACCAGGGCTTTTTCCACACCCACACGCCAACAAACATAAAGCTAAATCTTCAAAAAGAGAGCACTATTTGGCTAATTGAGGCATAGTCTTTTGTGTGTGTACCTGTCCCTCTAGCTGTTTCGGCTGGGCTTGGACAGGTTGTGCTTTCGCTCCTCAGATTTCTCCTCAGAACCCTCGCTGACTCGCTCCTTGTACCAGCACCTGAGAGCAGATTATTGTTTTGGAGACTTGCAGCAGAACAGGCAGCGTAAGGAGATCTCCTCTCCTGTGCTCTAATCTAATCAAATTTGATGTTTCCAAACACACAGCAGCTGGCTAAAGGCACAGCGATGATACCCTAGGAACAAAGCCCACGCTTGTTGTTGGAGACTTACCTAAGCTTCTCCAATTCCTGCCTCAATTTAGCATTCTCTCCCTGAAGCTTAACGCTGGAAAACAACAAGAAAGCAATTTAACAGCCTGACACGGTGAGTGTGTGCTTAGGTGTTTATGTGTATTACCCTCAAAATTGTCTGTTTGTGGAGCAGACATCCTCTGTGGGCTGAGGGGGGCGGGTTTCCCATGGTATCCACATTCACGCTGCAACAACACAGTGAAGGAAACTCAAACACGGGAGACGTTGTTGACACAAACAACCCGTTAAAAATATCTTGGCCCTCGAAGATATTACTCCATCTTTTGACAAACATGCACTACATGTCCAAATATGTACACAAGTAAACAACAGCTTGACTATCACCTTGTCGTTTGCTCTTTGGAGGTTAGTTGAGTTTTCCCTATTGCCTAATTTTTGTGACCATCCTGTAAAATTCATTTTAGAAAGATGTTACATGTTTGTAAAATAGTTGCATAGATGTTGGGGTCGACAGTATAGAATTGGGTGGTGGCAGATTTGCTACCACTTTCCATCTTTCATGCATTATTAACACATCATACTGTATGTTTCTGTCTCCATGTGAATGAAATAAAAGGGGGAAGGGCTGAGAGCTTTGATACACTATGTGTACATCAAATAAAGAGATCACTTCACTTCAGTCAGTGCTGCAAAGGTCTTTTCATCACGTTGACCTATCCAGCTCTCACTTTCATCTTAAACTAACGAGGGGCTCATTAATTTCTAATCAAAGGATCCCGATTTACTACAAGTCCAGCGAGGATATTCAGCCCTCCATACACAGAAAGTGGACGGGGTCATCGCACTTTAAACAATGCATGAGCGCTCACATAAACACACAAGGTGAAGGTGAATCTGTCTCTGAACATTTTGGTCACGTTTTAATCAGATGTATGAAATTCTACGCAGACGAGACTGAAGAGAAAAAGAGAGATGAGGGAGGAAAAGATGGACTGGAAAGAGAGCTGCTTTGTGTTGAAGCATGGCAAAAAGGTCCCTCACACACACATCTGGAAAGAAGACACTATCTCACTGTGTGTTAGTGAGTGTGCGTATGTGTGTGAGCGTATGTGCACGCACATACAGGAATGGCCGTTCCGCCACGTTCCAGTTAATTCCACACACAGGCGGGTCCACACTCTCCCTCTATACTCCCGGCCTAGCTGGACTAACACACCATAAGTCACTCTGGTCTGTGCTTGTGTGCAACTGTCCAGACTCAGTGAAACAGACGACTGCGCCTGTCTGTCATAGGCTGTTTAACAAGAAATTCTGCCTCAAGACTCTCAATCTGCAGCTGCTGGAGCAAACCACATGTTTTATCAGTAAGAAATGCATTCAGCCCATCAGCCGAATCAATTACATCTCCACAGATTTCTACCCAGTCTCTAAAACATTAAAACATCATATAAAAGTAGTCTGCTATTGTGGCAGCAGAATATCAAAAGAATTCCTGTGAGGAATCGAGTTACAGAAAGATATAACAATCTAATCAAAATCAGAGCTGGTCTGGTAATATTAGTATCCAATTAAAGCAGACTGTTATCATGCGTTTCCATTTGCCTTCAGCATGGAATGATGAAAATTAAAATGAGGTGAACAAGAAAATATGTGTATGGTTAAAACACACAGAATTTTCATGACAAGCAGCTTATTAAAAATCAAAATAACTCTGATAGTATCTGCAGAAGAATAAAGCAGCATACAGTAAACTCATTGTTCCCATACTATACTTTTACAAGCCTGACAGGACGTGGTGGTCAGCTGGATGGATAAAAGATGTCATGTGGCTTCATTTTTCAGATGAATAACTTCTATGTTTTTTCTTTAACTATGTGGGGCTGAGAAGCACAGTGAAAGAACAAGTCCAGGGGTTCAGTTGATGCTGTACGGCCAACGATGTTACTGCTCAACCCGAGCCTGTTAGAAACACTTCATCTGCCCAATATCACAAAGACACTTCGCTTCAAACAAAAGACCAGGTGCACATATAAGAGAGCAGTTATTCAGTTTCAATACTTGACTTAAAGCAGAGACAACAAAGACCTATATGAGACAAAAGACAGCGTTTCAGCAGCTACAGTAATCCATCTGTGTCACAGTGCCATCTAGCTTTTAAAGTAAGAATTGCAAAGACATTTTCTGGAGTTAACTAATGTAACAAACGCGTCTGTTTTAGTTTTAAAAATTAACAACAATGCTTTTACATAGTGTTATACAAAAGACATACTGCATCTATGTTTGAGAGTAAAGAGCAGGATCATTTTGTGGAGTGGAAATCTGTATAATCTAATAGATTCTACTGCAATAACCCTGTAATATATTCTGTCTTATTAAGGCTATTAATTATTTTTTGCATATTCTCTATGAGAAACATGCCACTTCAATTCCATGGTCAATTTGGGGGATAATTTGAAGTCGAGCTTCTGATGACGGTGTTGTATTTAGACATGTCGCTGTTATTTTGTTCCACACGTGTGTGTAAAGAGGGGTACGGATGTGTGTTTTAATACACCACACACACATGCTGGGGCATTAACGCATGCAGCACACTGTAGTGAAGCGAGTTAACAGACAGGAGCACTGAGTGATCGTGGACACAGAAAATAGCCATGACGCAGTGCGGAGAGTGTGAATAAGTGTTTGAAACAAACATTCATGGGACCTGCAGAGCACTTACAGACCCAGAGTGACTCACACAGAGCTCATGTTCTCACTCTTGCTCTCTGCACACTTGTCCATTTGTCTTTGGTAATAAACTTAGGATGTTTTGGAGTAAGTTAATTACTAATAAAGGAGGCAATTCAATTTGAGGCTCTACAGTAATATCATGTAAAGGTCAGTAAAACACCTCTGCTTTATTTGTGCACATGTGCGTTTAGTTACACACACACACACACACACACACACACACACACACACACACACACACACACACACAAACACAGCATGCCTAGCCTTTCTTTGGATGCAGGCACTTGCTGAACCGCAGAATGTTAAATAAACCAATGGAGGAATTCCACTGAGTCAACACAGCCTGTGGAAGTGGAGAGCTCACTTTATTCGTGTGCGGTGTGCATGTGTGTGTGTGTGTGTGTGTGCGCGCATGTGTGTGTGTGTCTGCTGGGAGCAGAACAGAGTGGTGTCTGTCACAGGCCAGTCCTGAGTAAACACACACACATACACACACCCTCTCAACCTACCTGCCCGTGGAATGCACAGAATCCAGCTGCTATGGCAACAGAAACCTGCCAGTAAATCTCTGTTTAACACCTCTCTCACACACACACACACACACACACACACACACACACACACACACACACCTGACCTCCAGATTTCACTAGGATGATGCAGTGTTTCCTGTAGCATCACTTTAGATATATTTCTTCCATTTTATGATACAGTATGGAATACTTTATTGCCCCTGAAGGGAGCTGGTTTTGGACTCACAGCGCCACTATCTGCCATGATTAACAACAAAACAACACAAAAGTCAATAGATCAACCAACCAACAAATAAATAATACCCACACATTCACAATAAATAACAATAAAGGACAAGTTCAAACATCCACACAGCATCCCCAGATATTTTTACTGTATAAGCACCTCAGCTCAGTTACATCCATAGGCCTTTTTCACAGCGCCAGGACCGTGAAACTCAAGCAAGGACCTGAAATTAAGCCATCATTCATTGTTTATTTACACCTCTGCTTCTCCTGCTTTGTTGTATGTCGTCTGTGAAAAGGGCCTATTCAGCAGTAACAATAAAGAAATGCTGCACAACCCTTGAAGGCAACAACGAATACTTATCATTTATCATTCACAGTAACGCTTGTTTAATTATTCAGTGTAAGGAGGGCACACTAGTTTTAAACACTCTGCATCTAACTATGATGGCTACCAAGAACTGAGCAGAGCAGAATCGATCAGCTGCTGCTGATTCTTATAATTCCACAGTTAACCAAAATGCTTTTTTTTTCACCCACATTTTTTGTATTTAGTGACTGATGCAATCCAAGAAATGTTGCTGGTTAAAAGACCCTGCCCTCCCACACAGGTGTTTTCAGTTAGTTTGTCTGATAAGGCCTCTGCTCTGGTTGAATTTGTCTGAAACCATGCAGGGAATTACAGAATATCACCAAAATCTATGCACTGACTTAAAAGGTGTACATTTTCCCACCCTAACAGGCGCAACATGAGGAGGATGAGACAGATGTCAATCAAGCGCACACATCTACCTGTGTAGCTGTAAAATGAGTAGGGGCTTTAATATTTGACTGTGGCTGTGCCGTGACAAAATTAAGTATACTCACAAATCAGCATGCTAACTAAAAACATGTACTTTTTGTGAGGGCTATCGAGGAACATTATTGTCCCTTAAGACGCACAAATGAAATGGAGGAGCTACAACAAACAGATGCAAAAATGATTAATAAATTGCTGCTGTTGAAAGCAGTGTTATTAGTATTAGTGTAAATATCTCCACAGGGGAATACCAAAGACACCTTTTTTGGCATCTGTCAGTGCCCATGTTGTGTTGCATTGTGGTCCTGTTAGTAGGTTACAGGATTGAAATTTGATTTATTTTGTATAGCACAGACAGTAGGCTATGCTAATAGTTTATAGAGTGAAACTGGGACACAGTATAATAGTAATAAGACACACGAGAGAATAAGACCTCCACAACAGGTGTGTCATAGCAGGTAAAGCACAAGTGGAACTAACTTTAATGTAAGCTCCAAGCGCCGGAGCCCATCGTGATGAGTTACAGCTGTGTATGTTCAGTTGAAATGTCTATGAAAAGGTCAATTATATAGAAAACTCTCAATTTTATCACTTTACCACTGAGTGGTATGAATGAATGCAAATGCCACGTCTTTTTATTACTCAATTTCATTACAGACTGCTACGCTCAAACTTTGCTAACATGGCTCGCATAAAATCTTGTGCGCTGTTGTCCAGGAAACGGCGCTGGTACCACGTATTGGTACCTCAACGTGACTTCAAACGGAAGTGATGTTTCCTCCGGTTCATCGAATTTCCGCCTTGCACGTGTGTTTATAAGAATGTGGACAGCTGAGCTTTAGAAGTAATAGTAGTAATATTCTACACACACGAGCTGTTTGTGGTTGAAACATGGGGAAGCTGAATGTCGTAGTGTTACGATATTTATCTCGAGATGACTTCCGTGTCCTCACAGCGGTGAGTTAACGGGTAGCTAACGTTAGCCTGTGGTAGGCTAACGTTAGCTTTAGTCGCTCTGTCAATATAGCAAATAATCCAACGTTAGCTAACGTTACAGCACGTAACGCTGCATCAACTTATTGTCTTAGCAGCTCATTAACAGTTGCTTGGTGATACAGCACCGTTGCAGCATCGTTTCTAAAGCGATTTCAGTGCAAGTAGTCTTCATGCTTTTCCAAGTTTTAAGTCAAAAGTAAGATGAAGCGGTACGAGTGTTCAGTAGTCTGTGCTAGACAAATCAAGTAGATATCTTCCAAAGTAACAGTTCTCAGTGCGAGATCCTGTTTTGTGTTTCACCAGACACCGTTTTCACGTTGAGCTGCATTGTAACACAATGAGGGAACAGAAACATCTGAAAATAATATCATATTACTATAAAATCCCACACTGTAGTTTCATGAAGCAGTACTCACTTTATGTCAAGTCATCTTTTAGCTTTCTTAGCAATTGCAAACCCTTTGCTGTAAGCAGGATTGCATCTCAGCACTCTAATGATCAGCTGATGTTTCTTCTGTGAACTTCGCTACACACAGGTTGAAATGGGGATGAAGAACCATGAGATCGTCCCAGTGAGTCTCCTCTCCTCCATCGCTAGCCTCAAACACGGCGGCTGCAACAAGATCCTCAGAGAGCTTGTCAAACACAAACTTGTGGTCTATGAACGCACCAAGAGTAAGAAAACTCACAGGAATGCATGTAGACCTTAGTCCTGGTGGTACATGTAGGTTGTAATCTTAATGTGTCGTGTATGTTGGTTTCAGCTGTGCAGGGCTACAGGTTGAACTATGGAGGATATGACTACTTGGCTCTGAAGACCATGTGTTCCAGGGAAGTGATCATTTCAGTTGGCAACCAGATGGGTGTTGGTAAAGAGTCAGGTAAAAATAAAAAATCACTTACGTACATTGCATACATGCTCTGCCTGCGTATGCTCCTATAGCCACTTCTCATTTGGCCTGCATGATTGAGCTGAAATCATTGGCATGACATGTACAATATATAACATAATATGGTTCACACAAGCACAGTCAAGTGTTGAATATTCAAACTTAGATTCATCCCAGAAAGACACAACAATTTGTAAATAGTAGGCCTACCTCTTTAAATTGTCATGAAATCATCATTTCAGTATTATTAGTAATTGTCTGTTAGAGCAAACCTATTTCAATGATGTATAATCAGCCCTGTTGTTAATGAATATTCCCATCATTCAAATCCCTGTGAAAATCAGGATGGAAGTTGTTTTTCTTACCCATAACCATAAAGAAAATCTATTTATCTGAAGTATTTGAAAAGACAGTAGTTAAACTCAGCTGCACCCAAGTGTGTAATGATTCCCTAGATCCTAATATAAATGACATCTGTTCTCTGTCAGGTTTTGCCAAGCTCACAAAGAGTCATGTGCTCATGTTCATAGAAATACTTCTTTGTTTCCCTCCTATAGATATATATATTGTGGCGAGTCCAAACGGGGAGCAGTATGCTCTGAAGCTTCACAGATTGGGCCGCACGTCCTTCAGGAACCTGAAGAACAAGAGAGATTACCACAAACACAGGAAGAACATGTCCTGGCTGTACCTCTCTCGTCTTTCTGCCATGAAGGAGTTTGCCTACATGAAGGTAATGGAACAAATCACAGAGAGTATGTTATGTGGAATAGAAAGAAAATCTCACCAGCAATTCATAATATACGCATTAGGAATCTGTTTGTGTGGTGCATCTTTTGAGTGGTCTTCTCATGTTTCAGGCATTGTATGATCGGGGTTTTCCCGTTCCCAAACCTGTGGATTATAACAGACATGCTGTTGTGATGGAGCTCATCAATGGATATCCTCTGTATGTAAACAAGCTCATCTCTGTCTTGCTTTATATATTACACTAGTTACATTACAGTCTTCCTGCTCTTTGTTTTTTACATACTTTGTGTGTGTTGTCTCTCTGTTTCAGGTGTCAGGTACATGAGCTGCAGGATCCATCAGCCCTGTACAGTGAGTTCATGGAGCTCATAGTCAAACTGGCCAATCACGGCTTGATTCATGGAGACTTCAACGAGTTCAACCTTATGTTGGACGACCAGGACCACATAACTATGATTGACTTCCCTCAGATGGTGTCCACTTCACATCCCAATGCTGAATGGTTGGTGTCTCATTTTTATATCTGAAAATAAATAAACAACTAAAATTAATTTTAAAATAACTAAGTGTTTGCTTTTCCAAATCTTGTTTATAGGTATTTTGACAGAGATGTCAAATGTATCAGAGATTTCTTTGCAAAACGGTTCAATTACGAGAGCGAGCTTTTCCCAACCTTCAAAGACATCAGGTAACTGCTCATTTATGTTTTCTCCTGAAATTCAATGAAAATTGTGTTGTGAAATTCAGTAGCTTGATTTTATGTACTTGTGTCCCAGTATTTAGGAAATCTACATTTTTAATTGTTAATTCTCTTCCTTGTCTACATTTATTTAAAAATAAGGTGAAAAGGAATTCTTACATGATCTTCTGTCACTGTTTGTTCCTGCAGGCGCTCTTATTCTTTAGATGTTGAAATCTCAGCTAGCGGCTTCACTAAAGATCTGCAGAGAGATGATGCATTGCTACACCCAGCTGGACCTGGAGAAGAGGAAGATGATGAAGAGGAGGGCGATGACGAAGAGGAATCAGACAGCGAAGTAGAAAAACAAGAACAGAGCATGGACATGGAGGAATATAAGCATGCGATGCTGGAACTGGAAGGTCTGAAAGTCAGTGACACAAATGTGGATGAACAAGATGGGGACAACGAGAGGGAAAAAGCAGAAGAAGAAAAAGAGACTGAGAGAGCAGCTATGGCTAGAAGTGATGAAGAGACAGAGAAGGAGTTAGAGGAAGAGTTGAATGAGGCAGAGGATGAGTGTCCAGAGCTGGCAGACCTTTCTACCTCCAATAAAGAGTTCAAACCTTTCAGGTAAACACAATGGAAAGTTAACACAATCATTACATTTGATGAGATGATGCTAAATTTGAAGACTCAACCTGCTGCCGTCGTATCAACACAATATATAATTTCAGCTGTTAATAGGAATGTCTGGTAACTTTAAAATGACTTAAGACGTTTGACTGAAATGTAGCATGATTAGTGTCAGATGAAGCAGAGTTGTTAAATACGTGAAACAGTGAACGTCTGTGCCATAATAGCATTTGATGTTTTCTATGTGTTTTCTCCTGCAGAGACTCAGACAGTCTTCTACACATGGCAGAACACAGGAGGACGAGAACAGACAGTGAGGCCACAATGGGCAGCATCGGGAGCTGCTCTACCATCCCACCAGTAAGTGAAACACAGACACCGCAGCTGTCTGCACTCTATTATACAAAACACATTGAGGTGATCACTTTCAAAAGACATTGTGCAGATCTGCTGTGTAAAACAGATACAACAGCATGTGATAATTAGCTAATCCTTTTTGACGCTCAGCTGAAAACAGTACAGAGAAAAACAGTACAACATATTTAATGTTTTACCCCATCAACTCCATCAATTTTTGTAAATATATGCTTATTCTGAATTTATTCATATTTCAAGTGATTGCTTTCTGTTTTTATTTATGTTCTACACAATGTCCCAACTGTTGGAATCAGGGCTGCAGCAAGCGGAGTACAGTTTTGAGCAAAATCTGGAAAAACCTTTAGGTGGCGCTGCAGAGTTTTAACATGGTGTTCAGTTTGTCAACGAATGTGGTGTTTGACTTGTAGCAGACACAACATGTCTGTGTGCTGCTGTGTGTACCTTGCAGAGACAGACAGTGTGTAGATTTGTCTGTAGTAACCTGCTGTCGTTGTTTTTGTGTGTCCTACAGGAGGTAGTCCGTCAGAAGGTGCGGAGGCAGCTCACCAAACAGCAGAAGGCAGCACAGAGGAGACGTCTACAGAAGGGAGAGGCCAACTTGGTGACCAAGTCCAGGAGAGAGAACCAAAATAACATCAAGTCTAGTCTGGAGACTGCCTCCTTCTGGGGATAAATGGGACTGCAGCGGCAGATGGATGAGATTCATGTTAACATGCCTTTTGTTTGGTTAACATGCCTGCTGCACGCGTCCTCTGCTCCTTTGTCTGGAGAGGTGAAAACACATGATAGCTGATGGAAAACCTCAGCAAGAGAGTATCTGTGCACCAACTCGTCACTTCTGTAGTGTCATGGAGAACACACGAGAGAAGAATGACAAAACTTCTCATTTCTATTTGAACTGCAGTCAACCAATATATTCAACATAAAGTCTAATGTAAATATCGATTGCTTGTTATAGTGAAGCTATATAATTGATAATTAAACCTTCTAAACATCACTCATGAGGTGTGTTTTTCTTTGTTTATTCAAAAGAATTGTTGAACAAATAAATAAAAATGCCTTTTCTGTCTGTCTGAATATGTGCTGAGTATGTTTGCTAGTCAAGTTAATAAATACTCTCATATCAACCTCCACAATGGCTACAGAAAAACAGAAACCCATGAAGTAACTCTTGTTTATTATTGGGCTCTCGAGGTCATTCTTGGTCTGAGTTTACTGCTGGCACACTTACGTGGATGTGGATTCAAAATTCAAGCAGAATGCAAGTTCATGAAGAGCTTCTCTTTATGCTAAACCACCGGGTTCAAAGGTCTCAAACTATTATGTAAATTTGAATAGGTCGCTACCTCCACCCTCCCAGCAACCAATCACAAAAGAAGAGACTGACACAAGCATGTGGGACCATACATGCTCCAGAACACACCAATACATTCAGCATGAGGTGCAGGAAATAGACACGCATACCCCGTCTCTCTGTTACACAGACGTGGCTGAATACAGACTGAGGCGCGACATGTAAAAGATGAGGGAGTGAAGGACTTGGGAGCTAAGAGACCACTTCTTTCTCAGACTTTTGGTTCATTTATGTGTAAGAGGCTTTCAGAGAGCGGGTGAATTCAGACTTGAACAATGGCCATTCATATCGAAGAGGGTGAATGGAGCTCAGACCCTGGGCTCCGTGGCCTCAAATTAGTGTGTGAAGTCAAAAGTATCCCACCCCCACACATTTTAGGCACTATATGTTGCACTCGCCAAATGAGTACAAGTATCATACTTTTGACAGAACAATTAATATTTCTCCTGTTCCTTCATGATGATGGTGCTTTGTTCTGTCTGTGGTCCAACTTGCCAACTCGGTGCAGGTCTTTAACTGTCTGACTCTTTTCAGGGATTAGCCAGCTGCAAAGCCCGAGGGGAGGGGCTCGGCATTCCAGCCCTGCACCTCTGTGTGTGTGCATGTGTAGAAAGAGTGAGGGGCCCTCTGAGCTAATTGGCAGCGAGAGTGACAAAGGTGGTCGGCTTCAAAAGAGAAACCCTGGTGAGATGTTCACACAGGAGAGAAGGAGGAGGAGGGGAGAAAGGGAGTTTAAGAGTGGCTTTCACATTTTGAGTTTATTCCTTATGTTCCCATCCTGAGCTGCAATGACGGTGGCAGTTGCTCATTTCTAGGGTCATGTGTGCTGTTTTGATGGACCATTTTGATGAGAAAAGTGGACTGAATTTGTTTGAGGCAGCTGTGGAAGTAAACGCCGGATGAGGATGAGCAAAGTGAAAGTGGAGGAGAGCATCATGTCATACCTGTCACAGAGTGAGACTGACACCAGCCCCAAAGACTGTGAGTAACTGAGGAACGTGATGCTGGTTTCAACAGGAGATACACACATCTTTGTTTCAGATGTCAGGATCAAACTGTTACAACTTACCACTGTGTTTACCACTGACCTGCACATAAAACAGGCAAGCAATTCATTGTTTTTATATACCTGGCTTATTTCCTGTGAAGTATGCCTCCAACAAGTGTCAGCGAAGTTGTCCGTGCTGCCACAGATTGCACTGCAGTGAATTGTTTGGCACACAGTGAAGGACACAGGAAACATTTACAACTATTTAAGGATCTGAAAAAGCTCAAAAGGCTACAGAATGCTGACTTGTGTAAGTTATGGGCAGGTCCTTACAGCTCCTGATTCCACTCAAATAAACACTGTCTGGGAATGCTGATTTACAGATGTCTGGCTTGTATATTTCGGTTGGCATTTGTACATATTTTACAGGTTTTCTCAGAGTCAGACTAAACCGAACCTTTCAGTTCTGATGATAATGCAGAAGAAAAGTTTGAAAAATATGTTACATACTAAAAAGTACTGATGAAATGCTTTCTGTTGTGTTCATGTACTGCATGCTTTCAATACTGCCACTCATGTGCCCATTTTATGTGTGCAGTGAATGTAGTGGCCATGCTCCACAACTTCTGGGAGCAGAGGCAGGCGAGTCAATCAAATGGCTCCTCCAGTGAATCAGATGGTTCTGCCGGAGACACAGCCATCCAGACAGAGAGCTTGCTGCTGTACGAGTCTGCACCATCCCCTGGGCCCCCATATGTCTGCTATGTCACCCTGCCTGGAGGAAGCTGCTTTGGCAACTATAAGGTGTGTCTATCATCATCAGTGCTGTCTGAGAGGATTTCTGCACTTGGTAGTTAATCTAACATGTCAGCACAGTGTAAACTCACACCAGTTATCCATCGTGTGAAGTTGGAAATATCACCATCGTGTTTTGAGTGCACTGGAAACTGTAGCATCAGTTGTACATGTAATAAAAGCACATCATCAGCTTACAGTTTGTTATTTGATATAAATATCTAGCACATACGCACAGTAATAATACTTTTACTTTTGCAGTTGCTTCTCTTCATTTTGCTGCAGCAGCTAAACAGATTTCAACTAAATTATTAAGCAGAACAGCCCCCAGAATCAAGTTTTTGTGCTTTCACATTTAGAGGTAGGTGTTAACAAGTAAACTCTAAAAGCCATTCAGTGAGGCTAAACACTCAGTCACACACACTTTTAAGGTTGTTTTAAAGTCATGTTGTTCTCTTTAAATCTTACAATGCCTCTCAAAGGGCTCATTGTGACCCAAACAGCAGCCCCCAGCTCAGAGAAGGCATGTGATTGGTTATCTGTGAATGCCTCTAATGTCCTAATCTCATTGGTGATTCTAGTTCTGATCCCATGATTAGCTTTATTGAAGTGTAAAATCATCGAAACGGAACTAAGAGTAAGCGCCCATTTACAGACAGAACTCAAGTCAGTCAGCTCGAGGCTCGCACATAACAGCACGCCCTGAAATTTGTGTTTGTGACAAAGTTTTACATCCTTTCCCGCTCTTTGGCACTCTTTGTTGATGTTTTAACCCTTCGCTTTAATCGTCACGCCATCCTCAGGTGTGTGACACTCAGGCAGAGGCTCGGAGGGATGCAGCTCGCGTGGCTCTGATGAACTCACTTGTGAACGAGCTGCCGTGTCGACGCATCAACCCTCAGTTCATCACTCAGAGCCTGCAGCAGGCAGCCACAGACAGTGCTGTGAGTGTGAGCCAGTGCAAACACACAGTATTACACCTTGTTACAAGGCAGACTGTGGAAATAACACAGAAGCAGAGAGTTTAGTCCCAGCATGAATGTTGACCTGCACCCTTGTCTCTCTAAAGGTCTCAGTAGAAGACGCATGTGATTCAAGCACCAGTATAGGAACCTACAGGTTGCTACTCCAGTCCTACATAGGAAGGACCATGCTGGAGTTTCAGGTAAAACAATAAGTCAAAGCGTATTTGGACAATGCTGTTTTTCTTCTAACTGTGCTCATAACTCATGTGGGGCCTTGTGGTAATTGTGTGAACGATCTAGTCACATCAAAGGATTTAGGCTTTTGAAGTGCTACTTTGCACTCTTAAATAGTGTATTTATAATTGGACCCCATATTAAGGCATGATCATTTTACATAATTAGCAATTATTAAACCAAACATAACAAGAATCACACCCAGTGGGTGGTATTTCCACCCCTCATTGTTATCATTACACCCCAAGTCTGCTTTTGCCTACTAATTCCCACTCCATCTCATTCTCAGTTTGGCACAGGTAGGGAGTCGTGGTATGAAACACCTAATATTTTTACCTTTGTATAAATAAGCATATGTCTGCAGACAGAAGGCTGTTAGCAGGAGGAAATGGGTTCATTATCATTCCTGCTAAATCATGGCTCATAGAGATGAAGCACTTCCAAGTACTACACACACCTCCTTACGTGCACACATGTACAGGCCCTGACATACATTCACACACATAGAGCCAAATCTCTGCACACACAGCATCGACCATATGGTATGCAGCTGTCAGTGCTTCATAAAATTTATACATTCAGTCAATGCAGGAGGTGTTGGATAATTTGGTAGTCAGCCAGAATCATAAACAAGTGGCGTAGAGAAGATGCACAGTTGGAAACGGAGTAAACAGGCCAGCAGGTACAACATGGACTTCAACCCCAGACAAGTTACGTGTCATATTTTCCATCTGTGTCTCATTAGGTCAATTTCAGTTCAATCTATAGAGTCTCTGTGTTTAACACTAATGTCACTAGCTCTTAACACATGGCAGCTGTTCAGCCAGATGGGGGATTTATAAATCAGGGTGAAACTTACCTGGTGCATAAAGATTTACAATATCTTTTCAAACCAATCATCCACAGTTTAGGTGTGGGTTCAAGAAATAAACATATAATATGTTATCTCTGTCAGATCTACGTACACAGAGCTGCATGTTTGGGTTTGTTATTCAGGCCATTACTTACGGGGTTGTGTAAGACTTTCTCTCTCTCTCATTGTGAGCCACTTTCTCCCTTTCTCCATCCCTCTGTAGGAGATGATGACGATTTTTCAGTTGTTGCACTGGAACGGGACACTGAAGGCTCTGAGGGAACGGCAGTGCTCTCGACAGGTACAGGCCATGCTGAGGACGTACTGTATCTCACAGGTGTTTTCAGCCAACTTTAATAAAGCATCAGTATCTCTGCTGCTACATAACGGCGATAGCTTATTTTCTTTCCTCCCCCTCAGAGTGTGATTGCCTATTACTCTAAGCGAGGACTTGATGAGTACATGCGCAGCAGTTTGGCTCTGGACTGGCTCGGACGGGAGCAGAGGACACCGGGGCGACTCGGGGAGGAGCTGCAGGTGGCACAGAGGGAGGTGGTGTTGGCCCGGCGTCGAGGCATAGAGCTGCGCTTCTACAAGGAAAAGACAGAGATCCTCAGCTTGGCTCTGAGTCAAGCATACATTCACCACACACCTGAGGCCTTCAGCCAGGCGCAGAGTCACACATACAAGCAAGAACAACTTCCTTTACACAACTTATACTGCCAGGACACAGAAGCCCAGATAACCCCACCCTGCAGTCCTTCACCAAGCGTCCGTAAAAACACAAAGCAAACAGTCTGTCAAACCTCTGGCAAACACACAGCTGCCAACAGCCCCTGCTCACAGCAGACATTTGTGCCTGTAAATAACGTTGAATAGGCAGAAGCTGAAGAAAACTCTGCTCTTTGAAATTTGACATCTTTAGGGAGAGAAGAACATACCAAGCATGCTCATGATCTTCAGGATTTCTGTAAACAAAAGTTCTGTAATCATTAGAGTTGCAAACATTGTGTTGATTTGTCTGTGAATAATGCTCTAACATAATTAACACTGTTTAAAGACCACAGAACTAACACCTAAAGATGTGTGTAGTGCATTTGCAAATTTAACCACAAGAAGTACAACATTCAAAGTTAAATCAATGAGCAGGAAATGTAGTTGAATTGTAGCAGTGACTATCTATTTTTTTATGAAAAGCACTTGACTTTACTTTAGCTTTTATGTATGTTCAATTATGTCATCTTTTTGAGAGATATATTATGACACGCAGCGTTACCTGTAACTTAAAATACAGGAATTTGATTGATTTAAAATGGTTTAAATGATTTTGCCTACAAACTGCTTCACGTACCAACAACTAAGTACTCCTCCATGCCTCGCTCTTCCATGTCCTTCTCTGTCTAGCATGTCAGTTTCCTTAATGTAAATTACTCACCAGGGCAATTGAGGAAACCAATTGAATGTGTGACATGTTGGATGAAGTGTTGGCTAGAAACAAAGACCCTGTTAGGAGTGTGACACATATTTGTTTGAGAATGTTGAGCGCAGCTGGATATAAAGGACATAAGCTTATGGTAGAGGATGTCTGGTCAGGTCAACTGCAGCTGTAATTACACTTACTATGTTCTTCATGATAAAATGCATCCAGGCCAAGACAATATGATTGTCTTTGGTTTGGATGGTCAGTGGGTGTGAATGCATTTCAAAGGGAAAATGTTTAAAATCATTGTAATATACATTTGTCAATAAATACTCCAGACCAGCCTGTGCATTCATATGAACACTGCACACACTTCACAACTGTGATTCCAAAAAAGTTGGGATGCAGTGTAAAACATAAATAACACAGAATGTGATACCTTGCTTTCTACTCAAACAATATTCATAGCTGAATTGATTTTTGAATGAATCGAACTTATGTTTAGTATCAAGACGCTCATAGATCGTCCAGCAGTTAGTGTTAGCGTGTGTATGTATGCGATTGTTATTAAAACCGATATAGTTTGGGCTCTCTGGCTTTCCGTAGAGAGGTGGAGTAGTCACGTGATCAAAGATTGCGATCGCTGAGTTCCTGGAGCAAACAAAACAAATGACAGCTGACCAGCGGAAGGGCTTCCACCTCATGTCACTTGCTTCAGCGTGTTGAAATCTTATTTTGATCATTTCAGCAACAATACTGAAAACTATTCACCGTTGGTGAATAACGTACGAAGGAGAAAAACAAGCTAACTGGTTCGCGTTAGCTTAGCTTAGCCTCTGTAGAGCGTCTTCAGTTATGTTGCTAACGTTAAGTGGAGTTTTATAAACGGAGACTAGTTTCGTTTTCCGAGAATGCATTCTATGGATATTATGTCGCGAAGAGACATACTAGTTGTCGCCTTGCTGTACTCCACCAGCCACTTCCCAGCCATACAAGAATGCCTTGTTTACAACCCGTGACAAGTGTTAATCTCGACAACACAGGCAGCTACTAACGTTAGCTGTTTATCACAGGACAGACTTCGCTAACTATCCCAGCTAATGGTTGCTGTTTAGTTTACGTATGACGACTGCTTTCAGATTATCAGCATCGTTTCCACCAGGAGACACCTTTATCAGCTGTTTGTCCATGTGATCTGAGTTGTCGAAAAGCTCGTGTGAGTAGACACTAAAGATGGAGGCTGTAAGACCAAAGAAGATCAAGACAAAAAGCAGTGGAAAATCTCAGGTGATTAAACCGAGTCCTTTAACTGTTTAACCTTTAACAATCATTCTTCACCTTCCTCTGCACTTTCTTTTTTGAGGTCACAAGTGGGAGGCCCAGTCCAATAAGTACTGGTCGTGAGACAGGACAGATCTGTCTACTGATGTCTGCTCTGAAGTCACACGCCCTGTGTCACATGTAGAAAACTGTGACACAGGCTGAGTTGTTAGCAATGGATTTTCTCTGATTGCTGTTTTGTTATTTCAGCTGGTCAGGAAGCAGAAGGAGGCAGAGGAAGAAAAAGAAAAAAGAGCCACTGCTCCTGCAGCCATCTGTGAAGAGGCCTCCACCTCTGACTTCACTGACATCCCCCTCAGTCTGCCGTATCAGGAGCCAGAGGAGGAGCAGAAGGACCCTGTTCAGCCCCCTGAGACCACAGCACAGCCATCAGAACTGCCCCCTGAGACCACAACACAGCCATCAGATCTGCCCCCTGAGACCATAGTACAGACATCAGATCTGCCCTCTGACAAACAGCAGACCTCCTCATCACATACTTTACCCACATCAGTGCCAACTAAGTTATCACAGGGCAAAGTGCATCTGACAGAGTCAAAAGAGGAGGATGTCGGAGTGGCAGCTCAGGGGGCTGAGCTAAAAGTTGCAGGACAGACAACTGAGTTGGGAAAAGACACACAGTCATGGAGTCAGCCTTATGTTTCAACTCAGTTTCACATCCAAAATGCCCCAAGTGCCCCTGCACTGTACCCCTCTCTCCCAACACTGGAGGAGGGCCCCATGATACAGCTCTGTGAGGAAGCTGTGAAAAATGGGGAAAAGGGACCCGCAGTATTGGCGCTTCCTGAGCAAGAATCTTCCCCTCCAAGTCTGCAGCCTCTCGAGTCTGTAGCTGAACTTTCTAGGAAAAAACTCTACCCTGAATTACCCAAGACAGCTCCAGAAATTCAGGTAATGTCATAAACTATGAAATAACATTAAGGTAGAGTTTTAGTACAGTTGTGGGTTTTTGGAAAAACGAAAAATAGTAAGTTTTAGTTTTGTAAAATAATTGCACATGCATTAACAATTTCAGCAGACTTTTCAATTCAACTGAAATTTCCGCAGTATGCAACAATAATATATTAAAGACTCTATCCAAATCAAGTTTTTAATCTTGTTAACGTGTATGTATAAGATAAACAAACAAACACATTTCAGAAGCAAAATAATGAGTCAGTGCCATGGCTGAGCATTTACATTTGGAACTGCAGTAAACCAATGGCAGTCCCATAAACACAGGTTCAGACAGCCAGGGTTTCATGCATCACATATGGAACCGATCCTGTCATCATACAGGGTGGGAACAGTCACACCGAATGTTATCTATCATGTTGTTATGTTGTCTAGATTATCACCGTTACATTTCTAACATTGTAGAGAGGGATATGAGTCTGATACACTGACTTGTATGCAACCCTGTACATTTCCCTCTTCTTCTTCAGAGTTAGTTTCTGGTTCAAATATACATGACTGAATTACCTCTATATTACCACTTGCCCTTATGTAGCATATACTAGTTAGCAGGACAGAAAGCAAGCGAAGGTTTGTGTGTTTGATAAGCAGAGTCAAAGGTGAGCAGGTATGCTCAAGCGGCTGAGGGGTTGGTGGAGATGGAGGCGGGGACTATTTGCATGTTCATAGATCCACACATTTTAAATGAAGGCACAGGTGCAGAGTACATTTAAGGCAGTTTTTAGAGGTTTATTCAATACCAGAAGCTGTACTTTAAGACGAGAGTAGCTAACTATTGTGGATGTTGATGGTTATTTTATTGCAATGATATAGGTTGAATTATGCTTTCTGTTTTTAGTGGCTATAGCTTGTTCGACTCTTCCAGCTGAGTGAACAATAACTATTTATTATATATAGATACTATTTATGAACCTGTTAGGTCAGAGTATCCACACTATTAGTGGTTAGTGACTGCATTCACTGGATTCTTACATGGACACATACATTAACATGTGAGATAGCCTCTCTCACCTCATGTTTTTCTCCTGCAGCCGTTCTCACCGGAGCAGCTGAGTGTCTGGGAGCCAGGGGGAGGTTTACGAGCTTGGTTAGAGGGTGTTGAAGTGTGTGCAGCTCAGTTCTGTGCTCTAGCCCGGCAGGAGAACCACGAACTGACTGAGCTGCTGCAGAACTACTGGCGCTGTCGTAGACAGCTGACCCAGTCACACACACAGCTACATACTCAGTCCTCTGACTGCAAGAGCACACAGAATCGTCTCTGGAGCTTCAGAGATGAACAGCTTACACTTCAGGTGTGTGAGTAAAAACAAAAAGCGGAAAGTTAGTGTATAGAGAAAACTATGAACTAATGGTCATCTGCTGTAAATGTAATTTCTCTCCCTACAGGGTGTGTGTGCAGATCAGTCAAAGGTGTGTGGGTACCACCGCTTCCAACAAGCAGAGTTCAGTCAGAGTGTTCTGGCTGAGCTGAGGAGACTGTTTGAAGCTCGCAGTGAGCTGCTCCATCAGAAGGTGACGCTACATGCGTACACCGCTCTGCTGTCACGCCTCCAGGTGGAATCATACCTGCATCGTCTACTAAAAGGTGAGAAACTTCAAAATTCTGCTTGTCGTGAAGTGGCCATAACTTGCCTCTTAAAAACATGCCTCTCATGCATAATACTAGTATCAAGTACATACCTTACATCAGTTTTGTGTTTATGTGTTTGCTATCAGACTGTTCTGGCAGCCAAACACAGCCTTGTTCTCTCCAGCCCTTGAAAGAGGCCATCAGCGTCCTGTTCAGCTTCACGCGTAGAGTCCTGGATGACACACAGTTTCAAACAGACATCCATCACTGGCTGGACAGATTGGTATCCACAAACACCGTACCGCTTTTCTTATTCCGTGTTCTGGTCGAGGTATTTTGTTGTCGTGATTCCTCACCTGGCTTTGGTTCACTCTCCAGGTGGCAGTCCTGCTGCATGTTGGAGGGTCAGGAGAGCATCTGTACCTGCTGTGCCATCTTCTGTGCTGTCCTGCTGGGGTTGGCAAGTGGGCTGCACCCTTCCTTCAGGTTAGTTAGGGACATGTTTTTTTATTTTTGCCATGTCAATGGTTGAACATGCTGACAGGAGTTTCTTCCCAATTTCTGCCTCAGATCCAGGTTTGTGGGAACACCTGTGGAGTGCAGCACTTTATGCAAGCTCTGGCCATCCTAATGTCACCCGCCAGGTAAATACAGGAGCCCCTTTGGAGATTGCTCTTTCTTAACCACCAGCTGTTAACTGTGAGAATCCAGGTCATCCTTTCAGTGTCTGACAACCTCACATCTCTAACTAGTGGCTTCTGTGTTTTCACTCAGACACCGTGCAGAGTTTCTGGGGCATCTGAAGCCATGTGAGAGCCAGGGCTCAGCAGCCTCTGAACCAGAGTCTGGCAACTGGACACTGGTGGATGAAGGGGGAGAGGAGGTATGTGTAGGGGGGGCAATATCTCAAAATGGGGCTAAGTTATGTGGGACAATATCAGGTGTGTGTATGGGATGGATGAATAAAAGCTGTTAGTGAAAATCAAAAGTAAATCTTTTTGCTTGGAAAATAAGCAGCAAACTTTATTTCTAATACAGTTTATTTTATTTTTCCTGGTAAAAACAGTGTCTGTTTTGTTTCACTGACTGTGATGCTCTCAAGAAAATGTGATGTGTCGCTGAGGATTGCAGATGATGAATTTGTAAAACAGAACGTTCTGGTCTTTGTTCCAAACTGCTGAGTCACATTCAAAGCTGTTGTTAAAAGGTGCCAAATGAACACCTATGCCCGTTTAAATATCAGGTCTGCTGGCTTAAAAACAGACTGCTGTCAGTACTAAGATGTTGCTTAGGAACCACGTTGTTTTGAGAACCTTTAAGAAATTATTTTGCCAAACAGTCACATTTTAAGTATTACTGTGTGTAATATTTTTTTAAACTTTCACATTTTTTTCTGTTTTTCTCTTTTTGATACAGCCTCCAATTTGCATCTTGCCTCAAAAAGCTGTAAACAAGTCTGAAACGGAGCCTGTCATGATTTGTATTCTTAGAGACGTGCAGTATGTGGTCATTTAGCCTCTGACTGCCTCACCCTCTGCTTCTCTGTGTTCAGGATGAAGACCCAGACAGCAGCTGGTTGTTGCTCTGTGAGGAGGATCTGATCTCCCTTCTCACCCAGTTCCCGTTCCAGCAGCTCTATTCATACATGCTGGGGATGAGCAAGCAGGGTAAAGCAGTGTCTGTCTGTCTGTCTGTCTGTCTGTCTGTCTGTCTGTCTGTCTGTCTGTCTGTCTGTTGGCTTGTATCACTCACTGTATGAACTGACACACCACTTTCCTTCCAGGTGTGTATGAACCGCAGGCTAGTTCCAGTCAGAAGATGATGCGTGTTTTTGGCTTTGCTTCCTCGCTCATTGAAATCCTCGCCCTTGGACTACAAACCTACAACAGGGCGCGATACAGACAGCTAGTGAAACGAATAGGACACATCATCCGGTCAGTGCACCAATCAGCACACAAAAACCATACATGTATACAGTAAATAACATTAGATATTCATAATGTGTCTCCTTTTTTCCTCAGAATGACAGTGTGTTATGTCAGTGATCACTGGGCCCAGTATGTTAGTTTAACTGGTTCTGGTGGATCCACCTCACACTCTCTGTCTTTGGAGAAACTACAGCTGGAATACGACCATCTCTTCCTCAGAGCTGTTTTGCATGTACTCAGGAACAAAAGGTGAGGAATTGGCTTCAAGTTTCACTTGTAACTGGAAATTGTGCACTTTGAAGGCTTTGCGTTTATTTTCTGTGATCATCTCTCACAGGTTGGGCATCTGGTTGTTTATGTCTGAGATGCCATATGGGACTTTGTCCAGTTCTATGCTGTGGAGGGTCCTTTATGTTATGCAGTGCACAGAGACCGCAGGACTGGATACCCCCGGCCCTGCTCGGGACACACACTCCTGCATTCAGGCTCTTAGAGGTACGAGTGTACACATGTAGCTAGCATGAACATTGTAGTAATGCTCAGATGGGACTCCACAGTTTCACCATCATAATAACAATTGACTGTATCATAAACGCTTTTCAATTGAACTTTGCTCTATATTCTTCTATATTTAATTTTATGTGTCCTCTACAGACCCGGAGCACCAGGAGAAGTTTGAGCACTGGCTGTGTGAAGTGAACAGCTCTGATGGCATCTCCCTCCTCACGGCACTGGCACACATGGCCACACCGACTCAGCACTCCGACCCAGCATTCATCACAACCATAACTCTGCTGATTTACCAGGTATGTCAAGGAGAGGAAGAGGGAAAACACTGAAAGAGACAAGTATGAAATAAAGGTCTAGAGTAAGTTAAATGTCAAACAATGCTGCTGTATTGTTCAGATACGGACTACCTATGGCAAGCAGTATGAAATCACTCTGGTCCCTTGGTTCGTAAACATACAGCATCTACCTCTTTTCTTATTTTTGGTGCAGGTGTCTTATGTGAGCGTGTCAACCAGAGAAACTTACTCCAAAGTGGGGAGGGAGTTGCTGGCTGCCATAGCAGCAATTCATCCCTACGTTATCTCTGTGCTCCTGGAGAAACTGAGAGAGACCATACAAACTGTAGGAATGGTTGGTATTGATATTCTGTTAAGACTTTAAGGTTTTAGGTGCACTACACTGAGAGGAAAACATCAGATTCTAATGATACCTAACTGTTGTGTGAACGTTTGTGTGTTTTAGGTGGCTCTGTACTTGTGCAAAGAGCTGCCTCTGAGTCTGTGGCGGCCACAGCCAGAGGAGATATGTGTGATCGGATCCTGGTTGCTCCAGCATCCCTTGTCTGCTGTGGAGAACCGGCTGGCTTGTGTCATACTGGAGGGCTTGAACTGGGGTTACACAGAGGTAGTCATTCATGCATTGAAAATAACAATTATAATTAACCTTATTTGTATAGCACTTTTATTAACAACATTACAAAGTGCTTTACAAGAGGAAATTAAACCGAACAAGGCAGATAAAATGAGAACAAGTCCAAAGGACATAAGCACCAAGGAATAGCAAAAGCCCGATCAGTCTTTGTCATACACTGTGACCTGGGAGTAACCAGCAGGGCTCCATCCACAGATCTCAATGCTCGAGAGGGCACGTACCAGGTCAGTAAATCAAGATGTATTTAGATGTAATGAGCCAAGCAGCAGTATTTTGTACCAGCTGGACACAGTGGAGGGACCCTGGCTGATACCCAAATACGATGCACTGCAATAATCAAGTCGAGATAAAGATAGATAAAAGCAAGTATAACTCTTTGTAGATCAGTAATTGAGAAAAATGAACTAATTTTAGAGACTGTAATGATGTAATGACGTGTCTAGATGTCTTAAGTACAGTTGTAAACCCGTTTCCTCTTGCAGGATGGCTCCTTGGCCCTGTCGTCATCTCTCCACAGTGAAGTGGCTCTCCTCGTGGCTGAAGCCTATCAGAAGTACCTGACTGACAAACCGTACAGTGGCCTCATATCAGAGGGAATCAAACAGGTGACACTCACACTCTGAACCGCCGAGGCTTCATCACTGCTTCAGACATTACTCTGCATGTATTCCTACTTCCTCTCTCTGACTTCCTCCCTTCAGGTGTCTTACCTTGCCAGTGTCCTTCGTTTGGGCGTGTCTCCTGAAGCATCCTTTAGTCAGTGGGCATGGCAGCTGTTGCTCAGGCTGAAGCTTCACGGCAATGCCCAGAACCCTAAAGGAGCCTGGTCGGTCCCTGCTTTGACGTCCAACCCACCTCCAGAGCTCACACACAGTCCCAGCATGCACTCTGTCATCAGGGCCGTAAAAGCAGGCATCCCTATAGGATGCTACCTGTCCATTGCCATGACAGCAGTAGGACATAGGTTTGTCACCAGTCACGCCATGTCAAATGCTTACGGTTGATTGATACATAAGATTTGAATTCAGTGGATTTTCTTGCTGCGTTTTTCTAGCCTGGAACACTTCTGTACTGATGGAGTCGGGCTGTTGAAGAATCTGATTCAGTCTCGCCACTTGAGAGCTGCTGTGCATCTTCTGGACAACATCCTACCCCCAACCTACCCCCTCAGCTTCTACCTGCTCAATAACTCTCAGTAAGAAAGATACAGCGTACACAGACAGCCTGTAAAAGACCAGAAAGTAAGACGTGTTATAGCAGCTACTCTCACTGTCGCCCTTTTGTTTATACCAGGTTCGTGAGTTGCATCCAGTTGTTCCTGCAGTACGACAGCGTTTGTCCTCAGGGTGTGACGCAGCAGGTCACTCACCGGGTAGCACCGCTACTCACAGGAACCACCTATGGAGACAATGTCCGACTGCTGAACAGCGTCATTCAGGTTCGTCACAACATGCTTTTTTCATAAAGATGTAGTTCAGTTCTTCATCCAACAAAGAATGTGTATGTATGTAGGTGTCAGTAATGTCGTAAAACACTAGTCAAAGGGAATTTTACTTTGGTACATTGTGCACACAATAGTCTGCATGAGGCTTGTATAAATGTATATATATAATGTATAAATGAAGGGGTTTTATCTTCCAGAGTCATGTGATGGAGAGTTCACAGCCCAGCCGTGTTGGTGCTGCAGCAGTGCTGGAGTTTTGGGTGGGGATTTTGACTCAGCAGAATCTGTGGTACCGAGACAAAACAGTCCTGTTCCTCATGGATCAGATCTGCTGTGCTGCATTCACACTCCATCAGGAGGAATGCGTGCAGAAGCTTCTGTACCAGCAGCACAAGGTATGTACTCAGTTGTGTTCGAGGTTTGTATTATTCAGGGACGTGTACACAGTAGATCTCACAGGTGCAGATCCTGAGTTTAGCACTGCAAACTGCCTTCAGTAACATTAGAAAGATAAATAATACTTCAACATTTAATGTGTTGCACATTACAGTAAGAGAGAAAGCTTAGTGATGAGGAAAAGAAACAGTCCCCTTCAACCCTTTTAGTTTTTTAGTTGTTTTCATTCACGCTGTGATAAAACTGATCTGGTATCATTAGTGATTATATTTTCAAACCAACTTTGAGTCACTTGTGAAATGATTTCATAAGGAAACCTTCAGGGAGCTGAACAAGCACACTGGCATTGTACATTTTTCCATTTTCATACCTCGTGCAGAATGCCTTGGGTTACCACGGAGATCGGGGTCTGCTCTCCTCTCTGGTTGGCTGGATCGCTGGAAATGCCACGCCCTCATTCATAGAGGGCCAATCCCTGAGTGTGGAGGTGAGGGTCCCCAAAGCACCAACAGTATGTGCAAGTACTGTTGATCATATTAGTAAAGTTCTCAGTGCTGACAGACCTGTTGTTTGTGTGTTTGTAGGTTTGGTTCGCTTGGCTGGTGCTGAATATGGAGGGTGTGTTTGAGGACGATTCTCAGCTGAGACGCTGTGTTGAAAATGAGCTCTTGTCAGAGCCGAACATTTCCCCAGAACAAGCCTTAAAGGTATCCAGACACGTACACAAAAAGTTTGTTGAGGTTGCAGTATCAGGATAACTGTTGTAGCAAGTCTTCACTGTCACTGGCTCTGAGAATTTACAAGATATTTCACAATACAGGACAAAGTGGAGGACAAAATGTTGCATAACTGAGTACTTTCAAAATTAAAGAGCAGTGGCATGAGTGTTAAGTAGTCTGATTCATAATGCTAAGTGCTGTATGTAGATAATAGTAACAGTGTGTCTTTTGTCTGAGCCAGAAGGCACAACAGAGGCTGAAGTTGCCAGTAGCACCATCTCTGCAGCGGCTGCAGGTGTACCGCTGGGCGTGTCAGGCTTTAGCCACGCCCCCTGACCACCCCCTCCTTCCCCTGGTCTGGCAAAAGTTCCTACAGCTCTACCTCAGACAGCCAGGACCTGAGTATGGGTATGATGCACACACTCATTACTATCCGTAGCCAGAGAAACCAGGAAATAGGCAGAGCCCACGCGAAGCTGCCATGTCTCTTTTTGTGTGTGTGTCCACCAGGCTGGCTGCAGGTGGATGCATCGGCCGAAGGTTCTTCCAGACTTCCTCTCAGGCTACCTTACTCAGAGACCTGAGACAGAGAATACAGGAAGTGTCTGACTTCCACCATGCTGCCAGCCAGGCCCTCAGGGTGCCCCCACCACACACACCTTCATCAGACAGCCAGGGCGACGAAAGCCCCGACAATCCCCGTCCTCCTTACCTCACTTCTCCTCAGCTACACACAGAGCTGGTCAGGTAGGTCACTAATTCAGCATTAGTGACCACTCAAATACACTGCTTCCTACAGTTTGGCAGGTAGCAGCAGCCTTTAGTGTCTCAACAGGCTCTCAGATCTCAGCTGATTGGTTGTCTACAGGTTGTTTGGTGTATTTGCTGTGTGGTTGGATGACGAGACTCTGCAGAAGCAGGAAGTATACCTTCCCTCTCTTCCACCCGAGTATGAGCCACACAGACTAGCACAGGTCATGCAGCGACAGCAGGTGGGTTTTTCTTTGTGTGTGTTTACATTTAGAAATGAAAATCATATGGCCAGTTAGTCAGATTTTGTTGTGGTGTGTTACCTCATGTAGCTCGCATATTTGAATTTGTGTTGTCATATTTTGCTGTAGGAACTGTGGCTGGAGTATGTGGACCAGGAGCGCCTGCAGTATGATGAGAGAGAGGTGCTGTCTCTGTGGGAAAAGGTGCAGAGCGAGCCAACCTTCTTGCAGGCCCAAAACCCCGGCTTCACTGACTACACCAGCCTCACCGATGGTACAGAGCCAGAACTGATACTAGATCCAAAAGATAATGTAAAGGTTACATGTCAGGGCGGTGATAAATCTAACAATAGTTAAAATACTGTCAATACATGTTGTATTTTTTTATATTCCATCAACAAAAAGTGATTTTACCACCATTTCATCCTGTTTGCTTGACAATTTAGATTTTTTCCACCCGTTAAAAGTTGTGCTTTGTGTGTCACTGTGTGCAGCACGGGAGCGAATCCTGTCCAACCTGCAGAAGCATCCAGTTCCCCGTCCAGCTCCAAAGCTGCAGAAGCAGAAGGCTCCAGTAGCTGAAGTCCCCCCCGCCTGTCTCACTGACTCCAAAGCTGCTGCTGAACTGGTGCAGCAGGACCTCAGCATCCTGCAGGACCAGGCCAGGTACCTGAGGATCATACAAAGATTAAAACATTTCCATGTCGTCAGCATACACAGAAATGCACACACTTATTCGTACTCACACGCTGATTACGAAATACTTGGTATCAGGGTTGCAGTGGCACGCGAAGCCCAGCAGGTGGCGATGGAACAGGAGTTGCTGGAGAGCCTTCCTCTGCTGTACAAGAACCAACCAGAGCAAGTCACCATGGCCTTGGAGTGTAAGGGGAAGGGAGGGCAGCCGTGCCAGGGACCGGCCAACATCACTGTCACAGTACGACCAGCAAGACCGCGTAATAGCAAACATTTTTGTACATTTTAGAATGTCTTTGCGTCATCTATTAATATGTTTGTGTGTGGTCTCCGTACCTGTGTAGTGTGAGCGTGTCCAGAGGCAGGAGGCAGTGCAGACTCAGATAACGTCACTGCGCAGGGACATCAAGAAGCTTCAAACGGACTCCATGGCTCCTCCTCCTCAAAGCCTGGCCCAGGCTGCTGTCCACACTGAGAACTTTATCACGTCAGTATTAACAGAATACGCTGCCAAAAGGAAAAAAAACATGATCTACATCACAGTAGATAAAGTGCAAATGCATTTGGGAGCAAAAAGAATGATTAAGAAAGGGATGTTTTGACTCATGCGTGGATGTTTTTACGTGCTCAGGGCTCTGGTGAATACCTACAAGGCACAGAAATCACCAGCAGTGCAGCATGTTGGCGTGTCTGCCTTCTACCAGGTGGTCTCCTATGTGTGTGAAGACACACTGCGACATCCCCCAACACGTCAGTACCTCTCCTCGTGTGTGGAGATTCTGGGACAGGTGCGCACACACTCATAGCAGTACAAGACTTACATCAAGCACTGTGTAGCTTTATTTAGACTGCCCAAATACATGTAAGTCCCTCACCTCTGTTAACCCTACCTGCATCGGAAACACTGCTGCTCAGGGATTAAATAGGACACAGCTGTCACCAGTTGGACATAGTTGATTGGTAAAAGGTGCCAGGTTCGTTCTTTCATTCCACTTTGTTTTGTGTGCAGGTGTTTATTCAAGGCAATGCAGAGGAATGTGGTCGCGTCCTGAAGACCATCCTGGAGCAGAGGCGTCTGTGCCCACTCATTTCCCCCTTCTTCACTCCCAACGCAGCACCCGGTCAGCTCGTCTTTCTCTACCAGGACGTGGTGACATCCTTACACCTCGACAGCGCTGATGTCATTTTCATGCTCCTGACAAAGGTTAGCCTTGAAACAAGTGGCAGCACATTGAGGAAATATGAAGCGGTCTAGTTGCAGGAACCACTTTTTTCTCTCCCCGCATAGTTTGATTTGTCCCAGTGGTTGAATGAAGCCCATCCTGTGTTCGCGGAGAGAACCCGTTTGCTGGAGCTGATCCACGGAGCTCTCTGCGTCTGCGGCCGAGACCCTGAGCCTGAACTACTCATGCCGTTCCACCTCTTCACCAAACACTGGACCTGGCTTTTACGCCACCATTTCCCTGATCACTACAGTGACTGCTTGAGGCTGCTGATGACCAGTAAGTGTGTGTGTGTCTGTGTGTGTGTGTGTCTGTGTACAAATGCTGCCCAACAGACTTTGATGATTCATAGAATTATTAACTAAGCCACAACTTGAGTCATCATTTTCATTTTTTCTCTGTTATGTTACACATATCTTTGTAATTTTTAGTCTTGCAAAATTCTCTTCATTCTTTTCTATTTTTGTTTTTACTTCTTGTCTATGTTGTTTTAATGTTGCTCTGTGAAGCACATTGGACTTCATGTTTGTCTGAAAGGTGCTATATAAATGAAGCTGAGGTGTGTAATTCACTAAGGAGCAAGGGCTCCTTTAAAAAATCCTCTTGTGATTCATCAAAACACATTTATGCTTCTGAAAGAATTCATCCTACTCGTGTTCCCACCAGCAAAAGATTGAATTAATTAATTAACAAAACTAAATCATTTCATCAGTGTGCTGAATCAGATAGGAGTTGAAAATCGTGTAGGGCACAGCCTTAGTGTGTACACAAGTGTGTGTCTGTTTGTGTATTGTCTTCATTGTTCACTGCCCCATGAGATAAAATGATTGCAAATGAAGGCACAAATGCTAAATCAGTTGTCAAAGATCAGAAATAGTACTTTAATTCAAGAATATTATTCAGTGTTTGATTTGCAACTTCTTTAACAATGAAGGTTTTTCTTAACATCATCAGGCTCCTCAAACCAGTTACTGAGTCCAGAGTGCTGGAAGGTGACCCTACGAGTGCTGGGCTGCTTACCTCCAATCCGCCACACCAAGAGCAAAGCTGAACAAGCCCTCAGCACCACTGACGTCTCCGGCCGTGCTGTCGGACCCTCTGCTTCTCCCCACAGATCCTCCATCAGCCTCTCCCCTCAGCAGGTAACTAATGTTGGTGTTAGTACATTCAAGCCTCATCTGATAATAGCTGACGTGTCATTCTGTCCGTCTCATTAAATTGTATGATGCTTAAACATTCATTACTGATCCAACCTCGCTGTGTGATTTTGTTGCTTGCTAACAGGTGGATGAGACCGTTGGTTGGCTGAGTGATTACTTCCTGCGGAGTCGCCTCAGCAAGCCAGAAGTCCGCAGCTTCGGCCTCTATCCAGCCTGGGCTCCCTACATCAGTGAGGTGGTTTCCCTCTGGGATCATTTGATTGGCTGTCTCATCAACGTGCAGCTCAGCAGCTGTGCCAGAGAGTCAGTGGGCAGCAGCAAAATAATGAAAGGTAACTGCCAAATGTCAGAGCGAAATAATACTGATGTGTTCATGTGCTTTGTAGTTATGAAAGTGACACGTATCTTGTTTGTATCTCACAGCTCTGCAGGACCTCCACAGTAAGATTGTGAAGTTATTTAAGCCTTGGATCTTTCCTCTGGACACAGATGATGGCGGGTAAGCATGCCGTACCTGCAGCTCTCAAGCACTCGCTGGTTTTTGATAAAACTGACTGTTGTCAGAGAGGCAGCAGATCAAAAATATTCACATCCCACAAGCTCGATTTCTTTGTCAGATGTAATCTTGGCTTCTTTTGAAGGTGGATAGCAGATGCTTAAGATGTTGCAGTTGTTGTATTACCTAACTGAACCAAAAGTGGGAATTTTAAGTCTCTGAAGCACACTGTACGTTACAGGGAACAAACCACAAACGCATCACTGCTCAGATAGAAAAAAAAAACTTTAGATGTTTAGTTCTGTGGTCAGCCGCATCACAATAATGTCTCTCATGCGGCCAGAGGTTTGTACTGTGATTCTCCTGGCGGATACATGAAGAGAGCAGTTTAGTGTTTTCCTGGATAAAGAGAATGAAACAAAGTCAACATCATTGTCTCTTTGTCTCCGCAGCGTCAAGTGTTACCCCTGGCTGGAGACAGATGCGAGTGTGGCAGGATGTCTGGTTGGCCTGTACTCTCAACTCACTGACACGCTGCATCACAAATTCAGAGGTGGCTTCCCAGCAGTCGTCACACATGAGTCAGCGTTTAAGTGCTGCTGCTCTTTGTCAAAGTTATTTATAAATTTGTGTGCATGTATGTTGCAGACCGTCTGCTGCCCGGCCAGAGAGGTGCACTGTGGCTGTGTGCGATGCAGTACTGCGAGAGCTGTACCTCTCCGCGGACACCTGAGTACCTTCTCTACTTGTACCACACACACCTCCGCAGCCTGCCCTGGAGACACCTGCATCCTGACACTCAGCTAATGGAGCAGCTCTTCAATGTGAGACAGTCTCCCCTTTGACTCCTAACCCCTGACCCCCAACACTGCATGCTGGTCTAGACATACGTGCATGTTAATTTGAGACCCGGGTCCCTGCCCCCTAGCTCCTATTATTAGCCCGACTTCCTGTAATTAAAGTCTCGACACCCTGCTCCTGGAAACAAGCTGCAGTCTCTCAAGACCCTCGTGGATCTATAGAGGCTACGATGCAGAATCTGCACAGATAAACAAAAAAAATAAAGTCATTAAAACAAAAATCAAATCCCAGCAGATGATAATCATATTTGCTTACCCATGAACTGTAAAGTGCACCAAGAAATGGGAGAGAAGTAAGCAGGAGGAGGTAAAGAGAAGCTGCTTCATTATTCAAACAAAGATGTCATCCAGTTTGTCCATTGGTTTATAGTTTGGATCACCTGATTACATTCAAGATAACAGGATTATCAATTTAGCTATAAATGTCAAACACATAATCCAAAGTCATAAATAATCAGTCAGTTTGGGCTTGTTTTGTTTTTTCAGTGTTTTGACAGAGTGGATTTTTGTTTTCTCGCCTTCCTTTGCCTGCAGGTGGAGAGAGGAAGTCCCAAGAGTTGCTTCCTCTTTCTGGGAGAGGTCTTATGTGACGTTAACTGGCTCAGCGTCCTAAGTGACCACTTACAAGCGCCCCCCACCTCAACAGCATATCCAGCTCTACCGGACTCTCAGAAGGAGTCGCACACCATGTTAGTCTATCTACTATACATGCTAGTTTTTCTGGCAAAGGAGGAGCAAATCCTGAGTCAGCAGGTGAGTCCAGAATATGTTGGTTTCGCATCAGGGTCAGACTTATTCCCTCTTCTTCATCCTCTCTTCTTTTTTTTTTCTTCAACATCCAGGACTCCCCTCTGTTCAGTCTATTGGTCCAGTCCACCTCTCTTCCCTGGCACCAACTGGACCTGTCCTCATACCAGGGCATTCTGGGATATGTCAGCACCCACTACCCTCCCTCCTTGCTGCTCACTGCTGATTCTGCGCCTCAGCTGCTGCTGAAATCCCTGCGTAGTGCTGCTGGGCTCCACCCCCGCCCTAATGAAGTTCCACACAGGGTGAGACAGCACAGTACTGTTTGTTTTACAAGTCAAATCACAGATTTATTAATGCATCGTGAGCCTCTGAAGGTCTAGCTTGAGTTATAGCTACAGCACACTAAAGCTGGAGTTGTTAACGGCCTGACAGTTGCTGCTGTGGGTTTGTGCTTTGTGTGATTGTGTTAGCCGCTGAACCAGAGTGTGCTGGTTCAGGGGTGTGGACTGGATCACATCATTGTCATTGTCATCGCTAACTCTATCCAACTGCCTCATGTCTCAGTCACATGTAAGAAAACGGCTAATATCATCATCATGAATGTAAACAATGTACATGGCTATTGTTAGTGCTCACAGCTGTCGAGCTAGCATGTTAGCATTGGGAAGTTTGGCTGCACTTTCTCTGCCATCCATCATGTGCAATGAGTGCACGGGCAGAGTGCTGCAGGTAGGCCAGGTCGACAGGCAGGGAGGCCGCTGGATGGGCTTATTACAGGCCTGCAACAGCCACAGATACCCTTTTTTTGTCAGAGCATTTGATTTGTTGATTGCTGTTGGGATGTAAAGAGAATATACCCACTGGTGATTTCATTAGTACATCAGGCATTTTTCATAAATTGGCCACTACATTCATTAACTTTTTTTTCATAACTCCATAAATAGATAAAAAAAAATTCTTAAGCCACCCACAGCTGAATTTTCAGTCAGTCAACAACAGAGTCAACTTATAGGGTCGATGCAGATAGAAGATATGACTGTCAATGAAGAGCTGTATTATACAGAGGAGCCCTAATGTTGGAGAACATAAGCATTCATTTTTCTCATATATCTGCATGTACACTGCCCCAGGCGGGTACATCTTGTGTGAAGGTGGGAGGCTTGGAACATCCGCATTAAATTTAGACTTAAACAATTCAGTTTCTGTGCCAGCGCGGTACCACTCAGCCAAATTACAGAAACGTAACACTTAAATACTTAAAGCCTCAGAGTCGCTGTTATACACTACAGGATAATGTTCCAAAGTAGACAGATTGTGGCAGAACACTTCCGAGCTACTCTGCGCACAGGACCGCTCTTCAGATTCAGTAATGCATTTTCATTTTAATTTGACGAATTCCGTTCCTAAAAACCAGCCTTGCTGTCAAACATGGGCACTACTAATTAGAGCAAAAATATGCATGAGAAGCTGTTGGAATGACATACATTCATACCAACATGAAATGAGTGTAAATACAAGAAGAGTTAGCTTTCACCTTTAGGTGAGGCTTGGCAGTCGTTTATTCTTCTTTTTGCGGTAGTTTTACTGTATATAACCCAGTAATCATTTCTAAAGAATGTAATACTTAAATATGAAATTGTTGAATCCAAATAATGCCTAAATTGTATTTGTGATATAATGTCTAAATAGTGGTTTGACTCTTAGCTGTTTTAGGGGGCACAGGCTCTTAATTTGGGGAAACATACTCTGTCTCTGTGTCTGGGAATATCTTTTATAATGTGTACAATATATTATAAATGACAAAGTTATGAATTTATTCATATGTCTACAACCCAATTCCAGAAAAAAGTGTGACGCTGTGTAAAACATAAATAAAACAGAATGTGATGATTTGCTAATGTTAATTTAATGTTTTACCTCATCAGCTTCATTGGTTTTTGGAAATATCTGCTTATTCTGAATTTGATGCAGCAACACGTTTCAAACAAGTTGGGACAGGATCAACTATAGACTGGGAAAGATGTGGAATGCTCCAAAAACACCTGTTTGGATCATTCCACAGGTAAACAGGTTCATTGGCAACAGGTGAGATTATCATGATTGGGTATAAAAGGAATTTCCTGTTCTATCACAGGCCTTCTGAACAGTTAAGCACCCAAAGGTCTCAAGGTTGGACGACACAGAGACACATGAACATAATATTTAGAGACCATTCTAGCAGACAGCAGATAGGAAGTCTCTCCCCCTGTTCTTACTACGCAGGTAGCCATGGTCTTATAGAAAGTGAAACAGTGCACAGACATAGACCAGAGCAATTCTAGGAGGATTGCTCGAGTTCACATTTTCAAAAGGAATTCGGTCAAAGTGTCCTCAGTTAGAGGGTTGGAGGTCAGGGCATACGTAAGTATGGTAGGAGCTATTGTTTGGTTTTGACTTTCCAATAGAGTACCACAAATGTAGAAGATAGGTTTAATATCCATAATAGGGAATAGTTCAAGGAGTAGAGAGGGAAACATGTGACATTGAGAGTATTAATACACCCCATTAGAAAGGGCATCTTCTGGATTTAGCGTGGCACTACCTTGGTTCACTTGCAGACATTGTGTTGCTCATCAGCTTCTCCTTGATGCATCAAGGCTGCAATAAATACTTCTGCATGAGACATCTGAAGTCTCCTGGTGAACTCCTTCCTTCCTTCAGCTCACAAGAATTTCCACCACACTTTCTGTCTGTCTGTCAGGAGGAGACGCTGAAGGCTGCAGTCTATGTGTGCTGGTGTGTGCAGTCTTTGGTGACTCTGGAGCAAGGAGGCAGCATCAGCCTCAGCAGCCTGGAGGCTCAGCTGGAGACGCTTCTGGAGGGCATCGTCACATTCAACCCACCAGGTGAGCCGTCCTCAGCGTACTCCTCGACAGCGTTATCAACCATCAGTAGCAACCGCTTTTGATGACCTTGACTGTGTGTCCTCCTCCTCTTTCACCTGCAGAGACGGGTTTGGAGCAGAGGCACATGGCGTTCTGCGGCCTGTTCAGCGACGCTCTGGCTCTGCTGAATGGAGTGGGTGTCTCGACAGGCGAGGCGCTCGCCGCTCATGTCATAACCTGGCTGGACAGGAAGGGGAGGGGCTTTCCTATTCTGCCTCTTCTCACGGCCTGCTCCCGCTGTCTTGCATCAGTGCGGCACATGACGCGCATCATGGAGGCATGCATTACAGCATACTTCAACCATGGTAACCAAAGTGGGGTTTTCTGGCACCCAGTCTGGCATTACTTTAATGCGCTATCCAGGATTCACCTGTTTCCACTGTCTGTGTTTTCATTTCAGCTGAGGAGGGGTCTGCAGGGTGGGGTCCTGTGCTGGCATCGCTGCAAGTGCCTGAGCTCACAGTGGATGACTTCCTCTCTGAGAGCCAATCAGGAGGCAGCTTCCTGACGCTCTATGCTTTCATCCTGCAGCGGCTCAACACCGAATACACAGCAGCCAATGAGAGGAGGACCCTGGCTCTGATCAACACATGGACCAATCAGGTCTTCCCCAGGTTTGACCCCCTCAGCCTCTCACTTTCAAAAGCCTCTTATGGCTTTTAAGAGTCACTTTAGCATATCGGCGTGTGCGTGTGTGTGTGTGTGATGCGTGCTATGATGTGTTTTTTGTGTCCAGTGCTCCAGATGATGAAGCCAAGCTGTTTCTTTGGTGGCACAAAGCTCTGAATCTGTCAGCGGAGCAGCTGCAGCCACAGTCAGGCCAGACCGAGGTGTCAGGAGTGGTCATGGGTCTGATGAGGTTGCAAACCAGGCTGCTTCAGCTGGGAGAAGAGAGACTCAACTCTGGGCTGTTAGGAGCTATAGGCCTGGGCAAGAGGTCCCCTGTTTCTAATAGGTACGTCCACATGCATTTTATTAGCTAATTAAAAAACTTGAATGCCAGATAGAGTGGAATGTTAATTTATCATTGTTGCTAAAAACCCAGGTTCAGGCTGGTGGTACGCAGCCTGGCAGCATTCCTGTCAGTCCAGGTGCCATCAGAGACCGAGCTTCGACTCCAGCCCACCAGTGACTTGCAGCTCTCTGCCAAAGCACAGCAAGTATGTAACAAAAACTGCAAACATAGTGATTTCATTTCCTAGACTGCAATTATCTTCTAAAAATAACTTGTATTTGTCATCTTTTCTGCGGATGCAGACGCTGGGGATGTTGGAGGCCATGCCCAGCAATAAGCAGTACGCTGAGTTCGAGGACTGTGTGAATAAAGCTGTCCAGTTCATCCGCTACCCAGGACACTGTCTCAGAGATGGACCCCGACTGCTGGCCCTGCTAGCCAACCTCCTATACCCAGACCTCAGATACCTGCACATTATCCGTTAACCATGACTTAACCTGACATTCATGCTGGAGATCCGGAGGACGTTTGTCTTCTGTGGTAAATACAGTGACAGAAAACCTCTGTCCTGCGCAGAGAAAATCTTTCTGGAGCACAACGTTTTCAAGTAGTGAATCACTATCACTGTTACATCAACAACAGCTACGTATCTCATCAGCGGGGGTTTCGTGTGACAGACAGTGACTGTTCATCAGAGCTCACTGCATATTTGTGAAAAATACCTTTCGACTGGTAATGCTCAGCGAAGGGTCGTAGAAGCAGTCTGAAGCCTGACAAATGTTCGTGCTAACATCTAATCTTTACTCTTTGCACTTTGCTTTCTTCTCTCATGTTTATGCCTTGTTGCTTTTTATATAGCTTGCCTGTTGATTTCCAACACATCTGTTCTTGATTTGAGAGGAAGTTGCACGTATTTATTGAAGCAGAATTTATGACTCAGTATTCAACACTGGACTTCAGCTGTGAGTTTTCACACCGGTGGGAGGAATCTAACGGAAAAAAGTCAAAGGGTCCACAGATTATCAGGAGCAAGTTGAAGGACGTATCTGAAAGGTATGTTTAGTAGTACCTACCTTAAAATGGGGTGTGGGACATACCAGGAAAGCTGGTAGACAGGGTTCAATGCCTGATACAACTCCTAAAGTCAGCTTTTTATGCTAGCATCTAGCTACAAGCTACAATCTGAAATCTGTCAATCGTAGCGTCTGGACACACACGGATGAACTCAGTGGCTGCTTGTATGAAGTGATCATGTTTAGAAGCAGAACATTTGCCAGTATTGTTTTTATGTCCAGCCAAAAGTGCTTTCCTTGTTTCCGCCAAAGAGATGTTATTTTCCTTTGCTCAGCTGCTTAAATATTCTTGACCATGTACTCTCGAGTGTTTCATCTGTCTCTGTTAGGTGAGAAAGCAAACGGACCAGAAGATACACAAAGCACCACTTACAATGTGCCACACCACTTGGCTTCCTTATAAAGTAGTGTGTGCGCTGCAGTACAAGTTACTGACACCGTTGGTATTACTAAACGAGCAGGCATGTCATGTTGTTGGAGCCATTATATAACTGAACTTCAATACACAAATGGTGGTTCATGTTGACGATTTGAGGATGAAGGCAGATTGTAATTCGCATTTATCAAACCTCCAGGCTGCACAGTACATTCAAGACAGTTTTCTCATTTCCATCACCCTTGTCAGTTCACTTCTGCTGCTCTGTGCCATCTCGATGATAATCGTGCTGCACTTCTGCAGCCTGAAGCTCGCCTTATTGCTTGTGTTATGTGGCAACTGTTAATGTCAAAAGCATTTCTTTTTTATGAGTCAGTGATCAGGAATGGGTCTCCAGAGCTGCTGGAGGAGGGAGCGACAGAGCGAGGCTGCACAAAAGAGACTGTGTTCAATAAAGGGAACTGATTGTCTCACAGCTGGTATTTACCGATTCGACCTCAGCGATCGGGGACCTTATGTAGTACATGGAGCCTCTGAGAGTGGGAAGACTGATCTGTTCTCCCCGGACATGTCACTACATGGAGGGACAAATAAGATGGACCAGGGGATGACAGGGAATGGCCCTAACCCTACAGTCACGTCTCCCTTAAAATATTTCCACACAGAGGTGGTCTGAGGGTGTTTTTAAAGCATCTCAGACGCTACTGAATGATAATGCTAATATTACTACCGGCAGGAGTGTGTGTGTATGATGCTCTTGATCTTCCCTGACTATACGCTGTTTCTTGTCACTTTGATCATGAAGATCACACAAGTCTGTAAGGGAAATAGGCTACAATGTAGTATATACGTGAGCATATATAGGGAAAGGTTTAGAGAATTTTATATATCCAAGATAAAACTGACAGAAGGGTGGGACTGAGATAAAAAGGGGCCATTACAAATCCATCTGCTTCTTCAGCACCATGGACAGTACCATGAATTTATCAATACACAACACAGACTACTGATATTCAGGAGGCGTGGTCAGGGCCATAGATTCTAACATGTTTTAGTCAGTCGGATAAAGGATCAATGAGTCAGACAGAGTAACATATTCAACTAAACAACCTCTCTGCCCCTGCAGTCTCTCTGCTAACAGGATGTAGATGGGGGGGGGGGGGCATCTCGCCTCAAATCACCTACTGAGTAGGACGCTGCTTTATGAGTCGAGCTGAAAAGAACCGCTAAAAGAGACAAAATGATCCTGACAGCAATACAGAATACACTGTGCAATCTGCGTTCTCCTCACATAACGCTGCAGATGGTCAAAGTGAAATTAAAGCTTCCTCGTTTAAGAAGCCTGTTATGACAAGCGTGCAGTTTGATTGGCGTCCGCATCCTGTTGTTCTTTGCATCAGTGTGAAGGTACAATACATGTCCGCGAGTGAAAGAAGCTTTTTACAAAGGCTGCTCAGGAGGGGGGTGTCTGTAAATCGAGCTGTGTTTCTTTGTGCACACGCACATCCAGTATCCTCATTTGACACCAGCACGTCTGTCTGGGAGAAAACCTCTCTTCAGGCAACGGTGGTCTCTATGGTTACAGGAAGGGTAGAAGTGAGAGAGGAGGTGGAAAGGACGGGCTGTTCTGAGTCTGTGAGAGAGGAGGTGGGAGATGCTTATAGACGCTCATCGCCGCCTGCTCCTCACACTCAAACACGGCCTCCTATGAATTCTGCGAACCCTCATCTTTTCTCATCTTTGTGCTCTCAGACTTTGGCCTCAGTAAATGTCTGTCCCCATTTCCACTCTCTCTCTCTCACACACACACACACACACACACACACACACACATCCTGGCAGACACATCACTGTCTGGCAGATTCCAGTGTCACCATGGAAACCCAGCATCAGGGCAGGAGTGGTTGTTCCTCGACTGTTTCGGTGCACACTCAGCACCAGAGCAGCACGTGGATCAGCTCCCTTCGGTCATCGCAGGCAATTAGGATGCAGGCATGAAACAAAGTCGGTGTGCAGCTGCAGAAATGTGATTTTATCCTGCGAAGTGGTGAAAGGACCTCTGACTGTGAGAGCAGACCATTGGACAACACGTCCCCTGGGCACAGACAGATGTCAGATCCCATTCTGAGCTAATGTTTCTGCCTGTGCATTCCAGTTCATTTCAACATGCTCCGGCAGCCGTCACAGGCCGAGCAGAGCACGGCACCCCGCTGCTGACCAGTTGCTCTTTGGGAACAGCTGCACCGGCCTGAAGTCCCTCCCTGCTGCCGCAACCCACACGCTCAGCTGGACACGCAGGAATGTCTCTGCGTTCCCCTCGGCAGTGACTTCCATACGTGCTTCCATTGTTTTGAATCTTCAGCGTGAGCACATGCAGATGAGAGTACATGCATGTGTGTCAGACAGACTCCTCCAGTGAGAACACCCACTTTTCTCGCACCTCCTCGCCAGCCCGGTGGGGAGCGATGACTCAACCTTAAATGAGTCCCTATTTCTCTCTTTCTATCATTGGCCCAGCAGAGCAGGAACACTTCGCCCCACTGAGTGTACCTTTGCCTGCACTCAATGGTAAAATCATCAATAATGACTCAGACCTCCGCTGGTGGTGTAATATATGGGATTGTAGAGAGTTGGGTAGGTTGCTTGTTGATCTGCTCGGGATTTAAAACAGAGGTGGAGACTGAGGAACGTTTGGCCTTCAGGATGTACTGTGTGTTTAGCTGCAAATCTCTCTACAGTGAAGGACAAATATAAACCTCCACTGAGAGGACTTTTGTTTAAAGTTAATGTTGGTTTATACCTGGATTATGGGACTGATGGTTCTGGGGTTACTATTGAAAGCATAGTTAGGTTGAGGTGTAGTATTAAAGTCAGATTAGGGGCAGAGGAAGTGTTGGATTACCGACCAGTCGAAGCAGGCAACCGCCCAGATTTATTTTGGGGGAATCTTTAAATGTCGAGTTAGGAAAAGGGTGAATGTTGGAGTTGATTTTAAGGTTCAGTGTTGGCCAAGTGGGATGCTTTAAGGCAGATTTTCTAATGGCAAAATTTGCTTTGATTGGGTTTGATCTTGGGGATACTGTTGGAATTTGAATTGAAATGAAGACATTAAACTAAGGTCTGTGCTGAGGGCAGGATGGGTTATTTTGGGTGTAAGTTTAGAGTTAAGGAGAGGGTTGAAGTCGGGGTTAATTTTAGGATTTGGTGTTGGGGAAGTAGGATGTGACTGAATAAATCTTCAGTCTTTACAAAGATAGATCAAAAAAGCGTGTGTGTACAGAGTCATCACATGACTCAGCAGTGTTTATACCAACTCAATCCAGGCACGACTACAGATCACGCACACATACACAGTTTTTATCAGGTGATTGTTGTTCTGTCAGTTATAAGAACTCCATCTTTCTCTCTCTGTCTCTCTCTCTCTCCAAATATGACTCTGTTTCTCCACACAGTGAAGCAGCCTCTGCCATGCCTGCTCAGACTGGGGGATCTTGCACCTGGTCAGTTTATAATTAAAGTCCTAAAGTTAAATGTACCTATATCCTAAATTCAGTGGTTTTGTTCATGTATAAACTTATACAAGCAGGAGTACTGCATTCCAATTTGTATTTGAGTAAAACTACTAGCATGAAAATAGACTTAAAAGTACCAAAAGGAAAAGTGCTCATGATGCACAATGGCCCAAAGAATCATTTATATCTTGTCATTGTAATTGATGTGTAGGCATCACTGCTGCTTTTACACTGCTGGGTGTCTTAATCTGTAATACTGCATCAAAATCTATAGGTTAATAATGTTTTGTATTAATCATTTGATTTAATTAATTAATCATCGGCAAAGTAACTGGTAACTAAAGCTGAATGTAATGGAGTAAAAAGCATTTGCCTCCAAAATGTAGTGGAGTATAAGTAGAAAGTAGCATAAAATGGAAGTACTCCGTTAAAGTGCAAGTACTTGAGCAGAGCAGCCTCCTGGAGTAGATGTACTTACTTTCCACCGCTGCCTAAATGTAACTCGGTGTGAGCGCGTTTGTGAGCAGACCTTGAACAAAGAGCCCTGCCGGCTGCTGGTCGAGAGGGCTGGGCTCGCTCTCCGGACTGCAAAACGGATCTTTAGACGCGGACAGACAGGAGCCGGATCGGACTCAAGGCAGCGGGCTCGGTAAGCAAACAAATCTTCTTAAATGCGTTTTGAGGCGACAGCTGCCCGAAGTGCTGCAGATCTGAACACCGCAGAGGTCGGACCAGGGAAGATCAGGATCGATCAGGGGACTTACATTTAGCAAGCGTTTGGGGGATAGAGATATTTGTAACTTCGCGTCACAGATCGTTTCAAATAAGTTTATGGAGAGTGATTTTAAATAGCTAATGTTTATGACAATCACCGACTGACCCGCAGGATAAACTTTTTGGAGCAGCTTTTCTCTCCAGATCCCATCAGCGGTGGTTTCCGTCCTTCGGAGCGGTACCAGCTGGAGTTATGGGTATAGGTTTACTGCCTGTACCGTCACTTGTCCGAGGTTTTCCGGCGAAACGTCAGATGCACCTCAGCGTTTGGTCACCGGTTATTTCAGAGCCTGTGATCCTGCGTCCTGACGTCAATTTATAAGGACCCAGCAGCGCCGGGGCGGCAGGCAGATAACAAGGGCTGAGGGGAAGACGGAGAGGGGGGAGCCGGACCATGCTGGTGTGATATTCCTCTTAAATTGCTGATTATTCTGGTAGGATTTTCTTCATCTCCTTTTCTTTTCTTTATCCTCATGTTCGCGTTTCCACGACCTCGTCTCTTTGAACCTGGCTTTCTGCCACTGATATTTCACACATTTCATTGTAAGGGCTAATATGGAAAATGTGTCCAGGTTGATATTATAATCCAATTGTTGGTGCGAATTATGGTACAAATTGTTGGTTTAAATTGTCGGGCTTTAGGATTTGGGGCTCTGAGCTGAAGGAGCGGACCGGCATCTCTTTGTCTGTTGCAGCACATAAGCAGTGTATCATAACGGTATAAATGGATTCAGGCTTTTTCGTCCACTTTTGTGCTCTCTTGGTCAAACAGAGGATCACTGCGCCCTGTTCAGAGGCACTGCAGTGTCTCAGTGTGGGGGTTTCTGCTGTCTGACGGGTCTGTGTGTCTCTACCCAGCTGGTTTAACACCAGCAGGATCAGCCATAGTGAAATCTATTTATACAGCACAAAATCGCTGCATTTCAAAATGAGTGCATCTGAAGTAAATGGGTCCAGGTATTGTCTATCACCTGGCGGGCTCAGCTGATGAGGAGAAGCCCTTTGATAAAGCGGATGAAGGGGATTCCTCTGTACTCTACCTGACTCCACATCAGCTCAGCAACCACATCCCCATAGCAACAGTTAGTAAAACCAGTACTCTGTGTTCCCTTTTCCATTTATCACCTAACAGGCTTCACAGCAAAGCACTGAAAGGGAGCACTCTGCACCTCTGCCAGGACATATATAGTCTGGTGCTCTGGTCAGCATCCGCCAGGAAGGAGTATTATAAGACTAACAGTATCCCTGTATCTCACCAGTAACTGTCCAAGGCCGGAGCTTAAGAGGGGGGCTCGCAATCCAGAGAGTGTATGCGTGTGTGCAGCTATGGGGAAGGACTACTACAAGACCCTGGGCATCCCCAAGGGCTCCAACGAGGAGGAGATCAAGAAGGCCTACCGGCGCATGGCGCTGCGCTTCCACCCCGACAAGAACAAGGACGCCAACGCTGAGGAGAAGTTCAAGGAGATCGCAGAGGCCTATGAGGTACTCAGCGACCCCAAGAAGAGGGTCGTGTATGATCAGCTGGGAGAGGAAGGTGAGCAGGAGGGGCGGGGGGCTGAGTTTGATGCTGTCTGTCCGTGTCTGTGCAGGATTGAGTGAAAGCGGTCAGAGAGTGCAGGCTGAGTGGGCTTCGGCGCTCTGTCAGTGAGGCCTTGTTAAACCGGCGTTATGATGTATTAAGCTGTTATTGAAATAGCTCAGGAACAGACTCAGCATCTAATATCACAGTGGAGGACTTTGGTGGGCTTCAGCCGCTGAAGTAATAATCCTGTGTCTCTTCCATGTTGTCTGTTTGTGTTTATGTGCAGGAATGTGTTAGTGACTGTCTATTATCTTCAGGGTCAACAACACTTATCAGCTCTAATACCTTATAGTCTACCTCTACCTAGCTGCTAGTGTAGTGTGTGCATTGATGTGTGTGCCTCTGTCTGTGTGTGTGTGTGTGTGTGTGTGTGTGCTAGCTGACAGACAGATGGCTTAAGATCATTACGTGGTTGAGATATGAATAGCAGCGGCTGCTGGAGTTTTCATTTGTGGGTGTGTTGTGCATGTGTGTCTGTTGAGAAGCTGTGTGTGTTAGTGTGAGTGTGTTGGATGGAGTGACCTGGTATTTTATGAGTTCCTCCACCACCAGCGCTGTTGGAAGATCAGTGATGCTGTGGGATATTTCCCACCCACGTGGGCTCATTCTCCTCTCTGCTGTTACCCACATGCAGTCTCTTCTGAACAGGGTTCTGGTATCTGAGTTCATGTTAATGTGTGTTTTACAGGTGGTGGGTGTTCGAGTGTGCATGTGCATCTGATGTCTCACGTTCTTCTCTCTTTTTTCTCTTTTAGGTTTGAAGACAGGAGGCAGCAGCTCTTCGGGGGCTCCTGGCAGCTCAACATACCACTACACCTTCCACGGAGACCCCCATGCCACCTTTGCCTCCTTCTTTGGCGGCTCCAATCCCTTTGACATGTTTTTTGGCTCCAACCGCAGCCACAACCGCGCCAACGGTTTCTCTTTCCACAATGACCACGACGCGGAGCAGGACATGGACGTGGATGACGATGACCCCTTCGCTCATTTTGGGAGACAGTTCGGCTTTCCAGGGGGGATGAACAACGGCTTCCCGGCGGAGGGCCGCAGGAGGAGAGGGGTGCCGTCAGAGCGCCTGGGGACCGGGCGAAAGCACCAGGACCCTCCGGTGGTCCACGAGCTGAAGGTCTCGCTGGAGGAAATCTTCCACGGCTGCACCAAACGCATGAAGATCACCCGCCGCAGGTTGAACCCAGATGGGCGGAGCATGAGGACAGAGGACAAGATCCTCAACATTATCATCAAGAAGGGCTGGAAGGAGGGAACCAAGATCACCTTCCCAAAAGAGGGGGACGAGACCCCTGAGAACATTCCTGCAGACATAGCCTTTGTGCTTAAAGACAAAGGACATGTCCACTTCAAGAGAGACGGTTCCAATATCATTTTCAACTGCAAGATCAGTCTAAAAGAGGTGCGTCCGTCCCCTTTCATCTAACCTCTCTTGCTTCTTTCTTGCTATCTGCTTTTCTTCAGTCCTCTATCTTTGTCACATGTGTGTGTAACGATGAGTAGATGATGCCGCTGAGGTTGGGAGTTTGATTCCCAGTGGAGTACACCGGGCAGAAACATAATACATGCATGGAACTGCCAAGTTTTGGCTGAATATCCAAAAATGGCACATTTTTATCATTCTTGTCACTCAAACTGGACAAACAGTGGGTGAGGTGGAGAGCTGTGACTGTAATTTAAGGGTAGGATTATGTCCCATGAAGGAGGTCATCTAGAACATATTGAGGAGTGTGTGTGTGTGTGTGTGTGTGTGTGTGTGTGTGTGTGTGTGTGTGTGTGTGTGTGTGTGTGTGTGTTGCTGGAGGGCAGGATCAGTGAACAGCAGAGTCGCTGTCACTGCAGTGTGAGAGAAGCAGTGGGAATGTGGTGTCCTTGTGTGACCGGCATAGAACCATCGCTCTCACTTGTTCTGCACGGCTGTATGAATAGATTATAAACACAAATGCAACCAGGCACACACAAATCTACACACAGCCATAAACATGCGTGCGAGTGAACGCGCTCTTGCATCTTCAAGCATATTTGCAAACACGCTCAGATAAAGATGGATTGTAGTGTGACAGATTTGACAATCCAGGCTGCTATTATTGTGACTGGCAGGACATTTAATTAGCCGCTCCTACGAGGCCAACGGGTCCAGCTCTGCTCTGCTCTCTTTCTGTGAATTACACCAGCTTTAGTGTTTCTAATAGCGCCGCCACGCACTGGCCTGCACTCCCCATCGTCAGCTTAATGGCAGGTGTTCTCAAAGAGTTAGAAATGTCAGGGGAGTTGTTTGTACTACAGTCAAGCCAATTTTGAGTAGTTTTCCTCTAAAAGCAGCACTGACTCTCACACATCTCTGTGGAAGTTAATTCATCTGGAAACAACTGTGAGGACAGCCTTGTTAATGAGAGCACATTAGAGTTTGTTAAGATGCATTAATCAGGGGATGGTACTTGATCAACCTGCACAATGGTTAAGTTTGCACTGCAGAACTCCCACAGCCAAGTCCTCTGCTTTAACAGCAGCCAGATAAGAGACTTAAGTCTGGTGCAGCTAAAGACGGGAAGGGGGGAGAGAAGGAGAGATATGGAAGGGGGTGGGGGGGTATCCGGGGAATATTAGGGAAGTGGGTCAGATGATTCAGTATCCAAAGCAAATAAGAGCTCATATTCCTCCAGTCTGCTCTGCTTCTCTGAAGATGTGATGCTGCAGTGAAAACACAGCACCAGCTACATGCTACACACCAGACCACCTGCCACAGATGATATGGCTAATGCCAATGCAATGTACCAGCAGATAATATAATCCAGACCACAAGATGATAATGCAAACAGCATTAGCAAATGAACTCTGCAAGAGCTCATTCTGAAGCACAAAAACAGAAGAGGAAGGCTAAAACTGAACAATATTGGAAATGCATTTGCTAAGCAGATATAGGTATTTTGTCATGCTTTGACTCCTGTATGATTGCCCTGCTATTTGTTAGCTCAGTTGTGTTTACTGCCTGAAGCTTGCCCCCATGAGTAGCTGCATTTAGTGCCACCAAGCACTCGTTTGACCGAGCTATAAACTCCTGGGAGACACTGCTGGAGGCAACTTCCTGCCCCGCAATGTCTTAACTGTGACAGCAGTCAGAAGCAGTTAGAGAACTTAGCATGAACTTGACACGTTTATTTCCCTGAAACCGACCTATGCCTGGATCTATAGGCCGGCTCTTTCCGGTGTTAATGATGCCTCTGCAGTGTGATGGTATCGTCTGTGGCAGTGCATTTCTAGCTGCTGTCACCCCTGCATTTAGTGCAGCAGAAAAACACACGTCCAAACACACATAAGTGCTAACTGTAGCTGTTGGGCTCTAAAGACAAAGTGGACAGCTCTGTACAGCTCCACCTCTGGTATGATTTAGAATGGCAAAAGCACTGTTGATCCATTATTATAAAAGAAACTGCATCACTGGGAGTAAGACAGCATGTGAATTTTCTCAGCAGCTACTGTGGTTCAGTCCAGTCAGTTCAATTAGATACAGCAATAGCAACCAGTGTTGACCACCCACAGCCTTATGAGGACACTTTAAAACTGGTCCTTTCAGTAAAACAGCTGCTCATAACTGAAGGATTAAGCATCTAACACGTGGTTCATGTTAGCATAAGGGCCCAGGGAATTAATGTAAATTAGTACTGTCACAATTGGCTAAAAATGACGTTTGATTAATCCTTCTCAACCAACAAAAATAGGTTTGAACCTTGTTTCAGCCTGACCTACATTTCGTTTTCCATCAGGGAAGGGGCGTTGTGTGCGTAGTTTCCAGCTGATGCTGTTTCACATGTCTTGTAAGATTTCAATGCTCTGCACAACTGGAAGAAAATCCAATCAAATATGATCTGTTTATAGACCCAGTTTCCCCATGTTTTTGTCTCCATATGACTAATGGAAACAATTTTTTGATAAATTGGTCCAGGATTGAGCGAGAGCACTGTAGCCATCAGCCACGAAATGAGCTGCAAGGTAATCCCTCATTCGTTCGCACGCCATCAAAGTACGTCCACCAAAAGTGTTTGTTTTTGCCACTGACAGGGTCACATTATTGAAGTGTCTGGAAAGGATCCCTACAGAGATGAACCTCTTTGTTAAAGGGCAAAATCCTTTTTGTTTGAACAGAAACAGCTGTTATATATCACTAAAGCTACCAGACTCCATTTAGAGAAACAGCAATTTTATCATCGTAAAACACACTTAATTCAAACTCGACAAAAACAAAATTACACTCACCAAAATCGTCTTGGTTCATGTTTCCACTGCTCCAACAATCAACAAATATTTTGGTCAAAATAAACTTTTAATTCACTGAATCGGGGGATGAGCGAGACCAGACAGCAGAGAAGCAGCGGAGGAATATTTTCACATCTACCCGGGAATTATTTTCACTGGACATTATGACTGGACAGAATTAAAGATGCTGGACTTCAACAGCTTTTCCAGTGAAAAAAAATGGTAATTAATGGATCTCATGCAGTGCATTCAGTGCAGCTGCTGTTGCTTTTTTTAACAATCAAATGTCTGAATTTTTTCAGATTCGATTACAGATTTGACTTCTGAATATTCGCTGACAGCTCGAATTTATGCCGACAGAACATTTTTAGAAATACAGCAAAATCAAAGTGTGTGTGTGTGTGTGTGTGTGTTTGTGTCTGTAGAGCTATGTTGTCTGAGCTCAGGCTTATGCAATCAGTGGGCGCTCAGATCAGCAAGCAGTGTGTCTCGAGCATGGCAACCTGTCTCTGTCTGTGTGTAAGACTTGTGTTAGTGAATGGAGTGGTGCATAACAGGAGGATGAGCACTAGTCTCCATCACAGTCATCGGCCAAATCACCTCCTAATGTATGTAGTGGGTAAGAGGAGGCTGATGTCATGGCTGGAAAAGTCTGTCTGTCCTCTGAAGCAGCTGCTCCGCTTGACTGAACTTCAACTGTCCACATGTCCATCAACCCGCCAGACGAGACAAGAAAATCCTCCAGCAGTCTTAATACAACATTGGCCACATGATGACACGGACCAAGTGTTAGAGGTCAAGCATGTGCCAGTGTGACCAAAATCACTGTTACATCACGATGGGCTGATTGCTTTGAGATGATTGGTGTCAAGAGTTTGTATGTTTTGGAAAACAAACTCCAACAGTCACACCCCTGCATTTAAAGGTAACACTTGTACACAGTCTGTCAGCCCTGCCAGCAGTGTGGTGCTAGGACAGCAGTGTCAGTCGGTTGGTTGGTCTGTTGGTTGGTTCAAAGCTTTGGTTCAGCCTGAAGTACAAGCCCGAATCCAAAAAAAGCTGGGAGGCTGTGTAGGATGTGAATAAAAACAGATTGCAATCAGCTTCCTCTCCATAATATCTTCAATTGAATACGGTACAGAGCCAAGATATTTAATGTTCAAACTGATAAACTTTATTGGTTTTAGAATTATACACTAATCCCGAATCTGATGCCAGAAATGCCAGCAGACGACGCCAAGCCACCGTCTGCATGCGTTCCAACAGCATGGCTTCATAGTGAGAGTGCAGGTACTAGACTGGCCTGTCTGCAGTCCAGACTCGTCTCCCATTGAAAATGTGTGGTGCATTAGGAAGCGCAAAATACGACGACGGAGGCGGCAGACTGTTGAGCAACTGAAGTTGTATAAGAATGGAAAAGGATTTCACTTTCTCAACTTTCAGCAATTAGTGTCCTCTGTTCCCAAACGCTTAGTATCTGAAAGAAGAGGTGATGTAACACGGTGGCAAACAGTTGTCCCAACTTCTTTGGAACTTCAAATTTAGAATGAGTGTGTCTTTACCGAAAACAGTTAATCAGTTTGAACATTTTTTTATCTTGTCTTTGTACTGAATACAGATGGAAAAGGCAGATCATTGCACTCTGGTCTTATTTCCATTTTTACACAGTGTCCAAACTGTATGTCAACAGCTTATTGATGGATTTTCATGACAGTTTTGTTTTTAAATGTTAGCATGGTAGCGCTTTTTCAGGTTTAGTTACCTCACAGTGTAAGGCATGTTAGCATGGTGACATTAGCATTTAGCTCAAAGCTCCGCTGTGCTTACATACAGCCTTGCAGAGCCACTACCATGACTGAATTATTGAAAGTCAAGTTAGTTACAGTATATCACTGTTATTTTTTTGACTGCTTTTGGGGTCATTTTTGCCTTTATTAGAGAATATAGCAAAAAACTAAACATAAATGAGGGGAAAAGGGGGGTAACACCTCAAAACCAGTAACAGCAATGGTCCCTTTGATGACGAGCATCCTTTAGATTACCTTTTTACGTCTTCTTTCATCCCTGGGTACATTTCTTGGGATAAAGTCTTCAAGACACCGCTCTGTTTTTCTGTCTTTCTTACTTTCTTGACTTAAAGCCTTTCAATCCAAGTCAATTATAGGTCATCCACACTGGCTCTCCACCTCCTTTCTCCACGTCTTCATGGCATTTATTTACTGACCTTATTTTGTGTAGTAAGCCATTTTGTAACAGTTGCTTAGAAATGCAGTATTTAAGAAAACTTTTTTTTATTCATAAGGATGTTCATTCACAGAGTCGTGGATTTAAATAGTTATTTTTATTCAGTGCAAATCTGGCGAGTGATGCTCACTGGAAAGCCTGTGAAGTCGTGATAACCACAGGTCTCCATGTTTAGTTTAGCGCTCTCTACGCTCTGACTGGATTCATCAGGCATTGTGATAAGGAGGTGAGGCTTACCGTGTGTGTGTGGGGGGGGATGTTTGTGTGTGTGTGTGTGTGTGTTCTCTCCCCTCGTCCTGCCAGCCCATCTGACAAGCCCTCCAACTATTTACGAGCTCAGCCGATTCCTGCCTCACTTCATTAGCCCCAGCTATGAGACTGATGCTAAAATTAGTCCCCTGTGCAATGTGTAGCCTTTCCAACTCTGACACACACACACACCATTTCCACCTACACACACACACACACACACACACAAAGACCAGAAAACTTTTCCACTGCCAAGTCATGTTTTCCTAATGTTCCTCATCCAAATGCTGTTCTGTAGACCCCACAGTGCTGTAGTCGATATAAAATGGTTTGCCAGGAAGGCCTACTTTCTTTCTCACACACACACACACGATGAACACACACAGAAAGCACGAGGAAGTTTGACTTGTTAGGATGACGTACTGAGGGATGATAAACTAAAGTTTTTAGTTCATGGAAAGATTAAGTCATGGAGATATTCATGGCTTTGGCATTTAATTGCGACTAAAGATATTAACCCTCTCAATCTGCTCTCCTCCTTTGTCCTTCAGGCGTTGTGCGGCTGCACAGTTAGCATTCCCACGCTGGAAAACCGCATCATCTCGCTCCCCTGTCACGACATCATCAAGCCAGGGACGGTGAAGCGACTCAGAGGGGAAGGCCTGCCTTTCCCCAAGAACCCGTCACAGCGCGGTGACCTCATCGTGGAGTTTTCTGTCCGTTTTCCCGACAGGATCCCTCCTCAGTCCAGAGAGATTATCAGACAACACCTCCCCCAGTCGTAGGAAGACGCACCTTCAACCCTTCCACCACCACACACTCCAGCCTAAATGGCCCAAAACCCAGAAAAGAGACCCTCACTACTCCTTTATCTCTCATATTTTGACCCTCAGTGTAGTTTCCCCTCGCACTTCCAGTCCCCATGCCCTGTGTTAATGCACACAGCGTTAAACAGACACTGTTGTTTGTAGGGACTTTGCAGTGGGAGGATGAGGGAAGAATTCCAAGATGAATGGCAGTATCAGGATGTAGTTATTCGTTTGTTTTGTCTTTTGGCCCAGGCACACACACACAAGCATCCGAGCAGTGGAGCGGTGTTGAGGACGGGCTCAGCACACTTGTGGCTTTTACCGGATCGTCTTTTCTTAACTCTGTTTTTTACGGATTTATCAGTGATTTTATATGCTGTCCAACTCTCTGATCCTCGTCTTTTTGTGATAGGATGAAGCGTGACATATTTTTTAAATGAACCATTTTTTTCCAGGATTTTCTTTTCCAAAGCGAGTTTCAAATAGAATTATTTATTTTTACCTTCAGTGTACCAGCAGCTTCAGTGTGTTCATTGCAAGCCCCGGTTTTCACCTAACTCCCCCCCCCCCCCCCCCCCGTCGCCACCTGCTTTTCTCTCGCTTTCCGTCTGATAGAGCATTGTGCTTGAAGTCTGTAGGCCGTTTGCTGTTTAGTAAGATATGTCTCCCCTAAAATCAGTTCTGATGCATGCACACTTAAAGTCCCGCATCACTCCAAACAATAATAGCATATCTCAGCTGCATTGGAAAATCTGGGAATGACAATCAAATACTGTAACAGCAGTGTAAGCTTGGATAATACAATCTGCACATCATATGGGTGCTTTCCCTTCTGAGCTGTGTGGCTCCTCTGAACTGAGTAGCCTGGCTCACTATCTGAGGGACGTTTAGGTGCCTTAGCCCAGTGTAATACCACAGATGTGAACACACACACACATACACATACACACACACACACACAGGTCACACTGTATTATATACAACCAGCCATGTTAAGTGCACAACAGACGATGCCCTATGCTGTGTTAGACATTACCATTCTCCCAATGGTGGTGATCTGGGAAAAGCAGTAAGTAAGCAATGTGAAGTCGTTCACCATATTGTACTGTACGTAAGCAAGGACATTTTTAGGGAGAGATTTGATAAAAGACTGACAAACTTTGCCGATGTATCCCTGTAAAGTGCCGTACAAGCACAGGTTGGATTTCCCAGAGGAATGTGAGCGTTAAGTTTCTCTGAAGTGCATAGTGAATAGTTGAGATTTCTCTGGGAAAGCCAGCTCTGTTGTGTATATTCTGCTTTCTCTTGTGCCATTTGAAGGCAACGTCTCGGTGCTACTGTGAGCAGTGCCAAAAATAGATCCCCTTGGGGTCTACTTTTTGGTTTCATGGAGTCCTCAGTTTGTGATTTGATAACTGCTTCTGTCCTCTTTAACATCTGTACATTGAACTTTACATTTGTTTTTTCAGTAGAAAACCCTGTTTAGGAAACTGGGTTTGTACTATTGCAGCAGCTGTTTTCTGTCTCAGCTGCAGGGGGCTCTGAAAGCTCTCTTCAGCTCTTCCTACTGTAGTTTACAGAAATGATAAGATGTATGTGTGAGTATGGTTTTTGCAGACAGATCTAGTAGGTCATATATATCATGTGTATGGGAAAATGTTTGAATGCACCATTGATAAACGCACTTTTATGTCATAAAAGATACTGAGAACGCCGAGATGAAGGTGGAGACTTGAATGACTTGTCTGAGTGAGTGAGTGAGCGTCCTGCCTCTCAGCCTCCGGGGGATGCTGGACTGTGGCTACGATCAGAATGCACATGTGCTGCTGCTGAAAGACTGTCACTGCTTATGTGCATTCGACAATATTTATGATCTTTTCAAAATGGCAACAAATAAACCAAATGTGTGAACTTCACAGTTTGTGTGGTTTGAGTTTCTCTTTCAAGAATTATCAGCTAAGTATGTCTTTGGTGTGGTGTGCATCTCACATTTTCACCTGTCTGAGTGCGTGGACAGTTTTCCCTCTAGACTTCTAACATGGTTTCTTATCTATTTGTGGCCCAAAAAGGTCAGACTGTGCTCTGTGTAATTAGAGAAAAGTCCAAAAAATAAAAACAAAGTTGTGTAGCTCATCTCTTTTTTCTTCTTTCCTGCCCCATTAATCATCTCTCAGACCCTCAGATTCATCTTGTGCCCACTGGGAGGGGACCAAACAACCCAACTGCAATTAAAACTAGCTCCACCCAGACCAGCTATAACACAATAAGGCTGCTTACACATGGAAGCATCAGCATTAAATCTAATATTTAATGAGATATATGATAATACATCAATCACATGGGCCATTTTCCTTCTTTTATTTACTTCTACTTTAAGCACATTTTGCTAATAATGATTTTGCACTTCTACATAAGTCAGATTTTAAATGCACTCCTTTAACTTGTCTTAGGTATTTGGAGTATTTTACATTGTTGTTTTGGCACTTTTAATTAAGTAAAGGATCTGTGTACGTCTCCACCACTACAGAAATAAGGATCTGAGATGCTGAGTGAGGACACACCTGCATACAGGTGATCAGAAACCTGGATACTGTTATGATCATGTACGCAACGGTGCATGTAAACAAATTAACTGATCTGCTATCAGAGGCTGCAAATCATTTTTGGAACCCTGTGTGATCAAACATTGGCCGTACATGTTTAACTGTGTGCTACTTCAGTGAGTTCACTGGAGTTTGGACACATTTCATCAGTCTGAGTTACAGATAAACAAGGCAGACTTTGACCGCAGCCTGTTAAAATCCAGACTGACAGCTAAGCCTGAGCCCATCTACAGTGCGATCCCAGGTAAGAAGAATAAAGAGAGTGGAAAAATAATGAGATTTTAATGCACTTTGTCTGTAATCTATCTTCATTTTCAGACAGTGCTAGTCAGTTACACTCTGTCAGGGCAGGTGGTCTGAGTTAAGAGACCATGTGAAACAACTGCAGTGGTCAATGAGCTGTGTGCGCATCACATGGTAAGCATACAGCTGACAATTAGTGAACCGTGGGAAGGCTCTGAGATGTGCTGCAGTAACACCACCCTGTGACTAATCCCATATACCTGAATCAGCTATTTCTGGTAATAAGGCTGGGTTCACTGATGGTTTATATTTCCACTGAAACACTCTTTTCAGCTCAGGGGGTAAAGAAAAACCAAGTCTGCTTTCGAGGCAGAATTTTCAGCTGCATGTATGATGGCTGCTGCTTTGTTAAAGGCTTTTGCACATGTGCACTGTATGTAGACACACAGGATCTGCTGCTGTAGTGCAGGAGTTAATGAATCGAGACGTGTGAATCAGTAACAAAGTATTAGGACTTAGTCATGGTGACTGTTTCCAGTTCCAAAGGAGTCTACACCTGAACACCTCACACACTTCTCTGTCACCATCTGTCCTCCGTCAGGTCTGCAGAGCTGAACCATGAGCACCTTCGTGACTCTCTCATCAGGGCAGAGGATGCCGGTGGTCGGACTCGGGACGTGGAAGAGCGCTCCAGGACAGGTAGAACTGTAAACCCTTAGGCAGGCTTTGTTTGTTAAGACCAACTCCAGTTCTGGAAACTGTTAAATGATAAAAATGGTGTTTGGACTGTGTGTTCTCAGGTGAAGCAGGCGGTGCTGGCAGCTTTAGACTGTGGCTACAGACACATTGACTGTGCTGCTGCATACAGCAACGAGCAGGAGGTGGGAGAGGCTCTGGCTCTCAGGGTCGGGCCCAGGAAGGTAACAAACTGTTCCGCCTGAATTAAACATTGATTTGACAGTTCATTCTTGACCTTGGAAACAGCAGTCAATAAAACAACCTCAACTCAAGATCCGCTCGCTCTTCATCAGCACATGGAGTTTGATCAGTGAACTGCAGAGGTTCAAACTTTCTTTTGAGCATTTTTAAGACTTCCTGTCAATGCTGGACAGACAAAGTTGAGCTCGACAGCTCAATCCTGACACTGAAGACAGCAGTTTACAAAACAAGGTGCACTGACTTGCTTGAAAGTGTCCAGAAGAATCAAAGGTGTGAACATCTTCACTGACATGACAGCTGAGTTAACTTATTTGCTGATGAAGCCCACAGTTTATGGTTGAAAGCTCTAGAGCACAGGGCTCCTGTGGGCTTCGGGGTTAAGTTGCTTGATCTGCAACATCCACAGTTCGAGGAGACCTTCTGTTGCATCTCTTTCCTTTATTTCCTCTCTTTTCTAGACTGGCGCTATCAAATAAAAGCAAAAACAATGTCAGCATCAGTCAGATATTTTGTTTCTAAGACACGCTTAACGTTTGGTTTGGAAACTGGAGTGAGGTTAGTGTTGGGTGTTGGATTAACAAAGGGGGTCAACTCAATGGTTTGTACACTCATTGTCCGTTCACCTCCAGGCTCTGCGCCGTGACGAGGTGTTTATAACATCCAAACTGTGGAACACCAAACATGAGCCAGAGGATGTTGAGGAAGCGTGCAGGACCAGTCTGGCCCACCTGGGTCTCTCCTATCTGGACCTGTACCTCATGCACTGGCCCATGGCATTTCAGTGAGCAGCTGCACACAATGCACTGATTTCTGCCTCCCCACGGTTGTCGCTGTGTGAATCAGTGTGAAATGAAGCAGCTTCTGTGTGTTTTAGGCGGGGGAAGGAGGTGATGCCTCGACGGGCCGATGGAAGTATCTGTTACTCTGACACACACTACAGAGACACTTGGATGGCCATGGAGAGCCTTGTGGACAAAGGTCTGGTCAAAGCTATAGGACTGTCCAACTTCAACGCCAGGCAGATTGATGACATCATCAGCATGGCCAGACACACGCCTGTGGTGAACCAGGTATAATGTGGCTTTGTCATAGGCCAAAATAAATGTACTTAACAAGGGTTTATGGACAATAGTAACTGGTATTAAGACATAAGCTTAAAAAAAAATGTTTAAATTGTGCATCTCATTGTGCCACAGGTGGAATGTCATCCTTATTTGTCTCAAGCAGATCTCCTGACTCACTGTGGGTCAGTGTAATTGGCAGTTTAACACATTATCAAAAGCTTATTTATTTTCTTTGAGATCAGTTCTATCAAATATTGTTCCCACTGTGTCAGTAACAGTGCATTTACCTCTGCATCAGGTCAGTGGCAGTGTGTGTGACGGCCTACAGTCCTCTGGGCAGCGGGGACAGACCCTGGGCCTCTCCGGATGAACCAAGTCTGCTACAGGATCCTCGCCTGGGAGCCATCGCCAAGAGATACCAGAGAACACCTGCCCAGGTTATACTCAGGTAACACACAAAACCTTCCTAAAATACAGAGAAGCTTGCAGGTTCAGGTGTGCAGTCAGTCAAGTGATACTCACCATCAGAGCAAACCCTGACCTCTTTGACCGCTGCTTAAATCCTTGGCGTCTTTTCGGCAGGTGGCACGTGCAGAGGGGTGTCGTGTGCATCCCTAAAAGCGTGACGCCCTCCAGGATCCAGCAGAACTTGCAGGTGTTTGACTTTAACCTGTCAGAAGAGGACATGAAGCTGATTGAATCTTTCCACCGCAACGAGCGCTTCATCGTCCCGTCAGTGGAGGTGAGTCACTGATCCCATGACACCACGGTGGATTTTAACAGGACGACCTTCCCGAGCAGAGCCCATGCAACAGCGGTGACTTCTGTTTATATGCGTACAGCAGCCATCTCAATCCAAAATTAACTGCTGTAGACTCACTGATGACACCACATGGCTGAACCATCAGCCGGTTTTAGATTTCCATGAATGTCTGCAGGCGATAATCTTTCTTGGAGAGTCAGACTTTATTAATTTGGGTCAAACATCCCGACTCATGTGGTTTTCTATATTGTACACAAACACTCATACATCACTAATGTGTCATTTTTTTCTTTTTCTTTTTTCTTACAGAGGGATGGCAAGAGAGTGTGGAGAGATGCAGAACATCCACATTTCCCCTTCCATGATCCTTATTAAGTCTACACACAGGGAGTGTATTATTTAAAGGTCATCGTCACAAATGCTGCAGAACACAAACTTCTACATTTAATTCAAATATAATCAAAATTTATTTCCCTTTGTTCTTTAGGATGAATTGCTCCAATGTTTAGCTGACATAATGTCAAGAAAATTGCTTAAAACATGTTTTTCCAGCCACATATTTACTGAGATGGCAGTGAATATGTGGCTGCCTTTACTTTCCGTCACTGGCAGAGTGACACCGTGTGGTCAGTGACAGAACTGCCTGTCTGCTCAGTGTTAATAGATTTATTTTTTAATTTTTTTAACTCACATCGTGCCTCTAAGTCTCAGAGTGATGACTCTTTCAAGGGTAAATCACTGAATCACTGCAGCTGCACTGCTCTCAGAGCTTCAACTTTCAATCATGCTGCTCTTCTGAACACAATGAATCATCCTTCTGACTCTTTCAGTATCAGGTACAATGAAATGCATAACTGTGATGAAGACTCTTTCCAATGTCATGTTTCTCTGTATTTCTTGTCTGTCAATCCCCCCCTCCCCCCAAAAAAAGACAATGTTTGCAACACTACAAAAACTCAAATTTTCCTCTATTAAATGGAATCCACCGTGTTAATTTTCTTTAATATCCCTGAAATGCACTTTTACAAATGATACGTACATTAAGATTTCTGAAAGATTCCGACTGACCTGAATCATACAGACTGTACATCAACCCTGTATCAATAAAGTTTCAGACACTGAAAACACTTCCATTTCGTGAGATTTTATTTTCAACAACATAACCTTGACAAATTCGTAATACATTATATGCTACTGTTTATTTAAAAAAAAAAAAGAGGAAGTCATAAGCAATATGTTTTTTCTTTTCTTTCATTTAGTCTAGCATAGAATCCCGTCACTAAAGCCATTCATGTTGGTTGTGATATACTGAGAATGAGGCCACTCAATAACGCCCCCCCCACCCCCACCCCTCCCTCCCCAGTCTGCATCAGTCACTCACCTTCCAGTTCCAACATCCCCTTACCCCCACCCACATCAAAGCCAGGGCAAACCAAGCGGCTACATGCTTTCTCCAAGGGAAGTCATACAAAAAAAGGGAACACATGAAAGAAGCACAAAGTCCTAAAAATGTGGAATCTGGTGAGAATTTGTACAGGTGTGATCCCAGTACTGACCACTGTGGGGCAGTGTACATTTATCCATAAAGGTCATCGTCGTTGTCTTCATTGAACACTGGACCACTGCCAGTTCCTCCTGAGCCATGGCTTGGACCACTGCCGCCTGTAGCACTGGAGGGAAACCTGAAGGAGAAAGAACAGAGTTTTTTTTAATCATTTTTATAGAGGGATTATTATGGCAACTAGTGTTTAGTTAACTTTAGTACTTTGAGGTGTGAAGTAATAAGTAGATCTTCTGTCGTAGAACGGCATCATCAATACAATAAAGCTTTTTACAAACATCTTTTTAACTTGCAGTTTAGGTCTAATGTCTGTGTAGACAAACTTATCCGAAACTGACCAATCATCTCATTCTTAACTCTGGCTGCCAATCAAAACACAGTAACAACTCTGCAGAAAGGGTGACACTCCACTTCTATGGTGTCCTGCCACAAAGCTCAACTAAGCAGCTTCTAACACTGTTAATACAAAAACGTCAGATATATACCTGAAGCTGCCGAAGCCACGGCTCTGCTGCAGTGTCTGAGCAAACATCTCATATTTGCGGATGTCGTTGTCACTGACGGAGCGACGAGCGAATCGCATTGCCTCCTCAAAGTGGTCCTTCCTGATTTCTGGCACAGGATCATCCTCTTCCACCTCCTATGAAAAAAAGATGAGAACGAGAGTGTCGTTAACATGCAAAACGTGAAGCAGGGCAGGGGTGTGCAGATGCTCATCCAGATGTGGAAAAGTAGACAAGAGGACGGAAACGGTGCTGACCATAGCCGATGGGTTGGTCTGCCTCTCCCTCTCTCTGCGGATCTCATTCTCAATGCTCTCTCTGATGGCCAGCTTACATGCCCGCTGGCAGATCTCTGTCAGATCTGCTCCAGAGAAGCCATTGGTCATCTTTGCCAGGAAGTCCAAGTCCACATCCTATCAACAAACAAATTACAAAAAAAGAAATTCTGTCATTATCAGAATCACTACAAGCTCCTGCAGAGGATTTCCATGTTTGATGGAACAAACCTTTTTTTTTTTTTTTTTTTTAAACTTAAGCAACAGAAGCCCTGACACGACAAGCCTGCACACAAACTGTTAAAGATAAACAGATAATAAATAAAAGGCGAGCAGCGGCGAGGTCACCTTGCTGATGGGGCTCTTGCGGAGGTTGGCTTTCAGGATGCTCATCCTGCTCTTCTCGTCGGGCAGGGGGATGTAGATGAGCTGATCCAGACGGCCAGGTCTCAGGATGGCGGGGTCGATGATGTCTGGTCTGTTTGTGGCTCCGATGATGAAGACGTTCTTCTTGCTGGACATTCCGTCCATCTCGGTCAGGATCTGGTTGATGACACGGTCGGCTGCTCCACCGCCGTCTCCCACATTGCCTCCACGGGCCTTGGCTATGGAGTCCAGCTCGTCAAAGAAGAGAACGCACGGGGCTGCTTGACGAGCCTAGAAACATCATGCAGACACACAAAAAAGGTTTTAGGAAACAATGGGAAAATGTGTTCTGTATAGTGGAATTCGCTGTAAACACTGAGGCATGTGCCATTCATCCACTCTGCACCAAACATCTACAGACACCCTAACAACATGTTTACCTTGTCAAAGATCTCTCTGACGTTGGCCTCAGACTCTCCAAACCACATGGTGAGCAGCTCAGGGCCTTTGATGGAGATGAAATTTGCCTGGCACTCGTTGGCGATAGCTTTGGCCAGCAGTGTCTTACCACAACCTGGGGGACCGTAGAACAGCACACCCTTGGATGGGGTCATGCCAAACTTGAGGAACTTGTCTGGGTGCTCCACTGGGTACTGAATTTAAAGAAGAGGAAAAGCACAGTAAGAGACATTCTTATGTTACAGTTTGTGATACATCCATCTCAGACATGATCTTACTTCTAGAGGAGGTTCCTACCTGCACCAACTCCTGCAACTCCCTCTTGACATCATCCAGACCTCCAATGTCCTCCCAGGTGATGTTGGGAACCTCGACAACTGTCTCCCTCAGTGCAGATGGGTTGCTCTGGCTCAGGGCCCACTGCAGGACAGCATTGAGCATTTAAGTGAAGGCTCAGAACACCACTATGAAGCCAACATACCAAAGACCATATTAGAGTTCTTACCTTGAAGTCATCCATAGTGACAGCAAGGGAGTTCATTACTTCAGCATCAATGGTCTCATCCTCAAGGTCGATCAGGTCCATCTTCTTCCTGATGGCCTGCAGGGCAGCCTCAGAGCAGAGAGCAGCCAGATCTGCACCCACATGTCCATGGGTCTCATTGGCAACCTACATAAACGATACAAAGAGCACAATGATACTTTCCTGTCCATTATGCCACATAATACACCTTCATCGAGCATAACCATAAACCCTGCTACTGCACTGGATGCTACACAATCTGGCCCAGAGTGATCACAGTCCTCTATGCAAGATATGAAGGAATATAAACTAAGAGCACCTGATTTGATGGTGTAAGAGCCATTCTACATTACATAACATTCTGTCAGATTCCATATAACAATAGAGAATTAAATGCAATTGTGTAATTTTACTTGTTGTGTGGTGTCACCTGACTGCAAAACAAAACTATCGTGTACACACCTGTTCCAAGTCAACATCGTCAGCCAGTTTCATGTTCTTGGTGTGAATCTGGAGAATCTCCAGTCTGCCAGTGGCATCAGGGATGCCGATGTCCACCTCCCTATCAAAACGCCCTGGAGGTGGTGGAGGTTCAAACACACACTCATTACCAATGAAACAGACACATCAGTACAACTTAAGAGCACAGCCTGGCTCACCAGCGTCTCTGCAATGGTCTGACAGCAGAAGTAACGTTTCAAAATCCTAGATATGAGTTACCAAAGAAAGCGTCTACATTTTCCAAAGCCTCACTATTTGATGATTAAGCAAGTTCCAATTCTAAATCCTTTGTCGAGGCAGTCAGAAACATCCCCTCAGCTAACCTCAAGGCCTTTAAATCTGCACAGTGTTGTGAGAAAGTGACCCACCAGTGACCTCAAACTAAACAGCAGCCAGCAGTTTTAATCAGCAATAGGACAACATGCTTAAGGGAGCCACACATACACCCACAGAGCAGCTTTAGGTTATACAAAGTAAGACAGTAACTTTGGGTCTATTGTAGTGACATTATTTTACTAAAGCACAGCACACCTGCTAATTTGACTCAATCCAATATTTAAGAAGGACTAATATCAGAGGGAAACACGTGATAAAAGCATCACTAATAAAAGATGAGTTAAACATAACCAACGGGAACAATAACAAAATAACAAGACCTGAGCTATTAAAGACACACTTTTCTTCAATAATGTTTGCTCATTGTTGGTTTTACATTTACATCTACAACTACTATAATATTTGCTGCTTTATACAAATACATGCACGAGATGCTTCTTCTAGTTACAGCTAAAACAGATAACTTACCAAATCTCCTGAGGGCTGGGTCAATGCTGTTGGGTCTGTTGGTGGCAGCCATGACGATGACATGAGCTCTCTGTTTCAGGCCGTCCATTAGAGTCAGCAGCTGAGAAACAATGCGCCTCTCCACCTCTCCATGAGTCTAAAAAAACACAACATGCATTACTGATATACAATTTTTAAACTTTTAAAAGAAAAGAAATTAGACATATATAGATTACATTATCTGTGAAAGTCCAAAGTTTTCCAAGGTCTGGAAACAGTAATTTTTCATCTCATCTCAACTTATAAATAGACACTGTAAAGTTATTCAGCTATGCACTTAGTTTTCCTCTCTTCCCACTCACCTTCTCTCTCTTAGGAGCAATTGCATCAAGCTCATCGATAAAGATGATGGCAGGAGCATTCTTCTCTGCTTCCTCGAAGGCCTTTCTCAGGTTACTCTCGCTCTCTCCTGCCAGCTTACTCATGATCTCAGGACCTAAAATGGAGGGCCAACATTTTGTTTTCAGAGGAAAGCACAGCATTCACTATAATCAATTAATGTACAGATCAGAAGATAAGCCCCGTCCCATCTAAAACACTCTTGTAACAGATAACAGTATAACGTGTCTGAGCATCCAGTGCATACAGTACATGCACGGCAATGTGGACCCTTTAATAACGTGCTGCTAATTTCAGATGATTCTGCAGAGATGCATGCTTAAAGAAAAAAAAATCTAAAATGATGCAGAAACTGTATTTTGTTCTTCATAAAGCATCCAAGAAACCATTGATAAGACTCATTTTTATTCTGAATAGTTAAAAAACATAACCATCACCAACTACAAGGCAATGCCGTCAAGGACAGAATTATCATAAAACAGATCCAACCAGGGATAAATGTGTATGGGAGATAAATAAAGATGGGTGTTCATACCATTAATCAGGAAGAAGAAAGCTCCAGTTTCATTGGCTACAGCTCTGGCAATCAAGGTCTTTCCAGTTCCAGGAGGTCCATACAGCAAGATTCCACGTGGGGGCTGAAAAGAGGGGAAAAACATTATTAGCATTTTTTTTTTTTTTTTTATGAGAACTTAATGTAAAAATCCTAAGCATTTTTAAATAAGGGCAGCCTTAATATCTCTACAGGTCGAGTCTGTCGCCTTAATGACGGCATTGTTATACATAAACAAGTCAGTCAAACAAAATGAAGACCAGCAGACATCCATGTTATGAGGTAGTGCGTTTACTTCTTTCTACATTAAACAATGTACTGTACATCAGGCATACTAAACGTGGTGGAACAGCGCCATAGGGGTAGAAGACTCGTAAAGCGACTCAACAGTGTCAGTCACAAGACAATATCTTGCTAAAACTAGTCAATCTTTGCCACTGGTCATTCCTGCATAACTATGGCTGTAGCACAAGCTATGTGTGTTTTAAAACTGAGGATGGGTACATTTTATTTCACAGAAATTCAACTTTATCTTTGAATGAGAGGATTATTCTCTGCATTTCCAAGTAATATTTGCTCACTTGAAATTCTACATTGAAGGCCAAACATGTTTGATTGTTCCTCCTTGCAGATCAAAAGGGTGGCTTACCTTGACTCCTATGGCCTTGAACAGTGCAGGGTGTCTAAGAGGCAGCTCCACCATCTCTTTGATCTGAGCTAACTGCTTCCTCACTCCTCCAATGTCATCATAGCCCACCTCATTCAGGGACTCTTCCTCATCCTGCAAACACAAGGTGTTGAAATTTCAATGTGGTTTATTTTTGGTAAATGTTAACCCATGAACTGTATGTGTACCTGATACCCACCTCTCTCCTGATTGGCTCTCCTTCACAGTGGATGACTGTATCAGGGGCAACAATGCAGTAGGGAGAGGGATCTGTCTCAACCACTTTGAACTCCACGGCACGCATGCCTCCTCTGACCAAGAAAATATCACCTTCACAAGGTAAAAGAAAATGCTAATGTTACTTTAACAGAGCTGCATGTTATGTTCTATATTGAAACAGATTTGATCAACAAGGCAAAACAATGGAAGATGACAATGAAAGATTGCACTTACCTTTGCGGATTGGCCTGTAAGCCTCCAGAAAGTATGGCTTCAGGTAGACCTCGAACAGGTTGCCAGTAATTCCCTCTACTGTGTCATCTATTGGGAGGACGTGGATCCTCTTTCCGTACTTCACATCAGGACATGGCTGAATGCTGAAGGAGATATCAGACTTAACGCCATTTCTTTACTTTTTTTAAGGGCTGAGGAAAAATTGGAGACAAGTGTGTGTTTTTCCCCACCTGATAACATCACCCAGTCGGACCCGCAAATTGTTGCGGACGACCCTGTTCATGCGAACCTTTTCATCGGAACAGGTGTCATCAGACAGAACGATGCACACAGTCTCCCTCCTCTTCTTTCCTTTCATCAGCACTGTGTCTCCACGGAAGAGCTGCAGCTCGTCCATCTTGGTCTGAAAAAATTATTTTGTACATTTGTGTTATTAATATTAAAATGAAAAATAATATCCAACCATCTACTCTATTATGACATAACAGATTTGAGAATTTGTAGAAATATCAGGCATGCATGAAAAAACCTTCTGAAAGTCTACCTGAGAGAGAGACACGACACTGTTGTCCTCATTGATGGATTCATCAACGATCAGTCTGTTGGGTCTGTTCTTCTGTTTCAGAATTGCAGTGGCTAGATCATCATTTTTGGATCTATGATGAGAAACAGATAAAACAAGCTGTTGGTCAAACATAGTGCTTCTTATTGTGCACTTTCAAGGTCTCACACAGGTCCTATAATGACCAAGTTGCTCAAAATAGTTAGCAACTGATCAACAGAAAAATCTATTTAGGAAACCACTAATATCTTATTACTACACTTCAAATTAATATCAGATTTGGTAACTCCATTAAATCTGCACATGTTAAACCAAGTAGTTAAGGTGCTTTGTGACACTGAAACTTCTCAGTTTCTGGTTTAGTTTCTCTGGTATATCTACAGAGATTTGGAAATCACCCTTTCGTTAACTCTTTACCCTCAATAAGTTACTGGGGTCATTTTAAACCAAAGATTAAATAGTGTTTACAGAGAGATGAGGCATATTGAAAACTCAGGCATAAATACTTTTACTACTGGTTGTTTGTGTTTTGTATAGCTAGTTGTAGAACCTATTTTACAGTATTTGTTGTGAACTTTTTTTATGAGCACATCCAGGAATGAGAATGGCAAATTACCTTCTCTTACACACAACACGAGGCATTAGACAATCCTAGAATCGAAGTGTATATATGTTTCTACATAATTAGAATATTTACATATACATACATTACAACAGTTACTAAAAATAGGAGTGCAAACAGGTCGTTGACACAATTCGCCAATCAGTGACTAAACGTCACCTACGGATAATAGGTACAATCGTGAGTGCATTGAAAATACTACCAAAAACCAAACAGTTGTTAACGTTAAGATTCAAATTGCCATAAGTTTCCAGAAAACTCTAAAAGGTTTTGTAGTTTCTCTTTCATGTTGTTAGCATGCTACTGCTAGCTTTTTAGCTAAGTGACTGGCGAGCAAGCGAGCCCAGATGACACAGCAAAAGAATTAGAAAAAAAACTTTGTTAGCTAGCTAGGTTCCTCCACGGAAAGACTATGTTACAACTCTATCGCGACTTCAAATACATTAATGTTGACTACCAACACAAGAATGACTTACAAAGTACTCAGATGATGGACTGTGTTATTTCCCGACTGTTTGGCTAACTGCATAATAGAGCCCAAGTAAATTGTCGATCGTTTAGAATGAATAGCCTAACCCCGTTAGCCTGTTAGCTTAGCTATGTAGAGGCTATAGACAGCTCGCCATGTAGTTAGACGCCTGGATGGCTAACGTTAGCTAGCCTTTTTTCGTATAACCGATACCCCATTACCTATGTCTAAGCCCTTCTCTGATTAGATTTGAATTTATTCGATCTATATTTTGAAGCCAATTCTCACGACAACCGGTGGATGGGCCACCTTGTCGGTGTGATGGTGGATGGCTTTGGCCTTGACACTGTTGCTAAGCTAACGTTAGCATTCACAGACGACAGCAATGACTACGCTTTGTCAAGTCGCTGTCACACAGCTGTCTAACTCCATACCGGTAACTGGCCAAAGACAACCCTGTGGATGACAACAGTTTAACATCTGCCAACAATTCGTCGGGATAATACCCCACTGTCAGTGGATTTTCAATGTTATGTTATCTAACCAACGGCAAAAGTGCGGAGGCTGAAGTAACTGACCCCATTAGCTTCCCTGCTAGCAAACCTGGTAATGCATTAGCAATTGAGCTAACTTTAATAAACTACCGTATTCTAAGCTGACGCTAGCCATTTAAAAAGCATAGCCATTGTTCAGAAAAACGCATTTTAATTGGACTGAATGATATTTGTACTTACTCCCCTCCCGAGGCCATGGTCGTCCACCTGGATTACTATTAATAAATAAAGAAATTCTAGCTAAATGTTTAAGAGGCTTAACCGGTTCACGTTACTCAACGTTCTCTGTGATTTCACACGAAAGAGCAACGGTTCCGTGCTCTTCTTTACTGTTATACTATGAGCAGGATGCATCCGTCACTGTGATTGGCTGGGGGCTGGCCGTCAATATCGGTAACCAATGAGAGAATCTGGAGTCTGACGTCAACAAGAATATTGTGGAAATTTGGCCAGTTACAAGTGAGGGGGACGTTCCTATTTTCATCAACTTTTCTCTTATTGGTCATTTAAGCGTGTCACTAAACTTCTGTCATCCAATTAGCGTGTACCGCGTTGATGTTGAAGAGTACTGAAAACATGAAATTGGCTTTTTATTCTTGATAATACAGCACGTGTGTAAAGAATAGTACTAATTACTGTTTTCATTGTGTTTTATTTTTTTGAAACAGCCCATACAAATTCACTACATATATTCATTTTAGAGCAGCAACGCAGTTTATGGTATCTTCTGAACTACTATATATTCTGGTTTATCTTGATAAGCATAATCAGTTATTTAACAGGCTTGAATTCTCTTGCCTTGCCAAAATAAACATTTTATTTCCTATGACCAAGCTTTACTGTATGTCTGGTAATCTTTAATCATTTCATGCATAAACCACCTGCCAGGTTTACCTGCCACACTGGGTTCATTCTCACTCGCAAACACTGTAAGCCCTATCAAGATGCTTTATTTTACTGTCCCAGTAGATACATGTTTGTTGTGGGTATGGGTTTCAGTTCACAGGCTGGAGAAAGTTGATCCCATTCAGTAAGTGATAGGGTATTCTTCTTTTGTTCCTCTCTAAGCTGACATGGTAGGCCCAAGTTCCTGGATTCTGTGGCGCAGCTCTGTGGAGTCCAACAACGGGCCAGACTGGGGTTCCTGTAGGTAAAGACTTCTGCAACACAGAAGAAATATACTAGTGAGAAGGAGAGTAACATCACAGTATGGTAGATGTGCTCTATGTAAAGCAACACAAACTGAATAAACTACTAGGGGTTTACATTCGATCTTCTTTGAAAAATATTCTGTTCAAACATCGTAAATGAGCACATATTCAGACTGTGTCTAGCTGTGATGTGATCACATTTTCCCTGCGTACCAAGAATGGGGAGAAACAACATTATGCAATACTAGATGCTTTGATGTTTGGCTGAAATTTAAACTTGCAGAAATTTGTTGACTGTCTGAGATCTTTAGAAATCAACTATTTTTGTAAGATTTGACTTTCTATATGCAATCTAAAAGAGTACAAAGTGCGTTTGTGTATTTGGGAATGCATCTGTGTTCATCCGACTCTACACAGTCACATGGGTTCCAAACTACCTCTGAGTGTGGCTTGTACAAGCAAATCCCACTACCCCACAGTGGGTTTTGGGTACATTTCAGGCATAACTCTTGTGCGTATAAATGTGCTGACAGCTGTGCATATGTAACCCAAGATGTATTTTTGTGCGAACAGGGGTGAAGTGTGCAAAGAAGGTGAATTTAATAACAGCAGTGTCTTACTCTACTGAGGATTGTTTGGTGAGGCTCCAGGTCTTTTCCCAACAAGCTGCTGCCTCCCATCTCCTGCCAAGCCTCCACAGCACTTCACCACACCACAGCCCTGCACCCACACAGTCTGAGACAGTACACACAGCATGATGGCATGTTCTTAGAAAAGACCACGCAAACCAAGGACAGATTCAACACCGGTCAAGTATGGGCCTAAAGTTCTCATGACTGACCTATACTGTTAAGTTAAAGCTGTGGTGTGTGTACCTGGGAATGCCTGCAAGCTGAGCTGGAGGTCTCTCAATGCCTCTCTCAGCTGGTCTGTCTGGGAGAAGCTGATGCCTCTACCAGCTAGTGAAAGCCCCTTCAGCCTCTGGAGGATACACAGATCTGTTCCCTGCTTGCCAACCATGTCTGTACTCGGTATCTGTGGTTGGGAACCTGTAATTAACAATCAGCAGAATAAACTGCACAATGTAACAGTAGCTTTAGGGTGTGTGAAAAGGGCAATTTCTCTCCAAAGCATCAAAAAAGTCAGAAAAGCACTCACCCCTCTTTCTGAAGTGTACTCTCACCAGCAGGTTGATAGACCTGTAACAGAGAGTGAAATCTTATGTGTTTGTTTAAAATCACAAAAACCAATGACAGAAATAAAGTCAATTTCATCTTTCAGACCTTGTGTAGTGAGTCACAGCTTGCTTCCAATCCTTCAGGTGAGTGTGGGAGTGACCCTGGAGGAGGTAGGCAGCCCCGGCCCAGAGCAGCATCCCCACCTTATCTTCAGCCTCACGCTTCTCCTCCTGCTCCTCCACCACCAACTTCTCTGGCAGCAGCTCCAGTGTCGTGCTGATGACTTCATCGCACAGTGCCATGCAGTCAGCGGGCCGTCGGGCCATGAGCAAGGCAGCGCCGGCCTCCAGGTAAAGCTCAGGCAACCTGGGGAGGGGAGAGACCTCAGCATGCATCTGAGACAGACACACAGCAGACAGACATCAATTAACATGTTAATCAGAGTATTGAGTATAATAGCATGCACAAAAGTAGCTCATCATTAAATAATCTTGTGTCTGTTTTCAGTCTTACTCCATGTTGATCCTCTGAGTGAAGAGCAGCCAGCAAGTCCAAATAATATTCCACACCTTCTGACACTCTGAAGAAACAGCAAACACCCGTATTATAACTACAGTGTGCGCTATGTGTGCACTATTGTCACCTCCATCTACGTTTCCTGGGTTTTAGTAGTAGTCAGGTGACAGTAAACCACAGAAAGTCTGAGCCCCATGCTGGTCCCCTCACCTCCCATGGTGCACACACTTCTGGGCCAGACTGTGAAGGACAGAGAGGGCAGAGGGAACTGAGAGCAGGCTGTTCAGTGATTGGCTGCGGAGCAATAAGGACGGGGAGAGGAGATGAGTACCAGCCACAACAGGCTCTGTGGCAGAGGGCAACATCAAAGTCTGTGAGACAAGAGAGGTTTCACGTTTCAGTACGAAGGCCTGAATATGTGTCGCTGTCCCAAATAAACCTTCTGGCTCATCTGTTAAGGACTATTCTACCACAACAAAGGCAAGGATCTTTTTTCAACAATAAAAATAATTTATCTACAGCTAAATAAGAAACATTAACCACATTTTTTCATGCATCTTTCCTCTGTCTTCCCTAAAGCATTGAATACTCGTGTTACTCACTGAGTGCAGCAAACGAAGAGCTTGTATCTCCGCCTGTGTGTTGCCCAGCTGTCTGTAGACGAGCATGCTCTGATACAGAGCACATACACACCGGGAGTCTGTCTCCAGTGCCTTCCTGTAACACTGCAATGCCATCTGAGGGCGACTCTGGAGACAAACGCAAACACACACACACACACACACACACACACACACAGACTCACTGCATGCAAACCTGCTCAAACCTGTTATGCCAATGCATGATGCATGCTAATTTTCTGTGTGTATGTGTAGAGTCTCTCTAAGTGTGTGTGTGTGTGTGAGAGTGTGAGTGTGTACGTACCATATGGCCAAGGCAGGAGCCTGAGAGAAGGTGTGTGTATGCTACTAGAGTTCTGGGAGCTGGCAGGGAGGAAGCTGTCTGCAGACCAGACAGCGCTTCTAAACTCTGACCCTCACTCAACCTTTCTGCACCTTAATGAAACATACAGAAGACAGCAAAACACCAGATTTATTCCTCAATAATAAGATGTCTATTTAAACATCACTGTCATATGGGTTAGTTGAGAAAACCTTATTGTCCTCAAACTACATGGAACAAAACAAATAACACACTACATCAGCCATCCCTCAGCATCCGTGGACAAGGCAATTTAAATCATGACTAAATAAACGTAAATAAAAAATACCAATACTACATGCCACTAAATATGCCTTAACAAAAAAAAAAAACAACTGTTGCTGACCTTGGACAATGAAAGTACACATCTGCAACAGTTCAATAAGCTGTCTTGGGTCCATCACCAGTCGCGGAATGTCGGAGGACCTTCCTCTTGCCTCGCTCCTCCTGTCATCCTTAACTCCAGCAGATAGTGTCTCAAACAGAGACAAGAGCTCATCCTTCATCAGAGAAAAAAATGCAGTATGGTTTTATTCTATAGTACTGTCATATTCACATTAACAACAACAAATACAAGACCAAGCCTGTGCTATCCCACACTGTTGGGACAGGACACCGTGACATGCTGGCAAATATCTACCTAATGTTTTGCTGGCAGAGACAGGGAAATAGATATTGGGGGAAATTGTGCCTGAATTGTTTGCATTTTGTCGTGTTTTTCTTTAAACAAAAAAGCAAACAAACAAAAAAACATATGTAATTTCTCTGTGGGCTTTGAGCTTGGCTTGGCAGGGACCATTTGTCTCATAGATAGTAAAGAAAGGCCATGAGATGAAGAGGAGGGAAACAACATGCCCTAAAAACAAACATGAATTTCTGGATATATATGGCACATAATAAACCATGGTGGAGTTCACTTGGAAGCTAACTGAGACGCCATTATTTAAGTTTGGTCTGTACCAGAGGCTAAATGACAGCTGTGTCATGCGAATAATTATGCAACAGTGTTCCTTTAAACCACAACAAAAACAAGTCGGGTGGGAACAGCCAAACAGGATCGTACCTGAAATTCCTGAATAGTTTTCAGTTGGCAGGTGGCCAGCCACATTGCCCACTGCAGACAAAGAAGGTTCTGTACAGAGGAATTCAAATCTGTGTTTCCCACTGACTTTAGAGCGTTTCTCCAAAACACAAGAGGATCTGAAGCAACAGGGCCATCTCCTGTCATCTGCAGAACTGCGCAGAACAAGAGCAGGCAGCAAAAGTCAGAGCTGAATCCTACGAGCTACCACGAAACTGGATGTGTGATATCTAGCTTCTGTGTCATCACCTCACAGATCAGGCCTACCTCTCGCTGTGGCTTGTATGAGGAGCGGCTCAGCCTCTGAGAGCTGACACTGAGCAGCAGAGCACAAACAGGCATTGTACACTACTGTCAGCTCCAGCTGTGTGTGATCCGTAAGAGGAGGGACACCTGCAGGAGAGTGACATGAGGAAAGAAAGATGCATGAAGGTAAGAGCTGAGCACGCCACCTCAACAGATTTGTCCTTTGTATTTCTGAGGAGATGGAGCACCTTGGATTTTCCTTAAAAGTTTGTGAAACTCAGACGAACACCATCTCAGATGGGTCTGGTTCTGGTCTCGGCTGATGGCATCACCTCCTCCTTCATGCTGCTGAAACAGTGAAGGGACAACTGGAAAGTCACCAAGATTGTACTTCAGTACAATTTACAACTACTTTATTTACATTTATGCTACTTCATGTCACCACTACACTATGATTTACAGAGGAACGTGACACTTTTCACACATTCATTATAGTCACAAGTTCCCCCAAAAGTCTTACATACAAAACATGATCATTTAGTAAAATCCGATTGAGAAAGATTACATTATCAGCACTATATGATGGGTTCAAATCAGCCAGCTACAACATTAAAATACTGCTTACATGTTAATGCATCTGTAATTAATCCAATAATGAAACTTAATAACTATTAAGAGGAGCGATTTTGCACAATGACTACTTTTACTTTTGATGTTTGAAGTACATTTTTCTGGTAATACTTCTGTATTTAACCGAAATAAAACGTTTAATGCATGTGTGGTTTTGTCACGTTTATTAATTAACACTGAAAGATGTGAATGATTATGACTAATGACGTTATTTTCTCTTCAGCCAATAAAAAGGTCAGTACCAGTACCAGAAGCATAAACTAAAATTTAGCACGGACCACAATATGACTCTTCACTCTCTTAATCTTAATATTCTCCATCATAAACAGATTTTTAATGCTAATTCAACGTTAGCGACAGTGTTTTAAAATGTTGTGGAGGCGAACAAACTATTAACTGCCTACCTGCCATTTCTTTACTAACTCGTTGTTTTCCTGGATCCATTTAGATGATAAAGAAAGCGGCTGGTGCATTCTGTTAGACATTTTTGTGAAGAAGTTACCGGTTTTGTTTAAATTTTCCCTCGGTTGTCAAAGGGCAGCCAAAACCGGAGGTAAGGAAAAAGCAAACACAGGAAGTAAATGGTAGTGAGATCATCGCAGTGAGGCTGTGCTGCCCCCTGTGGACGAATCAGGCAACGCCACCGGCAGTCTGCTAACTGTCCAGCAGATGGTGCTGTGACAAAACCTCAGCTGTGTTCTGGAAACTTCAGTCTGTTAGTTCATGTGTGAAAGCCATTAAACTGTGAAGTGCTACTGCTGTTTGTTTCTGGTCATTAGCTTTACAACCAATCCAATTAAACATATGGACACAATCATGATTGCACGACCTTAATTTATTCTGTTTGACTCTTTTGTTGGCTGACCTGTCCTTTAAAAATCGGCATTGGCCATAGTGGTACGCTGCCATGATCACATGCACACACATGCATGCACACGCCTACAGTTCTATGGCAAGTAAACACAATCCAAGGCCTTAATTGTATTACAGCTGAGTCATCCTTAAGACTGCCAGGACAGCCATTTTTCTGGTTGTCCCTCCCAAGGTGACTCCCTCTTTTCTCACCCAGTTCCATTCCTCTCATCCCTCTTTCTGTCTCTGTCTTCCAACAGTGCATCATCTTGTTCCCTGTTGTCTGCCTTCATCACAACCTCCCAGCCCCTCTTTTCTTTCATTGTCTCAAATCACAGAAAGCGCTAAATATACCACCGTGGAAAACAAGGGAAGCTCCTGACACCCACTTCTCCACAATATACAATCACACACTTGCAGCTGCATAGGCATGCACACAAAAACACACAAAAAGACATCTTTCATCCTGACCCCACATGTCTTTTGTTCCCCAAGGACGAGTTTCAGTGTTTTGTGACAATTTCCTCTGCATCGATCCTGTTATTTTCCATCTCTTTCTAACTGTCTCCTCTCTCTCAATCCATCCCTTCAAGGACAAGGTCATTACATGGCAAGAGCCTCCCACCTCCTTTTGAGCTGTCCCTCTCTCAATGTCATTCGCATGGCAACACTTCAAAACTTTCATGAAAAGGTTTGTACAAAACGATAACTGCGACAAATCCACCCATGGCAGCATTAAAGTGCAGACTACATTGCCTTTGAGAAGCCAGTAACATGCATTTTAATTTGCCTGTTCTATTTCTTGAGAGTTTATCTGTTCTAGGGTGATTTGGAGGTGAATTGGATTTAACAGCTCCCCAACACTGCATCTTAACACAGACCATCACAGCGGATAAACCCCAAATGTGGCCATGGTTGTTATATTTCTCCAGCAGAAGCCGTCAAACACAGGATGAAAAACTAAGTCTTTTCTTTTCTTTAGAATTCAGCTGTCTGCAGATGGTTCAAATAACACGGTACTGAGGAACATGAGATATATTGAATATGAGATCCTCCTAACATCACGACTTAACTCAGCCCATTCTGCTCCATTATCCTCATTCATAAAACATGAAGCTGGTGGAGTGAGGGGATGTAACGCATGTTATTTCTGTAGTGCATGCCCCTCAGCCCCCTGAACATGTGAGATGTGGCGCAAAGCACGCTGTAATAGCACATTCCAACATGCATTTTAACACATTCATGTCATGGGTTTCACCTTGAAAGTCATATCTACGGACCTTAAACAGACCTGACACAGTTACTGGAGGACAGGCTAAGGGCTTGGGTGTCACACAGTCCCCTGGGTGTCATTGGGCTGACAACACACATGTTCACAGGGTTGAAGAATGGCTGATACAGAGGAATGACTGTGTGCTGATTCATCTATTCTTCAACATACATCTCAAGGGAAAGGCACAATTTTTCCTGCTCCTTTAAGGTATGCAGAGTAAACTCACTCACCCTGAGTTTGAGTAATCAATAGGTGCTGGACGTGCTCTTCAGAACTGGTCTTCTTCTCAGATCAGCAGACAGCTCAGTTTGTTTTTTTGTGTGAATGCTGTATCATCGCAGCTCAGTGCGTATCCTGCACTATAAAGGTGCTGTTTATGCTGCTGTTTTTGGATTTCATGTCAGTGCTGTCACATGTCACGCTTGGCCTGCAGCCATGTCTGCACAGCTGGAGATTATGTAGTCTTCAGCAAGAAAAAGAAGGAGAAACCACAAAATGAAAAGTTCCGTTTGAAGTCCAAGTGAAAAAAAAATAAACCTTTTGTATGTGTGTGTGAGAGAGAGGGAGGAAGAGAGTCTGTCAATGGCCCAGCAGTTGAATTGAGTCCCTGGGGAGTTGGCATGGATCTGCAAACTCACACTGCAGCAGCAGCAGCTACATAGAGCATCAGCAGAACACACTGCACACCCACACAATCAGTTCACATCCACTTTAGCCACAGCATTCACAAAATATGAATATATCTTCAATTTTTAAAACTTTGCAAAATGAATAATTAATCAGGCCTGTTTATACAGAGCAATACCGACTGACAGTTGCAAATAGGCCAAAAAAATTACTCATGCAATTAAAACATAGACGATATTCCCCCTCAGGCGTTTTTATATACAAAACAATTTAAGATTTAAAAAAAAAAAAAGTGACGCTTAAAAAACATTTTACATGCTATGAAACCAACGTTAAAGTCTGCAGCCTCGGTGAAATGCAGCTCGTTAACACCCTCAATAAAAAATACAAATCAGGTAGTACAGTGATAGTGAATATATTCCTGCGCAGGCACAAGTTCAGTGAAGAAAAGATATCTCTTTAAATAGAGTGTGTCCTGGTGCTGACTACTGAGTTTTCCCTCCCTCCTATATAAACCCAGCGCTCCCCCTCCTGCTGCAGTCAGTTCTCATTCGGCCCGGCCAACATGAGTTACTCGGTGGAGCATCACTTCTTCGGCCCGACCTCGTACCGCAAGGCTCGGCCTGCGTCCGTGTCCTCCAGCGGCTTTCACTCCCAGCGCCGCCGCCTCACTTACAGCCAGCCGTCCTCCGCCGACAGCCTGGACACCTTCAACGGAGACATGACGCGAAGGAGCGAGAAGGAGATTCTGCAGACTTTGAACGACCGGTTCGCCGGCTACATCGACAAGGTGCGGAACCTGGAGATGCACAACCGCAACTTGGAGGCGGAAGCGGCAGCCCTGCGGCAGAGCCAGGCCGGCCGCGCCTCGGTTGGGGAGCACTACGAGCGAGAGCTGGGCGACCTGAGGGGTCTCCTGCAGCAGCTCACCGCAGAGAAGGGCCGCGCGGCTCTGGAGCACGAGCACCTGGAGGAGGACATCCAGCACCTGCGGGCCAGACTGGAGGATGAGGCGCGAAACCGGGAAGAGTTGGAGGCTGCCGCTCGCACCATGAAAAAGTATGTTGAGGAGTGCCGCCTGGCGCGACAGGAGCTGGACAAGAAGCTCCGTGCTCTGGAGGAGGAGGACGTTTTTCTGAAGAAGAACCACGAGGAAGAGGTGGCCGAGCTCCTCGCGCAGATTCAGGGCGCGCAGGTGAGCTTTGACATGCGAGACACGCTGAAGGCGGACGTCACCGGCGCGCTGCGAGAGATCCGCGCGCAGCTGGACAGTCACGCAACCAAGAGCTCGACGCACGCTGAGGAATGGTTCAAGGGTGAGTTCGGTTGAAAAAGGGAAAGAGTTACAGATCTTATACTTGTTAAATCACAGAGAAACATCTGTGTGTGTGTGTGTGTGTGTGTGTGTGTGTGTGTGTGTGATATCATAGGCTCAGCGCTCCGTCTCTGTCCATGGTGCTGAAGTCTAAAGTCACACCCTGGAATTTACATCAATCAGGCCACAGCTTCATTGTAGCCTCTGTGCTGATGTATAAGGCAGTGGCTTGCAGTGTCTTGCTCCACATATCAGGGTTGCAAGAATCCCTTGATTTTTTTTATGAGGACATCAACACTAACTATCAGACTGCTGACTTTAAATCTTTGCAAATTAACGATCCCATCAACCTGCCAGATCCCAGAAGAGTTTAATGGAAGGAAGAGGGAGTTTAATCAACAGTTACAGACGAATTAAGTAAATCAAGGCGGATAACCTAAATAGAAAATGCGCAAAAATCAAGATTTTAATAATATGACCTCTGGTGATTTCTGTGGGTGCATTGCTGCTGCAGAATTATCATTTTTACTAAAAGGAAGCGCTGCAGGAGCGAGAGGGCACACAGAGAGGAGACTATGATTAATTTGCACTCTCACTGTGGGTAACAGTGGGTGTGTTCTTCTTGCCAGCGCCCCATGTGTTTGCGCTGTGCGTGCCTCTCACCCTGCACCTGAACCTCTACAATAAGAATCTTCGTTTCAAGGTCACTGATCCGCGTAGGCGGACCAGACAGACAATGCTCCATCACTGGGCTCAGGCTTACATCCTGTCTGATGTCGTGAGTTAGCCAAGGATGTGGAAGTAAGCTTTACATGTAGATACGATGGCTAGTCTTACTGAAGCGAGGCAGTGACTCAGACATCATCTTGTTACATCCCCTGTGAGAATCCTCCCCACAGTCATACTGCAAGACGCAATATCAGACGCACACAGAGCTGCTGACCTTTGTGGTACAACACAGAAACACAATCAGCACTTGAAGGCCTAGAAGTGATTTATCTGAGCAGCAGTTCGATTGCATGTCACAGAATTTAATGATGTATAGATTGACCCTCGCTGTACGTCTGCATGCTGACTTGATATAACCAGTGAAAGGTGCAAACACAGTGACCTTCCCTGTGTGGTGTCCAGCTGACTGCAGCAGTGTGGCTCAGTCATGCTTGGAAGAGGGAGGGAGCTGAGTCAGAGTCCTGACTGACAGATGGACACTGTCAAGGTTACTGAGGCTCTCTGAGGCCTTGAGGACAGAGGACAGGTCAAGTGTGTCAGGCCCAAGATAAAACAACAATGCATGCATATGAACTGAATCAGTATGCTGAGTCTCTCCATACTTCCCGGCAGGTCACGTCAAACTGTCAGCGGTGTGACACAGCAAATGTGATTTCCAAACTGTCGTTTCTGCAGTGCGTATGGAGCACCTGTCTGAAGCTGCTCGCTCTAACCAGGACGCCCTTCGTGGGAGCAAAGACGAGATCGCAGAGTACCGCCGTCAGCTCCAGAGCCGCACCATTGAGCTGGAGACGCTTCGAGGAACCAAGGAGTCCCTGGAGAGGCAGCGTATGGAGAGCGAAGACAGACACCACGATGACCTCAGCTCGCTACAGGCAGGAAATCAGCACAAACACGTCGCTGATCTCTTACACGGAAAACCAGAAATGCGCGCTCATTGCATGTGTTCTCTCAAACCATCAGCTTGATATTTGACCTGTAAGGCTGAGTGTTGTCATTTTTGCAGGAGACCATCAATCAGCTGGAAAATGAGCTGAAAACCACTAAATGGGAGATGGCCACTCAGCTGAGAGACTACCAGGAGCTGCTGAATGTGAAGATGGCTCTAGATATTGAGATAGCTGCTTATAGGTTGGTCAGGGTTTAAAACCACACATCAACAGTCTTCGTTCTTCCTAATGTCAAAAGTTGTCAACATTTTCACTGACTGCTTGTCTTTGTCTTTAAAACAGGAAGTTACTGGAAGGAGAGGAGAATCGCTTCGTGTCAGGAGGAAGTCCGTACTCCTACCTGGAGAGCAGAATCTCCCACTTCAAAGTGAAAGGGGAGGAGATCTCAGACACAGTCATCGTGGAGGAACAGACAGATGAGACCCAGGTGACAGAGGTGACAGAGGAGGCAGAGGAGGAGGAAGAGGAGGAAAAGAAAGAAGAAGAAGAAGAGGAGGCAGGAGGGGAAGAAGAGGAAGGTGAGGAAGCCAAAGAGGAGGAGGGAGAAGGTGAGGAAGCCAAAGAGGAGGAGGGAGAAGGTGAGGAAGGAGAGGTGAAGGAGGAAGAAAAGGGAGAGGAGGAGGAGGAGGAGGAGGAGAAGGGTGAGGAGAAGGGAGAGGAAGAGGAGGCGGGTGAGGAGGAAGAGAAGTCCAAATCTCCGGAAAAGGCTGCATCCCCTCCTTCGAAGTCCCCTCAGCCTAAATCTCCTGCTGTCAAATCACCAGAATCCAAATCGCCAGAATCCAAATCACCAGCAGCCAAATCCCCGATGCCCAAATCACCCGCTAAGTCTCCTGCAGTCAAATCTCCTGCAGGAGATGAGTCAAAGTCACCTGTGTCGAAGTCTCCACCCAGCAAGTCCCCCGAACCCAAATCCCCTCCTCCCAAGACCCCTGAACCAAAGTCTCCAGAGAAAGAGAAGGCCAAGCCCGTCGCTGCCAAAGACACCCCTAAAGAGGAGAAAAAGGAGGAGAAGCCTCAGCCTGTCAAGGAGGAAAAGAAGGAGAAAGAGCAACCGGTGAAGGAGGAGAAGAAGCCAGAGCCCAAGGAGAAAGAGCCGGAGAAGGTAGACAAACCCGATGCAAAGAAAGAGAGCAAAGTGGACGAAGCGCCCAAGACGGACGACACTTCAAAACCCGCAGCTCCCAGCAAGCCTGCAGAGGACAAACCCGCCCCCAAATCTGAGCCTAAAGAGAGCGCTCCCCCCGCCAAGGAGGAGAAGCCCTCCGCTCCTAAAGCAGAGAAGGCCGAGCCCGAGGCAAAGCCTGCCCCTAAAGCTGAGCCCGAGAAACCAGAGAGCAAGAAAGAGGAGAAGAAGCCAGAGGAGAAGTCCGCACCCAAAGCCGAACCCAAGACAGAGACCAAGAAAGAGGAGAAGAAGCCAGAGGAGAAAACGGAGACCAGTAAAGAAGAGAGCAAGGAGGTGAGGGAAGGAGGGAAGGCGGAGAAAGCGGAGAAATCTTCTGGCACCGAGACAAAGGAGAGCAAGGAGGAGAAGGCCAAGAAGTAAAACTGATAAGCTGTGATTCAGGGCATGAGGAGAGGAGGAGGTGGAGATGCCAAAGAACTATGAGGGAGTAAAAGAGCAGGAGAAAGCAGATGGGCACTTCAATGTCCGAAGCAAAGCAGGCGACGGTATGTAAGCAATAGTGATTCCTGTAGCAAATAATCCCCTGCTCCTTAAGTATGGCCATTACACCCCCGATGCTTCTGATGTATGACTGTAGTGAATGCAGAATGCTCTACACTCTTTATCTGAATGTGACAACTGCCCTTAATGAATAACAAGTGCATTTAAACCGAATCCCGCTGATGGGGACCGCCGGGGCCTGCTGTACCTACACAAGCCTTCAAGGGTAGCGATGTCAAAACAATGTCAAGCTAAAGATTGTGACAGATATCAAGTATAAAAAAAAATGTTTATTTAAGCAGATACAAATGTCTATTATATTTACAGATACATGAGTAAGAAAGACTTGAATTTTGCTTGTTGTGCACCTTAATGCAGCTTCTCCTGACAGGTGTGCTGCAGCGTCTCACTCTTCTGGTCTGCAACGCTAGGACAACGATGACTGTGCTATGTATAAACTGCTGAGAATATGCAATATGAAACAGATCAATAAAGAATGAAAACTCAAACATGAGAGGCTTTTCTTAATCTGTTTACACCACTAACAAAAAAAAAAAAAAAGAACAGAAAAAACCTATGGGCCATTGATCTTGAGGGAAGACTTGTGAATGAGAAGTGTGACGGTAAACGCTGCCACTAACTGCACTGCATTGCGGCGGAGGAGAGAGGGAGCTGTACCCACCCACGGCAGCCAGCGCACCCTTCCTCACATCCCAGAGACGGCGCTCATGTATAAATCAGGAGCAGGGCTGCACGCTCGCACAGAACACGCTCCGTTTCCCTCTCACATCCCAGCTCTGCCTCACCGCCGTAAGGGAGGTTCACACACTGAGGCAGTGATTTCCCATCATCTCATTATTATTGGTTCATAATAGAGCATCATGAGTTGAGATGAATACAGACCAGACCTCGACTTTACATTAATGAGGAAACACAAACCCTCCCTGTCAATGTTGGCCGCGACTTCCAGTCGTATTCAAGCTGTTCATAGATTTCTATTTTTCACGGAAAAGGTGGGGATAAATATTTAATGGGATTTATTGATGAGAGCAGCAGCTGTTGAAATCATTCATTTTAGCATTTCATTCATGTCCAGTGAGAGCAGCTGAACGGTTATATTGAAGCCTTTGAGATACCCTCGCGTCTGAGGATTTGACGCTGACATTGGAAAGCCTTTGGCTGACATTGAAAGGATTTCTCTGCTGGCATGATTTCAGAGTTCTTTACATCGGATCCCCTTCAAACGCAACCTCGCTGCATCTGATAGACGGCTCTGTGTTAATGGGATCAGCGACCTCGCCGTAAAGCAACAGCAGGTGGACGCGTCTTCTGCTCGGCATTGCACTTGAATAACACTTCCCCAAAGTTTTCCCTGAGATACTCATTATTTCTGAATTACTTCATTTCTGGTGGCTCTCGGCAGGCTTTAGGAACAGCTACAGCGCCGCTCAATCAAGTCATCTCATTTTGCTTTTTACGGATAATCAGGAGGTTTTTCCGATTACAATTGTTATTTTTTCCTTTCAAAGATCTCATTGTATCTTGAGACGAGGTATCGGTATGAGTTGCTGTTTGCAGTTCTCCTTTCAGCATGAAAATCCTCTCACATTTAAAACAGTGACCAGTGGCCTCGTCCTCCCCTTCTAACTATATACATCCCTGTCCATAAATCTATGAGCCATTAATGTCCGATTAGGTTACATCCTGCTGGATTTGCACTCTAATGCGCAAGAACACAAGCATGGTCATTTTGCCAAACGCTTCTGCAGACTGCTGCTAGCTAAACCACAAATTAAGAGTAATCCTTGATGGAACTGACATCAGTATCCTGCATAACAACCTTTTTTCCTTCTATTAAAGCATCTGGGATGATAAATGAAAGGTCAAAGGCTGACAATACGCCAAGTATCATCTTCCATGGACAAAATTCTCTGGGGAAATGACTCAGCTCGTTGTAGCACTGAACCACAATGGCATAATAATCAGGTAGTGCAGACGAGGCCTATAAATAGAGCAGCACAGAGAGAGGTGAAGGTAGGGAGGAAGGCAGAGGGAGAAAACAGAAACATTCGGAGCGAACGACAAAGCACGGACACAACCGAGCCTTAAATAGACCAGATACACGCTCATTCAAGAAGATGTTTTTTTATTTTTTGTTATAAAGACTTTTAAAAAGGGATACTTTGTGTGTCAAAGAGCCACAAAGGGTAAACTTGGGGGAGTTAGAGATGTGAAGTACAACAGGGAGAATCATATGGAAAGATTTAGCGGTGACTGAAGAAGCCCTGAGGATGGTTGTACTTGAATGGCTTCAGACGATTTGGACCCCTGAGACAGACAGAGAGACAGATGTCAGTTAATCAATTCACATTCTGAAAGTGTCTTTAACCAAATGTGTGTCAAGACTTCACCGTCTGTTGTACCTGACGGTGCGCAAGCACATCTTCTCCCTGGGAAACTCTCGTGGTCCCTCCACGCCGTCGTCTTGTCCTTCAGTCTCCAAATACACGTCCAGGCAGACACACAGGCGTGAAATCTGATTGGTCAGGAGCTGGTGTCCCGGACGTGGTCCCTGGAGTTCACTTTTGAACACATTGACTTCGCTCTCCATGGCCTAAAAATGGGAACAGAGGAGTTGGTTAGAGTCTGCAAAATAAGGTCACAGGAAAGAGTTCGTACAACAACAGAGCACTAAAAAATGTTCCTACTCGAAGGTTGTCGTCAGTGCGGCCACTGCGCTCTCCCTTCCAGCTGAGGGAGAGGGAGAAAAGAGGAGAGATTTCTGGGTAACGGGGACTCAGCACCACGGCGGCCTGGAGACGAGCTGTGGAGGAAAAGATCGAGGGAGGTGCTTTAGAAGAAACAGACACAACTCATCCACATCAGCCAATTCTGTCATCAGTGCTGGAGATCACCTGTGCCCCTCTCCACCACACCCATGAAGTACAGATCAGTCTCCTTTGCCAGGCCAGCGTCAGTCACATGACGTGTATAAGGCAGATCCTACCAAGTGAGAGATATGTCACAGTGAGACGTGCTGCATTTCCAGACGCATCACTTCAGAACAGGTGATTCTAAATATCTCTACACGTGTTTATACCATGTACTCCTCTTGGGTGATAGTGGTCCAGCGAGCTAAGTGGGAAATGATCTTGGCAGGAAACAGGTGCTGACACTCGCTGGAGACCGGGATGATGCTGTGCTCTGAGGACATGAGCGCAAACAATTTCAGTCAAAATCTCCTGCCTCTTCTTCAGGAGTGTTTCACGTGTGGTCGTTCACATTTAACGTACCTAAGGAGGCAAACTGTTTGTGCAGAGCCAGGCGGGACTGGACTCGTCCCCTCAGCAGCTTCATGGTGCTCTCCATTTGGCTGGCACTCAGAGAACTGCCCACATGCACGGCCTGGAAAAACAAGAGCGTGATGAGGCAGACGCACACAGAAGCTGTGCTCACCGAGGAAATACAACCCCGATTCCAAGAAATGGAATGGAACACTAACACATAACCACTGTAAGAAAACACAGTGTATTTGAAAATGATTGCATTCTGTTTTTATTTGTTTAACGCAGCGTCTCAACCTTTTGAATTGGGGTTGAACTTGGTTTCAACACGCACCTCTGAAGTATCTTTGGGGAAATGCAGTCCTCCGAGACACTGAACCCACATGTAGGGATGGCCAAGCTCCTCCACATAATCCGCGAAGCAAACAATCCTAAAAGAGAATGAAGGGTTAATTCAGACGTGATTTCGTGTAATTTAATGGCGCGACTGGCTGTCCGTCTTCTCATTTACATAAATGATTTGACATCCTCACCCGACTTTATCAAACTGGTAGCGGTTGGCCGGGTTGGGCGTTTCTCGCCCCTGGTCGTTGGTGTAGAGACAGCTGAGCAGAGTGTCTGATTTCAGCAGATTCCTGCAAAAGAAGACATCATCAGACTTTCCTTTCAGGGACACAGAGAGGGAGACAAATGCTCCACGCACACGCACACACACTTAGACTCACCCTGCACTGATGGCTGTGCTGAGGTCTGTGGAGGTGGACACCTTCGTCTTGACCGTCATAATGTTCAGATTCATCAGGTAGTAGAAGTAGAGATGGAGGATGCTGCCATCTGTGGAGACATGATGGGTAACATATGGTGATGAACTAATCCATTACCATCTTAATTCAATACTCCCTCTACTCCGCTCTTTTCATTTAATCCTCCCAGTGAACGTCCCCCAGGGTTTACTTTACTCTGCAGCGCATTAGAGTTATAACTAGGTGTGGTCGCGGCGGTAGCTGGCAGCACCCAGGGGATGCATACTATGCTGATGGTCATCTTTCAAGCTCCACTCTCTGCAGGGACGGTAAACCCAGTGACACTGTGTCACTCGCAGACACTCACACTGCTCGCTTTTGGCTTCAACTGCAGCGAGCTGACAGCTGCAGCTGGCAGCAGCGAGGATAACTAGGGAGGGGGGGGGGCACTAGAAATGAAAGTAGAAGTTAGAGAAAGACTGGCGATGAGAAAATATGCTTACAGCATGTGGTAGGTGCTGCAGACCCACGCTGCTGCAAGCGCCTCTCTCACCTCTCTCCCTCCTCCCCCTTTAGGTAGAGTTACGCCTGCAATGCAGATCTCCCTATAATCTATCACTGTTCCTTTTCTGACCAGCAGAGGGAACAGAAGGGTCAACTTGTGTCATGACATCATAGCGAGGTGGGTCACGCTTGCTTTCTTTCACATACTATCTGGTAGGTATACGGTTACTACAACACACAGGATCGCTCTGGTCACATTACAGGGAATGGAACAGATGATTTGGAAATGTTTTCGCTTAAATGTAGTGTGTAAAGACTGGGAATGAAGCAGCCTGCACAAAATGCACAAACCTATTTGGTGCAGAAACAAAAAATTCAATTCATGAGTAGTGTAGAATGGGTTACCTTTGCACTTGAGGTCTAAGCAGAGGGACAGAGGGTGCCTTTTCAGCATCTCCCGTCTCTTGTCATCCAGCTGGCCACCTGTAGTTGGCCTTCTCCTCTTCTGTCAGACAGACAATAAAAAGCAATGGAAACAAGAGATGAAAAGAAAGAAAGCAAAACAAAGTGTGTGTTTGACATTGTGGCATATCAAATAAATTACAAAACCAATTTGCATCAAATTACAGCTGCTTGCAGGAGAAACATGATCGGCACTAAGCATCGCTAGCATTTTAGCCCCCTATTATTACAGAAAAAAGGAGGAGGCTGCAGTTCAAAGGAAAAGCTGAGGCGGTAAAAGACTGAAAAAGAAGAGAGCACTTTAGATGAACTGACATATGCAGATGGTAAAAAGCCAAAGAGACGTTTCCACAAAAAAACGTATTCTCAAACCAGTCACCCAGAAAATACACATTCACTTCACATGCAGAGAAACATCCTGTCAGACAGTCTGACAACAAAGACGAGCACTGGTCTCTGGTGCTGAGTGTGCATGCCCGAGGTGGGCTCAGGTTACAGTCACCTAGCCATTCTTGGCAAAAAATTTCCCACACTCCCCCAGCTGGCACTCGTCTGGATGCAGGAAGCGATCGATAACTGCCCCTCCTCCACCCATTAGACCACAATGCGTGACAGCTAGGGCTTCAGGGACAGTTTGTGTGTCCGTAGCAGAGACGGGTATATTAAGAACTCATTGACCTCAGGCTATTATTGTGTGCTGAAGCCTGTGTGTTGGGAGTAAAGCCGGGCCTGAAACTCACCGTTTTCTCCTGCTCCTCCTCTGCATCTGAATCACTCTCATCATCTGCATGACACCAGAGCACATATTAGGTTATCTTTGGTCAGGGGTGCATCTCTAAGCAACACAAAGCTGAACAGGAAAATCAGCTGCACGTGTGCTATGTGCGCATGCTGCATGCATGATGGCAAGCATGTATAGTAGTGTTTGTACCCTGGGAATCTTCTGGAGGTTTGGACAGCGCCTTGGCTTCATCCACATCACCAGTGATTGAGACGTTCAGGTTCTTGTCTGAAATGGAAACAAAAATGAATCAGTGACAATCAGGGCTTGCATCCCGTGAAGAATAACTCCACGCTGTGTTGGATCAGGCTCTTCTGTAATCATTACTTACCACAGGCCTGGCCATAGGCGTTGGCTTGAACAAACAGGACGTAGAGAGGTGGAGGCAGGTGGCGGGCAATCTCTGTCTGTTTCTGAGTCTGTTCAAAAGGCATGGACAGGTACTGCTGCACTGGGAGGGAGGCCTGTGGAAGAGGAGAGGGTATACTGTCATTCAGATGATGGGACATGACGTCCATCGGTGGTACAGCAGGAAATATTTTTACCTCAATGAAGACATGAGGATTAATAGGACTCAACAGAACACTTTTCTTTAAAAATAAATTAAACATCATACATAATGAATGAACTGCAAGGTTCAAACCACTTTGCAACGTCAGTGCTCCAAGCTGCTGGTGGATGATTATTATACCTGCATGATGGCATTGAGTCCCGGCTGCAAGCTGCCCAGATGCTCCTTCTTCACCTCGATGCTCTTCTGGATCTTCTCCTTTGTGGCCTGTGACTCTTTGTATTTCTCTGCCAACCTGTGTGCAAGTGCAGACTGTTTAACAGATGCTTTGTGCTCCCGCAAAAATCAAGACTGTTTTTCCACCACAGCATGTTACCAATGCACAACGCTGTGTGCAAGTTTGCATACCTCTTCCTCTGTTCAAGCTCCCAGTCTAGTCGTGCCAGTGTGAGCTGGTGGGGATCGTTTTTTGTGAGGTGGGGCCTGGAGATCTCCGGTGGCGCCTCCTGGTGAAACTCTTCCTCAGACACTAAGTCTATTTCCTCATGTTTAGACCTGGGTCAGGAAAAGGTATGTTAACTAAGCTCTATGTGAATAAAGCCTGTTTTTTTTTTGCTCTCTTGAATATGATGATTGATAACTTCAGCAGCTAACTTCATTGGCAGTAATTCTGCTGGGTCTCACATAAAAGCTCCAGCTGAATGAGATATTTTGCACTCACTTGAACTCCAGACACTTGCTGATCTCCTTCTGAAGATGTAAAACTTCATACAGCAGGTTCTGTAACTGAAGGTGCAGCACATCCACTCGCTGCTTTGCCTGAAGGAAAAAGAAAAAACAAAAACGGTGATTACGGTTTGCAAACACAACCGAGATGACCCTGGAAATAAATGCTGGCCAAACAATTTGCCAAGAATCAGAACCAGGGATCAGCGAGAGCAAGGATCAATAAGCAGGACACGAAACTGGATCAATAAAATCCACAAACTGGAGGGTGTGTTCGCTTTGTTTGCTGACAGTGGCAGCTGTCAATAGAAACAAAGTGCTTGCAGGGTTGCCACTGTTTTGTAATAATAAAATTAAAGGACTTTTCAAGGACAAATTATTTCACAATTAAGGGCCAATGAGTCACTTAGATGTTCACACATACGAGCACAGTGCTATACAAAGATCTGAATAATTTAACTTAATCAGACAGAAATTTAAAGCCACGCAGGCAGACACGGGCGAGGAAAATCCTTTGATTTCATTAGAACTGAATCATTAAACAACACAAATTAGGTAAAATTTCATGAAATATGCATTAATCTGCATATCAGTCGAAACTATTTTTAGGCCAAACAACAAACAAAGACAGCTTGTTGGACAGTTGGGATGGGGGAAGAGGGGGGCAATCAGCAAATCGCAGTATGCTTGCCGCCTACGTGGAGTGATAGATAAGAAGAAAGTGTATTCATCTTGGCCCGGCACTCCAGATGTATACAAAACAGTATCATAGGTGAGTTTTCAGATGATGGAGCGCGAGGCTCAAACTCAGAGATTCCAGCAGGGTAAATCACCGCACTTTTAAGGAGCTCTTTGTTGTTTGGTAAATCAAAGCACCTTCGAGTACTTTCCAGACACGCAGCAGTCCTCAACTTACCTTCCCTGATCAGCACAAAAAGGAGCTGAGGCAGCACTTTCTCAGCAAATGAATGGAAGAGTGTGAACTTAAGCTGGCGTTTCCTTTAATAGCTCATAAATGTCGGACAGCGTTTGAGAGTAGTGTGGGAGTTACCTCGTGTGTCTGGTCTCTGCCTTTCTTTAGCCGCATATGTGCCAGACGATTGAGTTTTTTCAGATTCATGAAGTGGATGCAGCCCTGCATACGTCTCTGCTCCACCTCAGCACACTGAGAACAGATACGACTGGTTAGACTTCATCAGCACAAGGGAAGGTGCAGAATCAGCTCTGTGTGGGATCATTCAGTATATTCAACGTTGTGATGTATTAGATTTACCAATTCCACAAACTGCACGCACAAAGGGAGTAACTAGGATGTAATGTGACTTTTATTACTAACTGGCGTCAGTGTATAGTAACAAAGTATGCTGCATGTGTATTTTAGATGTATGATTCTCACCCCCTCTTTGGCTCCGTTGGCTTTAAGATCCTGGATCTCACTCATGAGTGTGGCCAAACTCTCACACGACTCTTTGTACTGCAGGTAGTCCTGTTCAGGGTCCCTGCCATCCAGCTCCACCTCCTCACTATACACACGCACATCCTGGGAGGAAAAAAAAAAATCTACATCAATCCTGAATCCATTGCAACACTAAAACTAACAGTAAGTTGGTATCTGATTATCTGACAACAATCCAACACTTAAAACTAAAGGACATACATCAAACGTAGTATATGCACCCATACATCATTTTTTCATTCATCATTTGAGGCTGTAATTTATGGCGCTGTTGGCTGCTGTATCATATACAAGATGTCTCTGTTTAATCAGAAATGCTTATGTTTTTCAGTTCAGATTTTTAAATGTTACCCACTTCATACATATTCGTGCCAAACTCTTCACTTCGTTAGTACAGAGGACTTCAGTGTTAATTCTGTTTATCTGTAGATAATCTTGACTGTTTTGAACTGTGTATCTCAGCTACACTGCCCAATGACACCTTGTGGGGGTAGATATTTACTGCTTACAGTGGACCTTGACCCCAGTCCTTCTGGGAGCCACCCTACGCAACTGCTGCCCCTCCGTAGCCCCCAACGGGTCCTTCCCGACGGTATCCTACCTGCTGATCCCCTTCCCCGCGACCTCGCTTCATCTCTGGGGTTCCTCCTTCACTGCGGAGAACCTTCGACTTTCGCTTCTTCACAGCATCAGACATGGGTGGCTGGATTAAGGTCGAAAACATAAGGTTAGTCTAAATACAACGAGGCAAACAGTAAAATCATTTAGCTACTAATCGACAGTAAACTAACAATGTTTCCTTATTAGCAAGCTGGCTAATGTTAGCATGGTAGCTCTGTGATAGCTACGCCTGATTAGCTCAATGGCTAACAGCTGTTAGCTTGTCGGCTCATAAAGGCAGGTTTTCTGATCATAAATACCAAAGCTTCGATATATTGTAAATCTGATTACATAAATAGAAATATCCACATACCTCCGTAATGCAAATGTATTTCTAAAATATTAAATCGTTCGCAAATGCACGTGCATACGGTACTTTGTTTCACCAGAAAGCGCCGAGTGCGGACGGAAGCCCGGACGTGCCAAAATCTTCAGACCAAATTGCCGGAAGACGAACTAGCGGTTGCAGTGCCACCTAGAGCAAATTATGTAAACAACGGTATTACGAATGATTAAAATGACTGCACTACTCTAAATAACAAAATACTTTATTCCCTCTCCTCACCAGTTTTGTCAGATTGTGTTGCCATACAAACAGAAAAAAATCAAACATCAAGGTGAAAATGTGCTCAAAGTACCATATTACTCAAAAAGGTACAGCAGAAGCAGCACTACCATAATACTTATTAAAAAGCTTAAGTTATGTACATAACAATGTACATGTAAATAAATATCAGGAGCCTCTAATACTACCTTGTAAGCAGTATGTTTGCAAAACTATTAGTTTACCTGTAAAGAAATATGTTATATAGAGAAAACTGCGGTGCCCATGTTGAATGCAACATCTTCTGAAAACCAACAAATGTCATACGCATATCTGGATATACTGTACTATTTAAGTAAAGTACTTCAACATGTGTACCCATTTCCATGTCACATCTGACAAAGACAGCGACAAAGCAATTCAAAAATGATTTATTTACAGTTCTACTGACACATAAAAAATCTACAAACACATACAACAAGGATCATTACACTGAAGTTACATAAAAAGCAAATATTTGTTCTGCTTATCCTCTTTTACACTCACCTGACTGAAGAAACAGTCATCCACCCTCACTTGGCCATATCTATCAGACTCTGCAAAGACGTGGGCACCCAAGTCTTCTCCCCTTGCACAAACACAACCCCTCTGTCTATGTAGATGACAATGCGCCCAAATGTGTACAACTGTTTGCCCTCGTGGCGTTTGGCCACTAAAGGCATAAAGACAATGTTGTTTTCCTCTGCTTTGGTCTGGATAAGATCTTTAAAATTAGTCGGCACACCAGCGCTGACGCCCCTGTGAGCCACACTCTCGGCATCTCTACGCTCCTGCATCGCTTCATACTGGAAGTCCTTTCGTCTCTCTGTCTGTGTTAGATATGCAATATTCTCCCTTGCACCGGGTTGCATATATCCACCTGTGGATATGAAAAAGAGTGAGTGTTGCAGTACGATTCAGTGGAGCAGACAATAAAAAAGGGCAGAATTATCAGAATTTTCCAAACAGTTTTATGTGTTCATTTTCTGAGACTGAGTAATACCAACCCATGCCTGAAGACACTGCACGGTTCATGATGTCCAAAGCTTCATTAAACTTCTCTTTAATGAGTGGCTGTGCCAGCAAGACATCACTAAACATGCTTTTCCAACCCAGGTACCATTTAGTGATTTCCTCATAGTTCGGACTGTTGCTCAGCCATGAACACAGGACCTACAAAAAAACACACATAATAATTAATTATGGCAACGTGCATCTTAATCACTCTCTATTCTGTGTACAACTGACTATGTGCAGTCACTGACCTGCAACCACTTCGTAAAGAAGTTTTTGTCCAGCAGGGACACAAGGCTGGAGGGGGACAACATGCCCTCCCAGTCCATCACCCAGTGAAACGGCTCCATTTGCTGCTGGTGAGGGTTGATAACCAGTTCTTCTAGACACAGAGCTGAGGAGGGAAACAAAAGCCATCACATGAAAAAGAGAAATTAGTTGAATAAGGAGGGACAGGGAAGAATAAGAGTGTAGAGAAATACATTTTCTTCCACTGCTATAGAATACTTCAGGCTGTCACTGATGAAAACATACCGAGTTTAGGGATGATGTTTTTCACCATGAAGGCCTCCCATGCACCTGGTGTGAAAACGCCTTTCCACGGCTGCAGGATGAGGCGGGCTGAGGCGTCACTGGGATGCCACCTCTGCAAAGCGTTGGATAGTTTGCTCCTGATTGGTGGGTAAAGAGGCTCTAGACGTGACTGGAGCAGAGGAAGCCAAGGGTGGATCCAGGAGTGGATGGGCACCGTGTCAGTTAAAGGGTTCCAGCTATCCACCTACCAAGCAGAAAATAGAAAGGCATAAACTTGCAATGTAGAAGGCAAAAAAACCATGGGTACTTTTCTACATCCAATTAAGCCTGTCTGTAAGTGGAGATAGTGTGCGTGTCTTGCCTCTCGCTGTAGCCGGGGTAAGAGCAGCTGCTCCAACAGGTGATCCAGGATCCACAGGGGAACAAGAGGAGCCCACACTTCCACACAATCCACCATCGGCCCGACCATACGAGGCTGCCAGCCTAACACACAGGACCGCATCACTGGGATCCACACTTCCCACAACAGTCTGGACCAACAAAAATAGAACACATACAGTCAAAAACAGGCTGTAACACATAACCAGGAAAATGTATCCATGTAAACACACAGGCACAACTGAATATATGTTTATGTGTTTAAAATGACCTGTGGTAAGGATCCATGTTTGCATCTGGGCCACTGGAGTGGAGGTCTCTAGACTCAAGGATTGCTCTCCACTGACCAATGTCTTCCAGACAATAAGAGCTGTCCTGAAATGATCAGACAACAGCAGTGGCTTCATTATCAATTATTAAAGCAAATAATGACAGTACGTAGGAGGATAATCGTAAAAGTATACCTTCAGAGGGTCCCAAGAACGAAGCTTCTCTTTGAGTAATGGATGAACAACAGCTACAGCTAGGTCTGCCAATCCCATTGTTTTGTATTCTTCATAATAATCTGTTTGTAAAGTCTCAAAGATCCGGGCACACTCCTGAACAAAGACAGGGAAGGAAGGCACCGAAACAATTACCCATACTGATGTGATAAGAGAGCAAGGACAAAGAAACTAAAACAGCCTGATAACTGTAGCTGTCTGCCCACGTGTGTTTGCTGTGTATGCACCTGCAGGGTGGGTCCCTCCCCCGGTGCCATCTCCCCAGAAGGAAAACGATCCACCAATGCCAGAACAGCCTCCATTCTCTGGATGGCGTCTTGCTCTGCTTCCAGTCTGCTCTGCAGTGCTCGTGACTCATGGGTCAAAGACACAACGACATCTTTTTCATGCTGCAGACGTCTGGCAGACTACAGGAGGAGGAAATAAGATAACAAAAGAGAAAGCATGTCTGTACGTGGTAGAACAAGTAGCAGAGTGGTACAGACACAATCACAGCGACATAAAAGTGAAGATATGTGGGAGACATGTTTGGTTCCTTCATACCTGTAATATGTCCTGTTCTGTAAGGTCTATCAGCAGCTGCAGGTTATGTTCAAGTTCAGGGAGAGCAAAGCCAGATCCCTTCTGGTCCTGAGCGGTCATGCTTGGTGGACCTTCATCTGGAACACTGTGCTTGTTGGTCATCTGACTGTAACTGTAATATACCTTTTGCTCTCTTCCAGTCATATCTATCACCTAAAGATACGATAGGATAATCCTTTATTAATGTCACAGCAGGGAAATTTTCAGAGGTAAATGAGATTCAGAGACAAAACTGATAGCCGACCATGTGCTTACATTCATATAACAACTGAATACACAGAGCCTTGTACTGAGTGCAAAAGTACAATTAAATGCCTGATGCCTATTATAATATTCAAGCCTAATTCAGTGAGTGTGAAGATCAAAGTCATGGTGTTCTGATAACATTCCTGTGAGACAGATGCAAAGGAGTGTTAATACAAGTATTTTCAAACACACCTTGACCTGTGCCAACTCTCCAGCGGATGCCGCTGTACTGCGTCCCACCAGCTTGCCTTTGGCCTTCAACTCATCTACAGTTCTGTAGGAGTACTTGGGTTTCTTCTTTCCTCCAGGGCCTGTAGGATCCTTACGCCACTGGCCTAGCTCCTTCTGAAACTCCTACACAGACAGAAATTGAGCATAATGTTAAAATAATGTTGACTAACCCTACAATGTAACTTGAGCTTTATAATGTAACAGTGGGTGTAATTGGAAAAAGAGGCAAAGACATGTTTTTTTTTACAGCACTCTACCTTTTCCTCCTCTTCCTCTGAGTCGACCACAGGAAAATCCTGAAGACTCTGCTGGGTTCGCTCAGTGCCATAAGCACCCACTGCTCCCTTGCCTTTACGAACCTTTGCCTCAATGGGGTTTACAATACCTGCAGCGATAAGAGGGTGCAAGGTCAGAATATACATACTGTACTGTACTGTGCTCTGTTGTTCCCGTACAATACACAGTATTATTAAACATCTCAATAACATAGCCTCCTCAGGAGTGCCCACCTTGAGCATTCTTGCCCAGGCCTTTGCCTGGTTGGTAGCCCATTTTCTGCAGGAGTTTCTGACCAATTCCCTTTGTATGCTTCTCCCAGCTTCCAATGCCTTTACCAGACTGTATGCCACCTGCAAACCTCTGGGACTGGTTCCCCCGAAAATTGCCCTTCGGGAAAAAATAAACATCTTTTTTGACAAAAGGCTGTTACAGAATACAATTCAATGAGTAAAGAACATAGGCACAACAAAATTTACCATCTGAAGTTTTTTGGGTGCAGTAGCGCGAGGGGGGGGAGGTGCTGAAGGACCATCCTCATCAGAGTCATCTGAGCCCCCTTCTCCTTTTTGCTGATGCTGTTTCTCCTCAGCTGCAGTCTTACGCAAACCACCACTCACAAAGTTCACTGGAGCAGTGTAGTCTTTAGATCTAACAAACAAAAACAAATAACTCATTTTGTTAACAACTGTTAAAAAAGCAGAGTTGCTGTTCCTGTGGACCTTTTCCTCTTGGGGCGATGGGCTCTTTTGTTAAAGCCTGGTTCCCTGTGAATAGCATTTCCATCCTGTTACATTTGTGTTTCCTCGGTTGGGGTTAGCGCTTACAGTATGTTACGTTAGGGTTAGGTGTAGCAGAGATAACTGGTTAGAGTTAGGGATGAAGTTGGGCACAGGTTAAGGTGAGGGGAGGCACAAACAAACTTCAACACTTCAGGGGCATTGGGGCAGCAACATAAATAAACCAATGCCTTACTTCTTGCCTCCAAAGCTAGGCCTCTCATCCTCATCTGAGTCCCGGTCAGCCCAGATGCCATAGGTAGCCTGCTCCTTGGTCTGCCTGTGTCTGCGGCGGTCTGGGTTGAACTCATTGGCCAGGTCCCATTCGGTCACCTCAAAGCTCTCCACCTCCACACCTTCTTCCTCCTCTTCCCCTCTCCGCCCATACAGATGGGACATGGACATCTCTGGATATCACAGTGAACAAAACACCGTGACGGTTAAAGTGGTAAATGAGTAGTTACATCCAAAGCAAGTTCCATGGCAACAGAGCAAGCTAAATACTAATGAAAGCTACGGGAAGACGCTTCAAGCTTGTAAGTTAAGTGGGCTGAGATTTATTTTTATTAAACTAACGTTTCATTTTGTACGTTTCGTTTATTTTAGATGCTCTGTAGCTGTGATCACGTGGTAATTACATCCCTCCAGTTATGAGGTCGACAACAATTAGCATATAGTTTAGCTAGCTAAGTCCATAAAATTTACCCTAAAAAGACTACCAGCGTCATCTCAAATAGCTAGCTAGTTAAGTAACACAATAACTCCGTAAACTTATCTAAACAACTACACAGCTAGATCTGCCCCTTGCGAAAACCCAACGTTAAGACAAGCTAATGTTAATATTTACTAGCAAAAGCTAGCATTACCTCATGCAAACTGCTCGCTTTATCCGAAAAACTCGGGCGTAGGGAAATAATCAAAAAAAGTGTTCACTCTAACTCACCTGAAACGTTCGTTATTCTCCTACTTAAAGCTCAAGTATATATTCATTCTTCTGCGGTAGTACTGAAATCTTACTCTAGTAAGTCGGGGGGCTTCACGTTATTCGTTGTACGTACGAAATCACAAGTACTTCCGGTTGTCACAATAACTGCCGGTGTTGTACCAAAATTTCTACCTCGAAAAACGCCTTTTCCTGATCAGTTCATTCGATCCTTTGCGCCTAAATGTGTCTACATTTCACAGAGAAAACAAAATAATTTATATCAGAATCCAGGGTTTGCTTTATTTTTCGACTCATGTCCGTTCAGATAGCAAAACAATATCTTGAAAGCACTGGTTACGGAATATTTGGTATCACACCGGAAGAGGAAATATGTGTTACACTCAAAATAGTCCCACGTGCTGCAGATTAGACAACCACAGGCAGCACTTACAGGAGAAGTTGGTTAACTATATGCTAAGTGCTATCTATAGCATATATGCTTACATAGGAAACCGGTGAATTAGTACAGATGTCGGGCGCCGGAGAGGAGTGGCAAGTGGCCCGGCGACGAAAAGGCGCAGCGCGGAAATCCAAAACACTCCAGGTGTCCTCGAAGTCAGCATGCTGCGAGGAGCAGCTGGACATCGGGAAAACTGTCAAACGAATCAGAGACACAGTGTAAGAGGTCTAAGTCCAGTTAAGCGGCAGAGTCCTGTATTATTAATGTTTGAGGGTGCATACATATTTTCTGCATATATGCACAAAGCTTAGATTCCAGTAACTCATCTTCCTCCTCTGTAGGTCTGAGCTAAGATGCGAGGAGTTTTTGCAAGAGTGGAAAGGTGAGGATGTTGGACAGTTATCTCCAAATATTTTTGTCTGGCTGAGGAGTCATCTGTCTCGCAGCACAGTGACCGTCTCGGGATTCTTGTCTTCAGAGCAGCTGCTGGTGGCAGGATCAACAGACGTCTCAGAGAACAGGGACACAGAAGGCCCCATCGACCACCTGAGGACGAGCAGAGATGGCAGACTGTGCCAGCAGCTGGAGTGTGTGTGTTATGGCCTTGGCTCCTTTTCCTCCTGTGTCTCAGCTCGCTACCAGCTTGCTATGCTGTTGCTGCTGCTGGACGCACAACAGGTGAGAGGATATGTCCATCTGATGAGATAACAAACCCTCCACGTGAGACCCTGTTCATGATAAATCCTGCCTCACCGCTCCTCTACCTTTAGATCCCCCTGAAGGACTGCTCTGTTTATGACCCTGCTTTTTCCTCTGGAGAGCGGGATGTTTTGGCACAACTGGGTCTGACTGTGCTCACAGAAAATGAGGTCAGTTGTCGGCCACTCATGTTTTTTTATTCTGTCAGACAAGTGGAAAACAGCCAGCAGTGGAGAACAAATGGATAGTGTCGTGTTGTTGGAAGTTTCAGCATGAATTGACATATAACAATTATAAGATGACGTATTTCAAGCAAGTTTCAGGTCACTGCAAGTTGAAATCAGTGCAAAAACCTGGTGTGAAGCCTTCTGTCTGACTGTGTAGGAGGGGAAGCGTCTGGCGACTAAGCCAACACTGTTTTACCTGATGCATTGTGGGAAAGCCCTGTACAACAACCTTCTGTGGAAGAATTGGAGCACACAGTGTCTTCCTCTGATGATAATCATCGGAAACAGCTTCAGTGGCATGAGAGACAGGTTTGTATGAGGCATCAATGAAGGAGATGTTTAAGAAATTGGAGGCCGAGGTGACGTTTTCTGTCTCGTCCCAACAGGACAATCGATAGAGAGTTCAAGCGGGACTACAGCTACATCACTCAGGCTGTGTCTGTGTGTGAGGAGAGACAGCTGCCTTGTCCGTCCCGACTGATTGATGTCTTCAGCGACACGGCAGTCATCACCTTTCCTACCAGCGGTCTTAACAGACTCCCACAATCCACCTGGGCAGAGCCGCCTGAACCACAGTACCAACACTGCCCTGATTTGGAGATTATTCAAGATTCAAGATTGTTTTTATTATCATCGAGCATGGCCATGTCAATGAAATTTGCGTTGCAACCCCCGTATACAAAGAGAAAATAATAAAATAAGATAAAATATAAGATGAACTGGTGATGAGGTGCTGCAGCGGGTGATTGCTCTGACAGCTCTGGGGAAGAAGCTGTCCCTCAGTCTGTTTGTGGTTGTTCGTATGTTCCCGTACCGCTTTCCTGATGGAAGCGGTACAAACAGTCTGTGGCCCGGGTGGCTGGGGTCCGTGGCGATGGATCTTGCCCTCTTCTTGACCCAGCCTGCATATATAGAGTCCAGGTCAGGAAGGGGGCAGCCCACGATGCCTTGTGCAGTTTTTACCACCCGTGCCAGTTGTTTCCTGTGCCATGCAGCTGCCACACCACACTGTCACACTGAGGCAGAGTGTAATGATCAGGCCCTTTATGGTCATTTCATGTGTTCTCATGCTCTAATCTTTAGCCTACATGAATGTCCTTCATAGCCTAGAGCCGTAAGGATAACATGGCTGGTGAGAGCCACTTCTCATAACAAAAAGGCAGGTGGCACTCTGGTTGTTGACAGTCTCGTCTCCTCTTTTTGTGATGTCTATTGCATTTAGATCTGGCATTCACACCTTGACCAATTATATTCTGTAACATATATGTGATTATTGTACTGGGTTTGGTCAAACCCAACATGATAAATGTGAACTTTTGTATGACAACTGGGCTGATTCTGGCAGAGCTCCTGCGGGAGCTCTGTCAGTCTGAGACCAGCGCTGTATTACTTTATATGTGACCTTAATAAATACTTTGACTGTGAACTGAAGATTGCTTCAGACCGTTCTTGGGCTTTCAACAAAGAACCGGGCTAACAAGAGGATACTCTCGATTGTGGCCCTGTAAAAGTTCACGAGCAGCCGAGAGGAAAGTCCAGCCCGTTTCAGTTTCCTGAGGAAGAAAAGCCTTTGTTGTGCCTTCTTCACCAGGCGGGAGGTGTTCATAGACCAGGAGAGGTCAGATGTGATGTGGAGGCCCAGGAACTTGATGTTGTCCACACGCTCCACCACTTCTCCGTCCATGAGGAGGGGGGCGTGATCCGTCTTCCTCGACCTCCTAAAGTCCACAATGACCTCCTTGGTCTTCCCTGTGTTCAGAACCAGGTTGTTGGCTGAACACCACTGGGTGAGCTGGTGAATCTCCTCTGTAGTGGGTCTCGTTGTTGTCTGAGATGAGACCCACTACTGTAGTGTCGTCCGCGAACTTCACGACTGTGTTCGTGGGGTGGATGGCAGCACAGTCGTGTGAACAGGGTGAAGAGGGCTGGGCTGAGCACACAACCCTGTGGCATGCCCGTGCTGAGGACCAGAGGGGATGATGTTGCATTCCCTATTCTCACCACCTGAGGCCTGTTGGTGAGAAAGTCTCTAATCCAGTGGCACAGTGACGCAGGCAGACCCACCGCGTGTAGCTTCAGTGCCAACTTGTCTGGGATGACGGTGTTAAAACGGTGAGCTGACAGTCTGTGTGCTCAAAGCAGTCCTGAAGTGCAGAGGAGGCCTCCACTGTCCATACTTGTATTGTCCTGGTGGTTGGCTTTGTTCTGCAGGCCAGAGGCTTGTATGCAGGAATCAGTTCCACTGAGATGTGGTCTGACATGCCCAGGTGTGGAGCTGCTGCAGCCTTGTAAGCAGCAGGGATGTTGCAGTAGACCTGATCCAAAGTGTTATTGTCTCTGGTAGGAAAGTCTATGTACTTGTGAAATTTGGGAAACACTGCCTTCAGTTCGACATGATTAAAGTCTCCCGCCACAATCACAGCAACACGGAGCTGAGACAGGAGATGGACGGAATGAGAGGGTTGAATCTTGTCATACTGAGCCACCATCATGATCTCAAGGAGAGGAAGAGGACTATTGAGTAGCTTGGGCCAGTTCTGAACACCCACTGAAAATCTTGTTTGTGGTGACCTCCAGTGGTTCAGTTTCTCAGAATTTAGCTTTTTGAAATGTTCTTTCCAGAGCATTACCCTGTTGTAAAAATGTGATTTTTACTTAAAATTTTTTTTTTCATATGATTGTTTTTATATCTTGAGGAAGTTTCGTTGTTCTGCATATTGATTTTCATTGATGTTTTACCATGGACTGGATCAGTGACTGCAAGATGAATAAACACTATTACTAATATTATTTACTGTGGTATGTTTTGTACAGTGATTAATGAAAATGTATACAAAATTTCTAGTAAATGGAAAACACAGGTGTAGTCCTTTATACCTAGACGATGCTTCAGTTGTGTTTTTCTGCTCAGGTGCTTTTTCCTCGTGTTTACATTTTCAGGAACAGTTGTTACAAGCTTCAGTTAATGGTAAGGTTTTATACAATGGCTCTCTTTATTTCAAATATGTTTTTATAGTTGGATCGTCCACTCCTTCTCACTATTTTGATCAGTTTGTTTATACCTGAATCATGATTTGTGAGTTATAGAATCGTCACACATAAAGAAGACCACTGATAAACTAGAGTAAAAAGTTTATTGTTGGGAAAAAAAAAAATAACACTCAACAGTACAGCCCTCTCCCAGCATCAGCAACATCTATGGTATGTTATCTTATGCTCAGCTTCATGTTTATTGGATCAAATTACATCTCGGATCCTGGGAGAGTTCTATCTTACAGCAGTGACTTAGAAAAACTCGACTACAACACTGTTTTCCTGTTGGACATGTTTTCACTTCTCAGCTACCCCATTGGCTGTGACATTATCTGCCACTCCATTGACTGCTGTGTCTTTGTCTCCTGTTCCATTGGTTACAGCCACGTTTGAGACAATATCTGCCCAGGTTCCTTTACTCTTAAGGACTGAGGGGCTAGCAGCGATGTCCAAAGCTCCATTTATTTCACCATTAACATCATCTGACTTTGACTTCATCTCATCGGCTGCTGCATCAGATTTTATCTCCCCATTGGCTGTGCTGCTCTCACTTCCCTCTCCTGTAGCCCTGACCTCTGACTCCCCGTTCACTATCTTGACCTCAGCATCTGAAGCTGCTCTGTCATTGTCCTCATGCTGGTTTTGTTCAGCTGTCTCCTCTGCGTGACCATTAGCTGAAACTACGGTCTCTTCCACTGGCTGCTCCTGTTGGCTCTCGCTGGTATTCTCCACTGCTGGACTTCCTCCGTCTTCAGCTTCCTTCCCGCATCCTGTTTCTTGATCGGAGGTTTTCTCCCCCCCGTCCTCAGCCTCTATGGTGACTAGCCCGTTGATTACTTTGAATCCCAGCTCTTTTGCCACCGCTGCCTTTAGTTCCTGGTGTTTCTGCTTATACTCCTGGAACTTGTCACTATGAAAACACAGTGAATTAATTTATGGTGTCCTATCTAACAAAATACTATTGAAATACACATGCATGCTGCTGGAGCCTGTTGTGCTTGAGAAGTTGTACGTACATGAACATCATCATTAAAATTCTCTAAAACTTAGATTTTCCAGTTTCTTATGCAACATCGATTCCAAAAAGTTGGAATACTTAACCAATACATGGATATCAGATATTGGATCGGTATCAGCTTCAAAAACCCAATAACAGGCAAACTACATTTCAGCATCAACAGCTCAGTGCTTCACCAAGTTTTAAGTATCATATCACATATCATACACTACAGAGAATATTTACCTTTGTCCAATCCTCCTGATCCCCAAGACCAGAACCATTTGCTCCAGCACAGTGTCAGTAGTGGGATTAAGACACTGAGGACAGAGAGGACAGCAAGATGAATAAAAGCACTTTTCCCTTTAATTTGGAAGATTCAGTGAGATTAAAGTTGGCCGCATGAGCTCCTGGCATACAGTACCTCCACCTCTTGCTCGGTGCAGTCAGCTCCTGCCTGTCTGAGGGAGCGCTCCACCTTCACGGCCTGCTTGGTTATGGTGCACAGAAACTCTTTGCTGCAGCGTGTCTGAGAGTGATCCTCTCCAAGCTGGGAGAGAAATAACCGCATGATGACACGCACGTACAACCCATCCACTTATCTCTCACTCTCTCTCAAGCAGATACTGACCATGTTGGTAAAAGCAGTGAGGGCCTCTTTCTCGTGGGTCATTGCACTTCGGTAGTCGCCCTTGCTGCACATCCACTGAGCCAGCAGGTGCTGACTGCACAGAGAAGAAACCAGGCAGATAAATGATGATGATGTTGGAAACGGGGGCAAAATAAATCAAAGCAAACTTAATTACTTTTTGTAAAAAATGTGAGTGCAAACTTTAAATGGCATCTTACTTGAAAGCAGTGTGCACATTTATGGGGCCGAAGAAGGAAGTGTTGAGTTTGAGGGCGTTCTTTAAGAACTGCCCTGTCTGATCTCCTGTCAGCATCAACCCAAGACAGCTCTGCAAGAAAATAATGGGATTATCAAAAAAAAAATACTGTACACAATTAGATGGTGAAAAGCCTGTTTTGTGCTTGAAGTGTTGTAACCTACATCCAGTGTTGCGATGTAGGGATGGTCCTCCCCGTGGACTGTTAGCGTTAGCAAACGGGCTCTGAGGAGACACTTCTGGGCCAAGGCACTTTCCCCTCCAGCAAACACATACACACCCAAGAGGGCCTACACATAACAAAAATATAATGATAATCACCCTCCACACACATGACGCAGTGCACACTCTATAAACACCCTGCAGAATAATGAGTAATGACAATTAATGAACAGTTAATGACACAGAAATGTGTAGCTGTGTACTCACATATTGCTGGATAGTGTTTGGATGGTCAAAGCCAAACACTCTCTCACTGATCACCACTGCTTTCAGTTGGACACTGCGAGCCTTGAGGACAAAGTCACAGTGAGGACAATGGTCAGCTTCATGTATATTAAGAATTACAATCACTTCAAAACCTCCTGAAATTGACACAGATACTTCATCCAGAGTGTTACAGTACACAGAGTAGAATGGTGGAAGGCCTGTTAAGGACTACTTATGTAGAAGTAACAATAGCACTACTTATAAATACCCCAGTACCAGCAAAAGTCGTCCATTATGTACTCAGTTACTTTCAACCACTGGAAAATTAGTTAATGCAGCTGTAAAAAGCCGGGGAGCAGTCGGCCTACCTCAGCTGCCTTCCCCTGCAGGAAGGCCACCTTGGCCAGCAGGCTGTGGCAATAACAGGCCTCTGGGATTAGGTCATCGCACACTCTGCCAAACAGGTAGACGGCTTCTTTCAGATGTGCATGGGCCTGATCCAGCAGACCTGCAGTTGAGAGAGACAAGGTAGTTTTGTACATAGTTTAGATTTTGTTCAAAAACACACTGAACATAAAGATTCTAGACACATGAATCTGCAGCACAAGAGCTTTAGTGAAGTGTCCCACTTTATGGACCCACCTTTCTGAATGGAGGTGTGTGCAGCACGATGTGCTTTTGAAGCGTCCACAGTTGCTGTATGAATGTGCTTGACAACAGGGAAGATGTTGAGGACGTCATCTGGACCAATGGGAGCTTTATTTTGGTTGTCAAAGAAGTAGTCTCTCAGTCTCAACTGGGGTGGACACAGAATGAATAAACTTACTTTTCCTGACAAATACTCGTGCAATTCCAACTTGGTGTAAATTAAAATAATAAAAATAAAATCCGTTTCAGTTGATCTCATGACTCGTTTTACAAGTCTAATAACACACTGGATCCTTGTTTTAGACGTCTGTTACCTGTACTCCAGTCTTCAAACAGAACTCTCTCAGTAAAGAGATTTTCTGAAGGCCGTAGTGCTGAACCAGGTGGTCTGGACCAGAGCTGTCACAGAGAAAAATGTGTTATTCTAAATTGAACTCTGAGCCATTACATAACTAACACACACAAGGTGAGAACAAACAAAGGCTGTGTCCTCACCCAAGGCTGTCAGCGATGTTGTATGCTTCAGCAGCATCCTGGCAGACCAGGTTCCACAGCTCAGCCCCTGTGAGTGTGCTCCAGGGCGTGCTTTCAGGGGCCCCAGCCCCACGGCCACGCCGCCTTGACTTCTTTTTAGTGTCTTCTCCCACAGAAGTGGGTGTGAAGTGGGAAACCAATAGGCAGCAGAGGAAGTGACTGACAGCTGCAGAGAGATTCGGCATGTCCACACCCTGCAAAGATATATCCGGAGGCTGTGCTTCATTCTTTCTGCTGTGTGCGCCCACGCCTGCTTCTACCTCACAACCTAACTATGAGGTGCGCAAACGTCAAAATGAAAACAAATGCTCATTCAAGAATACTGAAAAGTACCTGGAGGAAGCTGTTGAACACACGCCTTGCTGAGCGGATGAAGATTTCACCTACGACCAATCTCTGGTGAAGACAGAAAGAAGGATGTTAGAAACAGTCAGGAGGGAGATTACATCATTGAGACTGGTTTAAGTTTAACTATGTCAAAAGTCAAACACACCATTATATGCCTCAGACCCTCCTTGTGTTCTGACTGGCTGACGGTCTTGATCACATGGCCCAGATACCGGAGGTTGATGCCTCTCTGGTGTAGCGCTTGTTTTAGAGAAGCTCCATCCATTGGTGCCTCATTGCTCTGCTGGCAATGCTCCACCTGTACACAAACACATACACATAGCTTAGCTTGTTTCATGCTTGCAGCAAATATGCCTATCATGGTATGTAAACAAGGGATCCACTCACAAAGGCCGGTATCTGGTGTGTGATGATGAAGGACGCAGCTTCCCTCAGTAGTCTCTCCTGCAGCTTCCATGACTTACTTTCAGCAGGAGGGAAGGACAGTCCTGAACACAAAGCACAAGAGGTCATAAACCATATTGTGTTCTATTAAGATTGTGTGTGTGTGTGTGTGTGTGTGTGTGCGTGCGCAGTATGTCATGTTACCTGGAGAGAAGACGCTTGGGTTGAAGCGCATCTCAAAGATGATGTCGCTAACTGAGCCCACTGCTTTACAAGCAGCTCGTACTGCCTCTGTGGCTCGAGAGTCACCTGCAAGTATGCAAACATTCGTCAAGTTTAAAGGCCAAACTTGTGTATGCTTTAGCGACACTTTTGGTTTCCATTCAGCTTCTAAAACACTTCTTACAAGCTGTTGCGCATTCTTCAAAGCCTCCATTCTTGTCCAACATTTCCCGGGCATGCTGAGTGAACTGGCAATGTCTAAAAGAAGCAAAAAACAAAACTTCAACTTTGCGGAAAAAAACTTTATAAAACTGACTATTAAAGTGTTTTATTTCACGTAGAACTCACTTGTGCTGGATGAAGGCCTGCACCAGCTCTGGCCTCAGCCTGCACAGTCCATGAACAAAGCTCTTTGGCAGCCCAGTGTCTGACTGATAATTCTCTGGCCAGCCTTCTTTTACACAACTTTTCTTCTCCTCATTCTCCTTGCAGCTTTTATTACTCTCCTCTTCTCCAGTGACTGTCTGACTTTCTGTCTCCGCCTCTGGACAGAAGTTGGCATCGGCTGGGAAGGTCCTGAACACATCCAGTACGTAGAACCTCCCATCGGCCCCCAACAGTCCCTGAGCGTCCACTGAGGTGAACAGTGGTACCTGGTGACCGTTGGGCGCCACAACAACGTATCTCTGGATACAAAGAGACTTGGCAGCATGAGCCAAGAGTTCTAGTAACCGTCTGCGCTGGGGGGACTCCTGTGGTCCCGCATTTACCCCATACAGCAAACCTCTATAGAACACAAGAAGACGATAAGACAAAAACGTTAGCCTCACAGCGTTAACTCCACTACCACAGTAAATTGTTGAATAATGGGTCCATGGGGTGTACCTTGACGCAGGACTGGCTCCCTGGTCCTGCTCAGAGCCTTCCAAGCCAGGAGCCAGACCCTGAGCAGACAGACGCACTCCTCTGTAGTCTACAATGGCTGTCGGTAGAGTGTGCAGGCCCTGCGGCCCCTCTATGTTATTGTAAGCCTGAACTCCTTTAAGCTCCATCCTCTGAGCAGCCCTGCAAGTAGAATATGAGGCAATATTTGAATAATCTGTGCCCAGACCATGCCATCGTAAAAATGAATCAAACACTATTTTATAAGGCTACATGGCAGGTGGCCATAGCGTACTCTGTGAATCATTTAGAGCCATAACACAGTGAGACAACACAATTAAGATCAAATGGTTCATCATCTGCACAACCTTGTCACTGATCTTGTGGTTTGTTCTCACCTACGACCCCTTTCCCCACCAAACATTGCACTTGCTGCGCCCTGGCTCATGAAAAGGCCACCCCACAGGAAAGCCGGGTCTTCAGGGTTTCCATTCACTGGCTCCACAAAGCCATCTATGACAGTCTCTGCGCCCTGCATCACGGCCCTAACAAATGCACTGTTCACCTGAGAAAACAAGCACAAATGAGGGTGAGAAGAGGAGAGTTTGAGTGAACAAAGAAAGACAGCAGATGATGAGAGTCCTGTCAAGAGTCCCACTGCTGTTGTTCGGAGCAAATTACAGCTTTTCCTGACTACCTGGAGCAGTGCCCTGTCCCTCTGCAGCCTCTCCTCCAGACTGCCGAGTGGAAGATCTCTGGCTGCCTGCAACTCCTCATTCCAGTCTGGAGCCTACACACAACACACAGTTAGATTTAATACTGCTACCGACAGTACGCTATACATCAAATGGCAACAAATAATTCTGCTGTCTTGTAAATAACCTGTGCTGCTGGCTGTTCATCCACTCCCAGTCTGCTGAAGGTGTTTTTGTGAGTGCGAGAGGCACAGAGAGGCCCGAGCCAGGACAGAGTGTGGTAAGGAGTGGGCAACACCTCTTCTGGAGGTGAGTGAGGCCTACAGCAAGAGAGAAAACAAGATGCATTACCCAGAATCCACTTCAATTACAGTCATTTTTAATGCAGATTTTTAGTTTATTTGATTATAACTGTCTATGAATGATTTGAATTTTGATAATTCACCAAACACCACTGTTAGGATCAACAGTGTTTATGCTTCTTTCATGCATAAGTCATAATTTTACCTGTGTTTGAGTGTGGTGAATGTTTGTTTGAAGGCAGGGCTGATGTGACAGAGCAGGTCAGGGAAACTGTGACAAATCGGGGAAGACTGTGCAGGACGAGGATCAAAGACGTCTTCAGTAGACCTGAGATAAAGAAGGAGGGAGAGAAAAAAGAGAGAAACTTGTCAAGGTAAAGCTCAGATATTTAGGGAGGAGGTTACTCAGACACAAGGCTACATTATTAGCATTTAACATATTTTCTATGACAATTTACTGCAACTATAAACAGAAAATAGATTGTGCTAATATCATGAAGTTCTTCTTTACCTATTGAGAAAGAAACCTTTTGGACAGGATGTGATGTCACACCGTCGTCCCTCCATTGTCACCACTGTGATGTACATGAAGTCTCCCTGCAGCTTCCTGTGCCCTGGAGGTGGGTTCCAACAGCTGAGAGACAAATCCTTCAAGTAGCTGGGGGGCTGATGAAACAAACAGTCACAGGGAGTCAGTGTATCTGTGTGTATTATGGCTGGCCCAGTGTCAAACAGGATTCCAGGTATGTACGCACCTCTGGTTGGGAGCTCTGTGGTAGCAGGGCCATGAGCGGTCTCTCTGTGGAACCAGGGAGGAGGTACTCAGGAGGTGCTCTGTCCTGGCTGCTTGCTTCTGTTTTTGTGTCGCTTGAAGAGCGTTTCAGGCCCTTTCCATTGTGTAAGCTAGAGTCTGCACCCGGAATAAGATTTCAGTGTGAGCTCGATCGTTAATAGTACATTTTTGTATTATTACCCTTTTTGTCTAAGTGCACAGGATGTGTGTACCTGGTGTTTGTGTTTGTGTGAGTGTCTCCAGTACGCTTGGTGAGCGTCCTTCTCTCAGTGCATCCTGAGGTGCAGATGCTCTCAGCAGCTCCAGCACACGAGCCAGATGGAGCCGGGCTGAGTGGGCGGTGTAGGGTTCTGGAAAGACACACAGTGTTATTATAAAGGTTACACTGACCTTTGTGAAACCATGAACACAAACAACTCTCTTTAATTACCCAGACAGAATGCACAGGACAAAGACTCACTTAGGATGTCATGATCCATTTAAAACGAGTGTTTTTTTGGACCAGAGGGTTTATATAATTTAGGCATTTTCTCATTGACATAAATCGGACAGGGCACCTATGCACATGCTGAACATAACAAGGCAGGCTGCGGGATAGTTTGTTTCAGTATTTCAACAGCTGAGCAGTAACACACAGACTAATTGTTTGGCACACAGTTGTAATCTCTGTAACTATAAAGGTTGTTATGACTCACGAATGGTGAGTCAGCTATTTACATTGAGCTGAGAGAAACTTAAGTGTGTGTGTGTGAAAGGGAAAGGGTGACGGAAAGGTGTGATGAAAATGAGGATAGGATTATTCTATCCTGAAGTTCTGATTCTATAATTTATCATTCCACCGTAAATGACCCTAGATATGTAGATACATGGATAAATTTACATGTAAGAGTAAAAACTTTATTGTTAAAAGGCCAGACAACAGCTGCATTACAGGACAGAGCCTTGTCAAAAAGCCTTACCTGCCTAAATTTCTAACTATTTCAAAAACTCATTAAGACTACACATGCAGTGAAAGGCAAAATTTGAAAAAAGCAAAATAAATAGCATTAAAGTGCTGACATCTGAGTTATAATAAAAAGTTAGTTTCTCAATTAACCTAAAAAAAGCCTTCAGAAAATCCAAGTGTTTAGAAATGCTGCAAATGTAGAGATAAAGAGAGAGATCTCAAACAAAGAACAATGCCACTACCTTCCACCAGGCGAAGGATGGCTCCTGGTTTTAGCCCTTTGAGGCTTTGCAGTTCTGCGAGGGGATCAAGAGTCGTGCCAGCGAGTGCCAGTGACAGGCTGGAACGTGGACCCACCTCATCCCTTGAAAGCAGAGCCATTACTGCATCTTGAACAAGCCAAAACCCATGGACCTTCAGAGACAAAATATGACAAAACACAGATGGTAAACCTGTAGTGCATCAAACATCAACGCTCACAGAAAATACAGTATCACATGTACTTGAATAACATATGTGTCCACGTGGGAAAACACATCCTATGAGGTCTTTAAATGGTCATAGATGCAGATAAAAGAACATATGCAAAGTGCCAACTCAGCACTTTAAGTGTTATACATTAGCAAAAATGACCAACACTACGTAAGATAAAGATGATGAACTGTCCGTATGTAGTCTCAGCTGCTGCTGTTAGTTTCCATCCCCGGCCAAATCTTATTATTAACAAAATAAGAGGAAACGGAGAGGAAACTACGGTTGATTTTTTCTTACCTGCAGCTCAAATGGCTCGACTCCTGCCCCCTGGATCTTCACAGGGAACGATGTTTCCTCCTCTTGCTTCATACCAGCGACATCCTTTCCACCATTTAGGCGGATTACATCTGTTAGAGGGAGAAACCAGAGACAAAACTAACTGAGTATAATCACAGAGCCTGGCAATGGACAGGCAAAATAGTTTCAGTTGTTTTCCTGCCTTCCGCTTATTACATGCTGGGATTGTTTCCAGCCCACTTTGACCCTGAAAAGACTTACACTGTTACACAGAAAGCATGAATAACTGAATGAAAGACAATCGCGACTTATCATATCCGGATTCCATAGGCTGTTCTTCACTGCAGAGTGAAACAAGACCACTAATCTCCTCTAAAATGATCATGATCTGGACTGAAAAGTCCATGTGCGAGAGTGCCTGAGGGTGACAGTGAAATTTATGGAAGAAAACGTCAAAGAAAGGGAAAGTGAGGTGTGTCTGCCGTTTGACACACAAGCAGAACCAGAGGGAGAGCAGGACCCAGCGTGTTCCTCAACCTGTAGTGTGACTAAACCTGTTGAATTTGCTTATTGGCCTTCATGTCATCTCAGGGTAGAGGGACAGCCACACCCAGCTCTGGCATGTGGAGACAGCAGAATGCTAAAACACATAAACTAACACACCTATAGTTGGGCAGTAAAGTGTGCTTGCATGCATGGCTGCAAGCAGATATTGCACAGACAGGCTCTTTAACAAGTACACGGCAAAGCAGGAAGCTCACTTGCACTCATCTTTGAAGACTGTAGTTCTACAGTAAATCCCCAGCTCCTGCTGTCAATCTGGGACTGCTTTACTACTGGAGAGCATCCAAAAAACGGCTTCTCGGTTCGCAATTGGCTGGAATAAGGTCCCTCCTCTCTGCAGGCTTGGGGCCATCAGCGTCTTTTCTATTAGAGCTACTGCCTTACTACTACAGAAAACAGCATTGTTTGCAGCCCTGAAGCTCAACAAGTTTATTTTGGCACAATTACAATACCACGAACTACACAAGCAGGCAGAATTCCTTCCCTGAATGTCACATATTAATATTTGAATGTTAAGGCTTTCATGGCTGCATTCATATGAGCTCCTCAAAATGACACAGCCAGTCAATCATTATGCTGTGCCCATGGATTCCTATCTCTTTTGTAGAAGTTTAAACACCTCAGGGCAAACTCATCTGAAGACATGCAAACACACACACTTCTCCTTAATTCAATCATTCTGTGTTGAGAAAGGGGAGTGGTGGAGGTTAAAAGAGGCTGAGAGGCCTGCTCGAGAGCATGGCAAAATGACAAGCAATTATAAAGGTAGATAAGAGTGTTGGAACTTCAAAAATAAGCGTCTGGCTCTTGATTTTGAAAGAAGATTTATATACAAGCTACTATTTGTCCTTTAAAGGTGATAAGTGAGAATTTACATTTCTTCAGGCTGATTTCAGTGTGTGTCTGTGCACAGCAGATTCTCCAAGTGGTCAAAAAGTGGGTGAAAGCAGACAACGGCACCAGCCATGTTCAGTGCAGCAGTGCAGTGCTAAATCTCCCACCCTCCTCGCATTCTCTAGCGAGGGAGGCACCAGGCAAAAAAAAGAAGGAAGAGGAAAGTGCAAAAGGGAGACAGAGTGAGAGAGAGGGGGAGAAAAGAAAAACACATAGCAGGGATTTCTCACCAGTCTTGGCCTGATTTCTTCCTCCTCCTCTCCTCACTTTGTCCTTCATGGCTGCCTGTTGGAAGTTTTTCTTCAGCTGTCCTCTTCAGTTTTTTACTTCTCTGTGCTGGTAGCTGCTTCCCCTCCAGTTCTTGCCTCAAACTGCTGGAAGAAAGCACACGAGAGGGAAGTTGTGTAGCTAGACTCGTAGTGAGCCCGGCAGGGTGAAAGTAAACCGCAGTCTGTTCAGGACCGTGACTCCTGCCCCTTTCTACAAGGCAAACTCAGCTTATCTGTGCTCCCTGAGTGAAAAAGCCACACCCTCTCATTGCTCCACACAGGCTCATTACTCTGTATGTCTCTCACACTTTGTTGGACTGGGTGTGTCGTTGCATTCTAACACTACTCACTCTTCCTCCCCTGGCATGTCTCACACCTCCCTCTGTCCCTCCACAAACCCTGGAGGAGAGGTGGGAATCAAGCACGCGGTGGGTTTGGTGGTGGTTTAACTTCAGTCAGCCCACCATGCTGTTTTTGAGATACATTATTTCAAATGTTATGATTCATTGGGTGAATCTGTGTTCACGTGTTTTAATGTAAACAGAAGGATGTAATTAAGTAGTACATTACTTTTTAACCCCACACACATTTCTCTAAAACAAGGTCAAGGGAGCTCTAATGGGTGCATGGGTGTTGACTAATGATAGTAAAGTCAGTTTCCTGAAAATGCCAACAGGAGACAGTTGACCTTCCACAAACAGGTGTGTCTACAGGTATGTCCTACGGTGTGATTGCTCTGTTATTGTTGAGAGGCCGACACCTAACATTTTACACAAAGCTGGGCACATTTCAATAGTAATTGGCCAAAAGATTTCTGGGTTAGGCTGAATAGGCAACTTGTCTGGTGTTGATTGGCATTTTATCTAACATTACAGTGTGTCATGGTCTAGCCGTTTTTTTTTTTTTTTTTTTTTTTTTGGTCCACCCTGAGCTGAAAGACAGGAAAATCAAGGATGCATCTGCTCAAAATATTCACCTAATCTAAAATAACTGTTAGACATTATGTAAGTGCTGCAGTGAAAAGAACTGACACAAAATCGTCATTATGACCATCATCAGCATAACATCAGTTATATAATGGGTGGTGCTGGTTGGGGGTGGGTGGGTGGGGGTTATATATGGCCTTATACCCAACCACCCCCTACCCCGTACCCCAATCACCCATCCCGATTATAACAGATACTGGTTTTATGTAGAAAATGCCCGGTAGATACGTTAAGTTGTGTTTACCTACCACTAGATTGGTAAAATCTGAAAGTTGAACTCCTCTCCTTTTCGCTGCAGAGTTACAACAAACTCTCATCATTACAAATTCGTGGCGTCATCTTTAGATTTGGGGGCGGTGACCTGCCGGTGCTGTGGCGTTTTATGTTGCCTTCAGGAACTCCTTGTAAATTTACCTTTTAAGCATGACTGTTTTCATTTTACATTAAAGATGATGTTTTAGGATACTGTTTGATTTACAGTTCAAAGACTCATAATTTGTTTGTGTCACATCTAAATACTGACCTGCAGAAAAGTGGGATTTGTTGATTTATTTTGAATATTTTTCTATTTACTTTGGACGCTGTGTTCGCCAATTTCACCTCGTCATCGTCACACTTTGAAATGTCAGACATCACAGAAAACTGTCTCTGTGATAATATAATTACTTTATGCCTTCATTTCGCCGTCGATGTGGTTGTTCGTGAGCATTACTCTCGTAATTGTCATATTTCCGAGAGCACTATAATGTAATCAGGCAGCGATTTGACAGGAGGCTGTCCTTGGTTAGCCAAGCTAGCCACAGCGAGCTAAACAACGAATACAAATCCTCTGCGTTAACTCTATGTGAAGTTGTCGGTAAGTTTAAATTAACGTCTGTCTGTTACTACTGCTATAACGGTCAAAACCAACAGGATGTGACAACGGAGAACTTAGCACTAGTGTCCCGTCCGGCCATCGTAACTCAGATAGCATGAACCGAAACCGACGTTAACCGTTGGCCTCTGGGATGTGTTTGTTGTATTTTTTGCAAAATTTCACCAAGAGCACGAGAAGTAATCGTTAACGTTCGCCCCTTTTGTTCGAGATCATGGCGAGAAACCGCTAAAGACATCAACATAACTCGTCCATTATATAACTTAACAGTTAGCTAGCTGTCACTAATCTTGCCGCTCACATTTTCCTTTGCGTTAAACGCCGCTGACCAGCAGATGATGAGACAGCCGCCAGTTGTACCCTGAGAGCTGGGATTAGTTACTAGTCAACGTTTAACCGCTGATAGGGTGTGAGCTAACATGATCTGGCTTGTTTCTCGTTCTGTCCCATCACCTATGATGCTCTGTCAACAGCAGTTTGGTGCAAGTATCACTAGAAAATCCCCTGGAAGTTAGACAGGCTTTAACATGTAGTAGTTGTGATGATGCTGTGTTGGTCTTTCAGCCGTCTTTTGCCTCTTACACTGTGTGGTTCTTGCAGGTTCTGGATTTGCGTGGCCCGCTGCCCACCTCAGGTCCGAGCTGAGGGTTGGGGTCAGGTCTTGGGCTAATGCCAAACAGTCCTGGTGAAGAGGGGGGTCTATCTCAGGCTGCCCCAAACGTCAACACGCAAGACCTGTTTGACAACCCCACTCAGACTGTGGCAAAAGGGAACACACCTGAGGATCAGGTGAGGGTGCACGTGATTTAGTGTAATAGTGTCATTTGTCAAAGTCTGTTTCCTGTAGCAGTGCCCTCCATGATTGGGGTTGGAATGAAAGTTATGGGTAAGCACTGCAGATATGATTGGTTGGGATTGGGGTTGGGTTTAAGTTTATGTAAGGGGACACACAGATTGATGGGGAACAGACTTCATTTCATCACTGATCAGCTGCAGAGTCCAGCTGGGTTCTAGCTGTGGATTAAACTACACTTTCAGTGTGTTTTCTCCAGTGGGATTTAATTTCAGTCCTGGACTAGGCTGATCTCTATACAGCAAACCATGACACCTTGCACAATTTCAAGGCCTTGCCAGCATTGAAATACTCCATTACAGCAGTAGAGTTAAAAATAGAATTCACTCCTCTGAAGTGATTATGAATTTGAAAAAATGCCACTGTTGTAACAAATGTGATGCATTGCAATGGGCCTCCAGCAAAGGCTTTGCAAAACCATTCCCTGACTAGTAAACTTCATTCACAAATGAAAAGTACAAAGACACTGTGTGTTCTCCTGTCCCCTCAGGCAGAAATAGCTGCTGCATTCTTTTCCCCCGATGAAAGATAGTTGGACAAATTAGAAATGGTGAGCTCGTGGAGGGTGCATACATGGAAGTCACATACTGTCCACCTTTAAGGTATGCACATGTTGTAACACAGCACATAGTCCAGAGGAGACAGTAAACCCAGCATGGTGTCCAGGGCTCCAATGTCAGTGTGTCTTCCTGTCAGTGATAAGCTGGAAACATACATGTAACTGGACAGAGTATTATGAATCATTTTCTTGAGGGTTAATTGCTGAAGGAACTGTTTTTATGTTGCGTGACATGCAACCAAAAACAAGAACAGGTACCCTTCCAACAGATTTAATTCCTAGGAAGGGTGTTCCTTCACATATCAGTTTCTTCTCAATCTTATTTTAAATCTCTACACCTGCTGAATGCACATTACACTGCAAATCAGATCGCTGATTTGACAGCTGAGCGTAATGTGGGTGTTTGTTGTTGTGTTAAGCAGTGGCAGGCTCCATCTTTCCACACCGTGATGCAGGAGCAGTAGAGTGCCAACAGTATTACAGGCAGCATTGTTTCTGAATCTAAGTTATTCAGTTGAAACAGCTTGTTTACAAGCTGTAGCTGTGGTAAAAAGAGGAGACAAGAGGCAGCTTGTAGAGCAGAATAGAATAAAACAGGGCTTTGTGTGGCTGTCCAAGCAGAGGCCTGATCATTTCCTGTCTGGCTGTCCTTTGCTTTGTCTGATGGTCTCAGGTTCCTTGATAGGAGCTTAGTGGAATAGCGCAAACTTAGCTCAGATTTCTGTCTTTCATTCTCTGGAAACTACAGATTTGAACAGTGGACCAGTCTAAAGAAGGAAAACAGAGGCGTGTAGAGTGTATATAGCACGTATTTGCTTTTTACTTAGTAACAGAGCAGTATTGCTGACATGAGGAAGCAACATTGATTCAGTGTGCGGTCGTCATTTTTCTCCAGGTGTCCCATATGGTGGATGAGGCTTCTCCTTCGTCCACGTCCTCCTTTGAGATGCTTGACATGGAGTCGTCCCCAGCTCCTTATCAAGAAGTGCAGCCTCACTGGTTCTTCTGTCGACGGGCTGAAGACAACACCTCCTGGCTTCCTTTCAGCAGAGAGGACTCTGACAAGCTAGAGAATGCCTGCAACACTAGTAAGCATGTGTTTATACTTGACACGTGCATTATGCCCTGTACATGTTCATTATATAGAAAGTTATATGTAATTAGGTATATGAAAAGTCGGAAAGTAATAAGTGTGCGATAAACAGCTGTGAGAAGATAAAAAGTCAGAGCTGTTGCCAACACTGGCCTGATGCCCAGTAGGACGCTTGTCACTCCTGACAGGACATGTTTGCTGTTACAAGCAGTTTAACAGCAAGTTGAAGTTGAGTTTCAGGGTGGTTTTAGGTGAGTCTCATTAGAATTGATATACAGAACGTTTCTTTTATGCTTTTATTCAGAGTTGGTGTCCGTGATATTCATAATTAAAGTTTCAGAGTTTGTTGGGGTTTTGCAAGAGGGCACACCCTGGGCTATTCCTCAAACACATTGAATATCTACTGTTTACTGATAATCATACACTTAAGAAGTTAAGTACAGCACTAGCATACTTACTTGTCCTCACAGAACCTTTGCTTAAAAAGTAGTTTTTGGAGATTGCCTTATGAACCCTGCTTGTGTATGTGTGTGTTTACTGTACAGTAGAAAAAACAGAGACGGAGGTGGTGGTAGCTGTGGATGGAGAGCGGTATGACGTACATGTCAAGGAGAGGAAGCGCTACGCTGTGTACTGGGAGCAAGCTCCCACGGAAGTCCGCCGCTGTACCTGGTTCTATAAAGGAGATAAAGACACCAGGTTCATGCCTTACCCTGAGGACTTCAGCAAAAGTCTGGAGGTAGTCAGACTCTGACCAATCACTCTGCTCAATCCTGCAACTTCTGACTTTATCCTCCTCCTAACTTTGCCTGTTCCGTAGTTTTTCGTTTCATATCTGTCGTATCGGCCTTTGATTCCGTCCTCTCCAATTTTTCAGGAGGCCTATATGATTGCTGTAACCTTGGATGAATGGAAAAGGAAACTGGATTTTCCCACTGGAGAGACTGTCATCTTACACAATCCCAAAGTAAAGCCTGCTGTTAAAATATTACCATGTACACTATAATTAAAGACATGACAGAGCCGCACTGTGGCTTTTCTGAGTATATAATTGTTTAATTAGATACATTGTTTCCTTCTCCTGAGCCTCTTCTCTTCCATTTCCTTGCTCCTCTTCCAGCTGATAATGCAGTATCAGCCAATAGGATTGCAGGATGAGTGGGTTTCGTCTCCCTCGGAGCAGACACGGCCTCGAACAGTCAAGAGAGGAGTGGACAACATCTCTGTAGAAATACCTGATGGTATGTGTTTGGGTGTTCCAGTAAGAAATACACTGGAACATAAGCCAGTTTTACAGTTGGCACTTTCGGGCTCATATTTCTGTGTGTGGTCCCAGGTGAACCAGAAAAGGTGGACCACCTTGTCTTTATGGTCCATGGTATTGGTCCTGCATGTGACTTGCGCTTCAGATCCATCATACAGTGTGGTAAGTGTGTACACTATGTATTTACGCCTATACATTGTTTATGTGTATATATAACTCCCTTTCTTCTTGTCTCTTTCCAGTAAATGACTTCAGGAGTGCGTCCCTGTCCCTCCTGGCCTCTCATTATAAGCGCGCTCAGCAGGATGGTAAAATAGGAAGAGTTGAGTTCCTCCCAGTCAACTGGCACAGCGCTCTACACGGGGATGCCACTGGGGTGGACGAGTAAGTGTGGCGAGAGATGGACAAAACATTATGTCGTATAATATGTCTTACGTCTCCAGCACTCGCAGAAAATTGTCAATCTCTGCCTTCCCTCCCTTTGTTTTCTCCCTTATTCTCCACTTTCCAGGGACATCCAGAGGATCACTCTCCCCAGCATCAGCAGGCTGAGACATTTCACCAACGACACTCTGCTGGACCTGTTTTTCTATAACAGCCCCACCTACTGCCAGACCATAGTAGACACAGTGGCCTCAGAGATCAACAGGCTGCACACCCTCTTTAAACAGAGACACCCAGACTTCAATGGGGCAGTTTCAGTTGTGGGCCATAGCCTGGGTGAGACATGCGCAAGCACAGAAACTCACACGCAGTCACGAGTCATTAAAATGCAGAATTTCAACACTTTCCCTTTCTGTCTCGTTCCTCAGGTTCGCTGATCCTGTTTGACCTGCTAACCAATCAGAAGACTGGATCAGAAGCCAGAAAGGGGGTACAGTGACATTCAGAGTAAAATACAACATCAATGTACTGAGAAAAAAAAAATCATATTTCTCTACACGTAAATGAGAAAATCCATTTCCCATTCGGCCCCTTCGTGCTTTAGGTGTCCTCAGATGAGCCCTTTCATCTGAACTGTGACACACTGGAGCAGACTCTGACCAGACTGGGTCTACAACAATACCTGGATACACTACAGGCAGAAAACGTAGACCTGGAATCACTGGTAATACACACACACACACACACACACACACACACACACACACACACACACACAAACACAATGGACATGCAGATTCAAGTCTAATGTATAGTTACAAACACACAAATCTTCTCTTTTAGACTCTTTGCCAAGACAGTGATCTCAAAGATTTAGGAATTCCTCTCGGGCCTCGGAAGAAGATCCTGAACTACATCAGGAGGAAATGGCTTCCAGAGGTCAGACTTGATTCTCAAAGTTTCAAACTATACTGGCTTTTCTTGTTTTTGAAAATATGACCATTACGACCCCTTTAAACAAAACTTGCAGCCATGCCTTTTGGAATCTCCAGGTTACGCTGATGTGTGTCATGAATCTCGACTTTGTCTGGGTGAAATTTAGTTGGGTGGTTTTAATGCTTGATACTAATATACCGTCACTGTCCATATCAAGGCTACACAATGATCTGCTCCTTTAATACAAAAGAAATCAAAATGACAGTACATTGCTTACTTCTCTCATGTGTATGTGTTTAAACAATGACTGATGTACATTGTTTGACTGATGCTGGCTATGTAACGTGTTCTATATATGTTTTTTTTTTTTTTACATTCCAAAGATGGATCAAACTATCTAAGGGAACTGGTTTCGTGTAGAACACTAGAGCTAATGTCAGTTAGCTGACATGTCTGTTCTTTTGCTTGGGAGCTCTATTTTCCATTTGATATTAACCACATAAAGTGCTAAGTTCAGATATTGTTTAAATAACTTTTTTATATTGCTCAATCTAAATAGGATTGTAAGCCAGGGGCAGTACATCTGGCACCAGGGTTGCAAGTTCCACCTCAAGTGACCAGCGACCAGGATAGTAACCAGTCTTCAGGCTTGACGACGCAGCAGTCCCAGTTCCACCGGGCGCAGTCTGTCACCAGTGCAGTAGACTACGAATACTTTGACATGGGCATCGGACAGGTACCACACACAGACACGGACATGATAACTTGTGCTTGGGTGTACTGGTAGATAAAGCTTTGATGCATCACCTTCCTGCTTCTCTCCTCCCCCCGCTTACCTGGACAGACCAATGGAGGCATAGCCAAGGGACAGGTGTGTCTCACATAGTGTCCCCATGGACTCGGGCTTTGTCCTTACTTCTCTTTGATCTCACTGTGCCTGGAGTTTCTCTTCACATACAGTATGGTCGGAGGGAAATCTCAAGGCGACTGAATTATAGTGCCTATTTTATGAACGATAGGGTTTCCTACATTTTGCCGTGATTGAGGCTGCCATCTTTGTCCCATTGAGTCGTGCAGACCAGTACCACTCTGTGTCTGTGCTCATCCAGTCTTGCATGAGTGGTCAGCTCCCTGGTCTCCTCCTTACCTGCTGCCATGCACCCTGACTGTTGTCTTGACATCATTAAATGTGGTTTTTATGTTCCCAACACCATCTTGCACCAGAAAACTGTATTTTTTTCCCATCTGTCTGAATAGCTGTGTCCTCTTGGAACAAAAACTGTGTTTAGATCACGTTTCTGACCCCTCTGTCTCTCCACAGGTGTCCATTGACTACCCACAGCTGGCTTTCCACCCTCAAACTTTTTTTGCTTTTGGCTCTCCTATTGGAATGTTCCTGACCGTTCGTGGGCTTAAACACATCGATCCTAACTACACCTTCCCAACCTGCAAGAGCTTTTACAACATCTACCACCCAGTAAGTAATCACAGATTTACTGTGCAAATATGCTGCACTCAGTCCAAACAGAGGATAACACGTGCTTTGAGTTTCCCCCCATTTTCACACAAAACGGCATTAATAGAGCAGTTCTTGATGTTTCCACATTTTGATTGCACTGTGAAGCTGCGCTTGAATGGTTCATGTCATGCTATGTCATGTTAGCAATAACTGTTGTGAGTACTGAATCAACTCTTGATAGAAAATAAATAAACAGCTCGTATTAGAGTTGCATTCATTTCTTCCCCTTAATTGCTGTGTAGTATGACCCTGTGGCCTATCGGATAGAGCCCATGATTGTCACAGAGGTGGATCTGGAGCCCATGCTGATCCCTCACCATAAAGGCCGCAAGAGGATGCACCTGGGTACGGCTCTTTCTTCTTGGTTTTTCCCACAGTGTTGTGGTTTGGGCTTTTGATTAGTAGGCTTATGATATGTTTCTCTTTGTCCAACAGAACTGAAGGATAGCTTGACTCGTATGAGCATGGATTTGAAGAACAATGTTTTGGGATCCTTGCGGACAGCATGGCAGTCCTTTGCCAGGTTACCAGTTGCTGCACTGCCCCCAGTGGAGGAAGGAGAAACTACAATAGAGAGAAACCTTCAAGAGACACCGGGTAGATGAGACACTTTTATCTTACTTTGTGTATTTGTGGATGTGTTTTGTGTGTGTGTGTATGTGTATGTGTGTGTGTGTGCGTGTGTGTGTGTGTGTGTATGCATGTACAAGAGTGTGTCTAACCCAGTCTCTTCACACTCCTCCCACCCTTCTCTGCATGTTGCCACTCTTCCCCTCCCCTCTTCTGCTTTATCTGGCGGTTGGTCCTGCTGCCCTCACCCCTGAACACTTTACTCTGAACCTCAGCCCCAGCGGCAGTCACTGCTTCTGCTAAGAGGGAAGAGAAAAGTGCTGATTTTTGGACTAAAATACTGGAGTGGCCCAGTGCCTTTTATAAGCATTACTTCCAAGGTAAGCCAGGATAGTAACTTGGCTTGAATAAGTGAGAACAAGTAAATGATCTCTTTCTGCCTGGTTTTCTCTGTAGACTTGCCTGATTTAGTGAAAGCCTATGAGCCTATATAAACTTTTTTTTCTGGGTTTTCCATTTTACATCCCTGGCTTGAATCTGAAAAATAAACATTAAAAAAATGACAGTTCTCAGTTACTGTGGTTTACTTTGGCACTCCCCCTCCCTCGTAAAGAGCAAATGTTATGCACTGTATGTCATTATTGCTGCAGGCTCTCACTACTCCTCTGCTCTTCCTTCCCCCAACTGTGCTACTACTGCTGTTGTACATGTTATCTTCAACTCAACATTTAATTTACTGACACTTCCTTCAGGCCTGTCCCTCCCCCTCCTGCTGTCAGTTCTGATTGGTTAAATTTATTGACTGCCTCAGTGATTGTTAACATTAGGAGCTTCTTGAGAAACCGGCCCATGACAGACTCTGGTATGTCCTAAACAAATACTACAAGTTGCATATTAGTGATCGCAGTTGTTTTTTTAACAAGAGTCATTGGCTGGACCTTAGTCAGCAGGCAATGTCATTCATCAGTAGCAGGTCACCTCCAGGAGATGCATGCAGGTACATGTCCTGCCCTTTTCTACAGCACCTCAAGTGCTTAGTCTGCCAGTTCATAAAACAGGTCAAAAGGAATACAGCTTCTGTTAGAACAGACTGTACAACTTACTAACACGCAACCTTTTTTGTTTTACTTTTCATTCTCTATCAGCTAAAGAGGACTCAGCGTGTCATTTACAGACCTTACAACCTTCTTTGTATAATGGTGCCAGATCCCAACTATGACAGTCTTCAGGACATAGTACAACGTAATTTGAGACTCATATTTAGTATGTTTTAATGTCAGTATTGCACAGCACTAAGTGCAGAGGTAGATTGTCAGACATTAGCAGCCAACAGTCTCATCGGGTTTCATCAGCACTGCGTTCGGTCTTTGAGGAGACTCTTAAAACAATGGTGCATTCATAACATACCATCACCCGTCACAAAACTGACACACCTTTACTATTTATTTAGCATATTACTTGCACCTTAGGGTGAGTGCATAGATATTGATCAGGTTAAAGGCAACAAGTCGACTCCTCTCTGACCAGCTGATATACTAGATATCTAGTCAGTGCTAATCAATAAATACCCTAAAATCACCAACATAACCAATTCTCATTCAGCTTTAAATACCTGCTGAGCAGTGTTGTGAAATAATAACATTCGGCCACTGACTCACCTCTGAGGGAGATGAGGGACACTGGGTTGCAGACTAATGTTATCTTGACTCACCTGCATAGCGACTCTCTTCTTTCCTGTCTATTATCTGATTTGTCCCTGTTTACTAAAAAGTATGAGTCAAAACAGATATCTGATTTTGGCTTTTGCCATTGTTGTTGTTGTCTGCCTGCCTATGCAGCCTCACCTTTTTTATCTATGTCACCGCAGCAGTGTGTGAGGAGGCAGAGCCCTCAGTGTCAGCAGAGCAACCCGAGCAGCCCGAGATTAAAGTGGGGATGTTAAATGGTGGACGAAGGATCGACTATGTACTTCAGGAAAAACCCATCGAGAGCTTCAACGAATACCTGTTTGCCATCCAGTCTCATCTGTGTTACTGGTGAGTCATGCATTCCTGTGGAGGGGTGGACGACAGTAATTGTGCTGATTTGCATTTTGTGTTCCTGATTTTTTTTCTTTGTTGTGTCGCGTTTTACTTCTGCGATTTTGAGGTTTACTTCAAATGAGTGATGTTCTCCCCTCTCTGTCCGTCTGTCAGGGAATCTGAGGACACAGCGCTCCTGCTGCTGAAGGAGATCTACGACAAGCTAGATGTGGCATTTGATCAGCCACAACAATAAAAACCTTTTGTGTGACAGTCACCTGAAAGTGAGAAAATTAAGGACAGCTGACAGAATCAGAGGCTTTACAATCCTCTTCCAGAATGCCTTACCGTCTGGTACCTGACTGCCCCGCCCTTTCCTCTCTTGACAACTCACGCTGTCTGGCTGCAGCCAGGTGATCGTGGTTCAGACATACCAGTCAACTTCAATGTTGCGGTAGCGGCGGCATGTTGATGCTGCCTAAACTACCACTGCAGTGTCTGATAGTGTTTTGATATCCACCCAGCGTCACTGTCATGCTCCTGGTCGCACTTTTCTGTCATTCTTTATTTGACATTTCTTTGCACTTTCACTTACCAACACTTGCTGACATATCATGCATTCAGCTGCAGCTGAATAATATTGTCATAATAACCAGAAGACACGCACAATACTTGGTCAAGTACAGAAAATCACATCAAGTAGAATGTTTATCACATGATATTTCACATTAAACTGGAATTCATTTTCATAATCTAGGAAATTTGATATATTTCTCAGCCTTATGTACAGCTTCCAAAAATCAGAAAGGCAGAAATATTGTTTAGTATAATTCTTATTATGTTGTGTTCAGCAGGGCCTGACCCTTTTAACTGCAAGCTCTCTTGACCAAGGAAGCTCTCTCTTGGCGTGACATTAGACCACGGCTGTATAAATAACTGCATCAGGTGGTTTCCTTTGGTTGACTATAAATTGTTTACTTTCTGATTGATAAAATGAAGGTTGTATCGTCTACTACAAGTTCTCCTGGCAGCTTGGTTTTCTTTAACATAAGGTCAGTTAAATCCCTGCAGCTGCTCCTACATTTGTGCAATTTAACAATGATGCTGAAAAACCCCCCTTTTTCATTTTACAGATGTACTTCATTTTCATTCAATTTTCCTTCTACTCATATTTTTATTTCACTTTTAGTATGTGTTTCAGTTTGATCATATCTAAATGTGTCTAAAAGAAGTAACCCTGATGAAGATTTGTTTCAGAAACGAAGTAGAGAAATGCAGGTGCGTGAAAGGTCGAACTGGTCGTCTTCATAGTGTGTGTATGTATGTATGCACTGTAAGTGTTTGTGAGCACAGTGTGTTTGTTGTAGCAGTGTACAGAAAGACCAGTTCCACTTTCTCTCCCTCAGGTCTGTGCCATTCCTCCTTTACTGCTTTCTTTTTTCTGCTGTTTTGCAGTTGACCCAAAATATATCCGTCTGTGATTCCAGCAGCATTTTCTTTATTCCGATGCAATCTGACATCCCACACAGAAAATCCTAATTTTTTGCAGAATGTAAGGGCCAAATGGTACTCGCTTTTCTCATCTCTTTCTGTTGTATCATACAATATGGTAAAACCATCTTTTCGATCTGTACTGCATGCACTTCTTCGTAATGAGCAGGGTTTCTCAACATTTTCTGGTCCTGACCAAATTCCTGGGTCCCAAAATGTTCATAATTCTCATGGACCCATTAATACGAGAGTTTTCACATTGAAATTGTATGAATTTGATTTAAAGGGCATGATAAATGCATTATATAGAATTTATGTTTCAAATCTGATTATTTTATATTAAAATATATGGAGCAAATATCAGTATGTCAGTGTTACAAATATCACAAATCTGCATCTTTATATAAAGCAACATGGGGTCCAGACTGCAAGGTTGAGAAACTTTGTTGAGCGATTTAACTTTATAAAAGACTCGTATGTTATGCACTGTCAGGGCACACAGCCTCCACCACCAAACCTCTGTATCTCATTTTTCTTCCTTCAGAAAAGCACTGAATACTAAATTATTATGTTGGCGTTTTCTTGAACCTCACATTTTTCCCTCATTTTTTGTGTTTAAACAGTAAAATAGGACTTTCTGGTCCATGGCTCCTCTTCCTTACCATAAATAATGTTTTTTGCACTTGATACTACAATGTTGATACATACCAAAAAACAAATGTTCTCACTTCTGAATACATACCCAGCGAATATGGTTACATGTTTTGTGTGCCATAATAAAACATTACAAGTGTCGTGTTGTGTTGTTTGAATTTCAAACACAATAAATTAACCTGCAGTCTTTTTTAGGGTTTTTAATAATGCATGTTGTCATCAGACATTAATTATAGCCTAAGATATCCTACAGAATTACAGCATGTTGAGCATCATCAAAGTCAGATCGGATAATTTATATTATTATTAGAAGTGATAGCCATCATATGCAAACAGTGAGGAGGTTTAACCCTCAACCTACTGACTCAGTTACCCACTATATTCCATCACTGCAAGTCTTCATGACCCTGTCTGACAATTTCCTCCTAGTGATTTCATATCATTGTTTTCTGTTTCTGTTTTAATCGATATTGGGGTCAAAAGTTTAGCAGATGGAACTGTTGACTGAGTCCATGTTTGCCATGGGTCCTAATTTAAAGTGTCACAGACACAGATTTCCTTATTTGTGTCAAAGAAAAGTAGGTTATATTTTTTTGTTTTACACAATGTGAAAATAAATCCTGACTTTCCTGAAATAATAATCTTTTCTTTTTCAGATGACATTACTTATAAAACTAATAATGCTTTTTTGGTTGTTGTTTGCAGTAGTTTAGTCTCGGGGTCTCCAGGGGCCCCTGTCAGCAGTATGTTTACTGTGTTGGTAGGATGAGAGTCAACAGGAAGAAGACGAACATGAACATGACTTCAGCGCTTCAGCTCTTCTCACGTTTACAAGCCGAACCTCGTTACTATGGCAAGTCACTCGCGCATGCGCACTGGTGAGGAAAACACAGCATCACTCCAACGGTTAATTGACCAGCAACAACTATGAGGCGAGTTGAACTCCTAATAATTGGGTTGGGTGTTTATTTTTAAGCTGTTTGACGGGGCTGTGTTCAACATTGTCAAATTGTTCATGTTTTTATTCGTAAAAAGCTAACAAGTGGCCAGAGTAACGGTTAAAGGGCTGTGATGATTAGAAAGTTAGCTGCATGTTCATGTCGGTAATCGTGGAAAATAGTACTTATTTCAACACCAGTCTCGTTTGTCTGCTGTATGTGTGGTTGTGCCCACTTTGTATGAATTGTGATGAAGGCATTCAGAAGTTAGGACCTCCATAGTAAGCCTCATGTGATTCATGTCAGTGGGAGGAGGTTAGACACTAAAGCCTCTCAGTCATTCTGAAAGGCGCCGGCCTGAGGGATCTCAGCCATTTTTCATTTCACCCGGATGACACAGGCTTGAATCAAGAGGTATGATTATTTCCTTCTTTCATCATTACCAGGCTCTGCTTTATAGACACTTATTAGGATAAATGGACCAATGATTTAGCACATTTCCAGGCTTTCTGCTTAAACAATGTCTAACTAGCTAGCTTTTCACAAGCTTGTAACAATCTTGTTGGTTCTTAACCTCAACCTGACCTGATTTTGGAGTGTGTCCAGGTTCAGTTTGGTCAAAACACAGTCATGAGTTTAGGAAATGAATGTATGCAAACAAGCTCTGACAGTGCATGTGTGTGTGTTGTCATGCTAAAGAGGGGCTGCAGCCAGGGGGGGTACAGGGTCACAGCAAGTAGTGGGAATGTGGCACAACAAGTGGGGCTGTGTTTTATGCCGCCAACTCTCCCTCCATCATCATCCGTCCCTCCCCCTTGATCTCAGATCTGGTATTCAGCAGACTAACAATAGAAGAGACTCTTTCAGGCTTGAACAATACTCTCACCCCTGCCAGATACCCCCATGACACACTGACACACACACACACACACACACACACACACACGCGCACGCACAATCAACCCCTTCCAAACTCTTGGATTTAGTGGTCTTTAAACCCCCCCCCCCACACACACACACACACACACTCCACCTCTCGGCCTTTCTTCTAAAGGCTATGTGCTGACAAGTGAATGTAATCTGCCTCCAGTGTGTGTGTGTGTGTGTGTGTGTGTGTGTGTGTGTGTGTGTGTGTGAGAGAGAGAGAGCGAGAGAGAGAGAGAGGGATTTAGAGCGAGGAGGCGGGACTGTCAGCAGAGCTATTCATGTGTGATCACTTGTACTCTCGAGCTTTTAGACAGTACAGCATCAACAGAGAAAAGACGAGGAGAGGAGAGGCTGGCTGGTTGAATGATGACAAGTCAGTCATGAGAAGCAGCGCTACGTGGGGCTCCGACGCTGAGCCAGGCTGTCTGGAGGAGAGGCAGAGGTGAACCTTGGGAGGTGAAAAGGACATACGGAGCATCTGGGATAAACCTGAAGCAAACACAGACTCAGCCGCTGCCATGGGGGGCTCTCTCAGTCATAACAGGAAGGGCTCCGTCAGCTCTCCGCGGAAGAAGAGCAGCATGTAAGATGAGATGCTTCGCTGTTTGTGTGTTTGTGTGTGCAAGTTCTTGATGAGAAAGGGAAACTTGCACAGGCAGAGATGCTCCAAAATAGCCGAGTGTGTGCAGCTGATCAAGGACAGCAGATCAATTTCAGACTTTGGTACTTCAGATTGTGTTGTGTTGTGTGTATGAACTCGATGCTTCTGTATCGGGGAGGGGAAGAGGAGTCGGAAATAAGGAGTTGAAGGACAGTGCTGAGACCTTGATGCTTCCTTCAGAGCTGGAGCTTTCCCTGCTGGACTGAAACCAAATCATCCTATCAGTACTGCACAGCACACAGCCTCTCTTGTCGAGCTGTTTTGAATACTATTTAGGTATTCAAACTAAGGAAAGCGGGATGAGACAGAGTGGTACAGCTGAGAGGCTAACGTAATGAAAATGAGCCGATGGAGTCATGCTCCTGAAATTAAGGCAGTTTCCAAGCCTTCCTTTCATTGGTTTTGGCATTTTAGCAGCAGTTGTTTTAGTTACAGCAGTGGAAGAGATTATGTTGCTGCCAGCTATTAATTATGCAGCTGTGACCCTTATTCAAAGCGGTATATTTATCATACAAGCTGTACAGTTTATTTCTGTCTAAGCAGGCAGTCCATCTTCCTGTTCTGTTCACACGGTGTGTTTTTTAAAGTACCGCGTGATGTGCAAACTACAGCTGTTTGCAGCCTTCGTCTTATCCGGATGAAAGCAAAGGGAATGAGGATGTTGTTGCTGAGGCATTCATCAGACCTTAAAAGCACTTAACTGCCGGGCTCCCCCTTCTTTTTGCTCTAATCCTTTGTAACAGAGAAAGAGCGAGCCCTTTCATGGTGTCCTCCCAGCTGATCCCTGATGCTTTATATCTCCACATTTAAAAGCTTCTATATGCCTTGTAGCGGGAACACTTTCTTTTGACACACGTAAATGCACAGGCTAATCCATATTCAGTCAGAAATATTACTGTGTTCACTGTGATTCCAGTGATGGAGAACGATTGTAATTTGAGAAATAGTGTTGCCATGTACTGAAGCAGATGTTTTGGAGAGAAATACAGTGAGCGACAGAGCGACAACACTGCAGATCTAAGACACTGACACAAAGCCGTGTTAAAAAAAAATGCTAACTGCGATGTGGGTGTTGTTAAAAAACTCCACCAATCACATACTGTAGTCTTCTACATCTGTGTTTGTGTTAGGTCAGGTGGGGGTTGGGGTCCCCGCTGTGGGAAAACTGGGAAGCCAACCAGTGTCGTGGGATCGCAGTTTTCAGCTGCTGATCTAATTTTAGTTGGCTTAATCATCTGCTTTATGTCTTAAATGGAACAGTCGTTGATGTACAGTGGACTTCCTGTTCTCCGAAACCCCTGAACATCCAGACAGTTCCTCATGCGGGAAGAGGCTGACCTGCATTTGGAGCTCATTTCTTGCTGCAGTGGTACGAATTCAGGCCAGTGTAGGCTGAGAAAGTTTTCCTATCTTTAGAGAGAGCCGCGTTGTGAATACTTGAAGACAGGCACAAAATATGAAGAAGTACAGTTTAATTATGCATAAGCCTGTGCTCACTCGGTTTGCCAGCATGACAGTGAAACTCAGTGCTGATGACTCATGTTTAAGTTAAAGGCTGAAAACCTTCACTTGTACAACAGTGATATAGATGATGTAGATATCTCTGTTTGAATTACAGTGTGAGCTGTATGGCATTATGAATGAAAATGAAATCTAGCTGAACTGGATTTAAAAGGCAAAGGAAATGAATGGCAACACCATAAAGTACAACAGTAGGGGGGGTGTTGTACTGTGTGTTGGTCTGCTTGCTCTGTGCGTGCATGTGTGTACAATGTACATGCACTATTGTCTGGGAACTGTGAGCTCTTATGTCCCTGTTGTAGCCACGAACAATAGCTCAGTTGGTGTCTGAGCATGACTCCTCTTGGATAACCCCCCCCCCCCTTACCTCTTGTTCCCCCATTCTTTCTCTTTTTGTTTCATCACACCACTGTCAGTTCAGTTATTCTAGCGCGCTGTAGCACAGTAAGTGCTTCGGCTCCATCCGGTCTAACTCTCTTCCCTGCATGCTAGTTTTCTGCCCTGATTGCAGCTAATTGGTCCTTCTCTGTTAAAGGTGCAGAGATATCAGGGATGCAGATACAGCTGTGCTCCCCGAAAGCACATCAAAGACTTTGGAGCATCTGCCTCTGTATCTTTTATCTCTGTGAGCCTGATGTGTCCTGGATAATGCTGAGCTACATAAAGTATACAAATCAGCAAAAGCCATTGAACCTAATCAGCAGTGCTGCCTTATTTACCTCCACCTGCCTATGTGTGTGAGAGTGTATGGGATGTGCATGTTTTCATTGTGTAATACACTTGTGACCCCTTCCTGAATGGTTGCCATGGTGAAACCTGAGATCCTGTCAACTCGGTTAAAGCTCCCAAAGGTGATGTCAGACCTGCTGTGTGTCTCCCTGGCGTTCTCTCTCAGTCAGCTCCTTTGTCTTCTCTCTTCTAATATTCTGGCATTTTATCAATAACAGGGTGGCAGAATCTAATGTTGCTGTTTTTTTTTATGTCAATTCATCTCATTTTTGTGAGGACTCTGGTTGAGAGTCAAATAGTGACCACTAGATGGAGCCATATCGTAAAACAAGCCAACAAATATGACCCAGCAACATTATTCTGTGCAGATTAGATGCTGTGAGTCATTACAGAGACAGACAGACAGACAGACAGACAGACAGACAGACAGACAGTCAGCTTGTCCATCTGTCTGTCCACCCTAGGAGGGAATTTTCTTTTTACAGCCTGACATTTGTGCTTATGTTCATGTCTCTCGTGAAAATCTTAATATACAATTAACATGTTGTCATATATGCACATGTATATTTGACACATATATATTTATGCCCCAACTTGTATCCCTTACTTACTGGCAGACTGTGGGGTCGCAGCAGAACATGCGTTGGGACATTATCTCCAGCTTCCCTAATACTATTGATCTCAACTTTGCCAATTCATAAAACATTTTACTCTTATTGATCAAAGCACCTATGTAATGTTTGTTTTTGAGCATGCATCCTCTGCTGCACAGCAGTTTGAAGACGTTTGTTTGGGATCAATAGAAGACCCTTAATGAAATATGAGAGAAGCCATAATTAAGTTGTTTTTTTTTCAGTGCTGACATCTGAGCAATAAGAAAAAGACCCTTTCTGCAGGGTTTTACAGTTAAGCATGAGTGTGTACATTGTTAGTACTGACATGTTGATTACATTGCAAGTTTGCTGTTTGTCTTTTGCACCGTGTAAATGTCAAAGTAGAAATGTTTAAAGACAGCACTTTCTGAATTTCCCTGAATGGAACTTGTAATTGAAACAGGGTGAGTGCTCAAGGCTAAAATTAAAAGAATGAAAGCCGCAATTACATGCTGCAATATGAAAATGTTAGGCAGACAACATACTGATGACTCTGTTATTCTTAGCAGCACTGGGTATAAAAATGTCAAAGTTGTCTTCAGGATGATGCTACAGAGGACGATTGAGGACATTACAAATCCCAATGTCTCATCCTTGTGAGGGCTTGAGTGTGGGCAGCCTGTCCGTTACATTTTGGCTAATGAGGTGGAAACATTTGTTGTGTCCAAAATGAAAAGGTGCTCAGTAATTTCCATGCAAATCCAACCTTTAGGTTATGATTTTCAATGTATGTCTTCCTGATGGTGGTGCTTGAGTAAAAGCCAAGAGTCACAAATAAAACTGCTGCATCATGCAGGAACAAACAAGACAAAAAGTCTACGGTCATGCTAGCTGCTCTGTGGGGCTGCACTGTAGTACTTTGACCTAAATGCTAACAATAGCGTGCTAACATGCTCACAGTGACAATGGTAACATGCTGAGTATGTAGGTATGTGTTTCACCATTTTAATGTAGCATGTTAGCATGCTGCATATTTGTTTTTATATTGTTTTTTCCTGTCTTAACTCTCTGTTTTTTTTCCAGTCTTTGCATTGTGCAACACCTTGTGACTCTGGTTTTGAAAGGTGCTTTTAAAATAATGTTTACTTACTTGCTACCGACTAACATTTACCAATTTGCATCAAACACAAAGTACAGCTGGGGCTGATATCAGTAGTTTGACAGGGATAGGACTAACTAGATTTGACCAGATGGTGGCACCAGAGAAAAAGTCAGGGCATCGCTGAAAAGTCATTTGGGTTCATCCTCCCAGCATTATGGATATCTTTACCACATTTCACGTCATTCCATTGTGTAATTGTTGAGCTATTTCAGTCTGAATAAGTGGTGGACAGACCAGCGTTGCCATCCTCAGAGCTCTGCCGTGAACATGTCTAAACATAATCACAGCAAATTGACTGTAAATCCCCCCCCCATTAATTTTTAAGATACCTTGTTATGGACCAAAGTGTTGGTCTTGTTTTGGCCTGATGGTGGTGCTGTACACAATGCCAGATCCATGACCTTCTGTCATCACGCAGGGGATTGAGAGCAGAGATAAACAGTCCGTGATAGTTGAGAAGCTTCTCTAATTCCCTCAGTGTACACACAGATGCACACACAGTTATCTCATCCAGTATCACATCACTTCTGTTGTGGCTTACAGACATGTTTATCATTGCTGATTTATTCTTAGCTCATCACCACACATGCTGCTATCAGTCAAAATGTAATTGATGATCTGTGTGTGCGAAGATTCCAGCTCGAGATCACAGACGGGTGTACCGTATGTGTGGGTTAGCCACGGTTTCACTGTGTGCTTTTTGTGGTTTTAAGGTATTACATAAGAGCTGGTTCTTTTCCCTCTGTCTGTTTTCCTCTTTCCTCCCTGTCTGTGGTTCATGTCTGTGCCAGGGAGAGAGGCAAGGATATTCCCACTTCTCCACACTGTCTCTCTGTCCACATAAAGACGTGTGTTTTGTGCGTGTTATTGTATATCCAGAGGCCTGTTCACAAGTTCAAGGTGTAGGAGAGTAAACGGTTTGTGAAACACAGGATGTCTGTTGCGTCTGAGTGCGCTGCTCGAGGGGGTTTGCCTGCTTCGGGCAGGTCTTGTCCTCTGCAAGACAGACAGGTTTGTCCTCTTGGCTGTGCTGAATGATAAATAAGAAAACAAAGGAGGGAAAGGAGACAATGTCAGGAATGTTAAACAACAGAGCATTGCAGTTTCCAGCCCTACCCAAAAACTCTCTTTCTTTACATTCCCTTGGATCTGGTTTTCAAAATATTGGTATCCCTTTCATCTGTTCTGCTCCCACTCTCCATTTTTAATTAATGCTGCTTTCCATCTGCCATGCCTCCTAATTTGCTCCATTTTTCAGTCCAGCTATCACAGATTGAACAGAAACTCTTTCTCCGTGTTCACCAGTGTGTGACATTATGTTTGAGTGTGTTGATGCATGCATTCATCCGTCAGCCTGCCTGTCTCTGTGGACCACGTCAGGATGGTAAGTGGTGGAGCTTCTGCGTCTCGTTCCACGTTTTTCACATGTGAGCAGTAAACAGCAGGAAGGGAACCTCAGAGCGCAAAGAACAAGGAAGGCATCTCTGCTACTTCCTTTTTTCTTTCCCCGTTTGCCCTTTTCGCTGTGGCTCAACCATCCTCCTCTTATTAGATTAGTCATGGTTCATGTTTTTTCACAGAAGACATCTTTTTCTGGCCTAGATACACGTGTGTGTGAGAGACAGAGATATATAAATGTGAAAGCCGGGACTTAAAGTTACATAAGCCACCCATGAACGGCCTCAGAGGCACATGTGTGTGTGGGTGAAAGTGTGTGTTGCCATTGCTGTTGAATCTGGGTTCGCTGTATTGATTTGTTTGCGGCCTGGCCTGGATACCTTCAGTGAACAATAGATCCTCTGTGGGTTTGGTCACACATTGTGGAATTAACGGCTACATTTCCAGCTCTGATGTTGTCTGTTTGTGTGGATTTTAGCACATATACAAAGCCTTGATGAAAATACTCTTCCCTTTATTCATCCTGGGAAAATAGGCACAAGAGCTCTTTTTCCGGCAAAGCTTCGTGTCACAATCACAGTAATCTGCTGGGAGCTGCCAAGTAAACAAACCAAAACAACTCAAGTTACCTTTCAGACTCATTGTGGGCTGCCTAAACATGTCAGCAAGTCACATGTCAGTCAGTTAATTTACACAGAAAATTCCTTCATTCCTTCAGTAAAACGATAATGCCTGTTTCAAAGCAACAATAGTCTTAAAGGATGAAGTGCTCCTGGATCACTGACAAATGGAGATAGTTAGGGCTTTACTGAATGTTAGGGTCTCAGGGAATTAGGGAGGGTGTAATTGTAACACTATGAGTTCAGGTAACACGATGAGTTCCAATCCAAACTCGTCTACTTCCATCTTTTAAAATGTATCACTGGCCCTGTCATTTCCTGCCTTTTCATCTCCTCTTTCGTGAAGACACAAACGTCTGGCAGTCTGGCAGAGCAGCCAGACTTTGCCTCTAAAACAGGAAGCCTTGCCTCTCCTCTCCCCCCTCTCTTCCCCCACAATCGACAAACCCTGAAAAACTCGGGGAGGGGAGAGGCAAACTCCCGAGAGCAGAGTGAGTCGATGTCTCTTAACCAGCTGATCGTCCACCCAGACAGAGAGGAAGAGGGGAGGGGAGCAGAGAGAGGAGTGACTACTGATGCTCCAGTAATCTGCACTGTGTGAGTCAGTGCTGTGGAGAGCAAAGCAGCAACAGAAACAGCAGCAGCAGCAGCAGCAGCAGCGTGAGACACGTTTCCCTCTCACGAGCGTCAACAGTGCAGAAGAGGAGGATGGGAAGGCTGAGCGACTAGGCAAGAGGAGGAAGTGAGCAAGCCATATAGAAAGCAAGAGAAGCTGACATTCGGAGGGAGAGAGGCAAAAGACAGACCCACAGCTTCTTTTTGCAGTTGAAAGACAGACCGCGGAGGATCACTGGACCCGACTGACGGCAGTGACCATCTAAACTAATCCAGAGAAAGAGGAAGTTTAAATTTTGGAGGTGGGAGCAGCAGGTTTAAGACTCGACGTGGTGCAGGGATGTCCTGGTTGTCTCCGGTCCAGTGGGCCAAATGGACGTGGTCAGCAGTGACCGGGGGTGCGGGGGATGAGGGGCAGCCCAGCTCCCAGGATGATGGAGACAGAGACAAGTAAGAGGACTAGGCCACAATGTTTGTATGTGACAGTGATTATATGTGGAAGGAGGGAGGCAGCTGGTTTACAGGTGGGTCCGTATAGGAAATAAAATAGAGAATATCTGGAAAGAAAAGAGTGATTTTTTGTTAGCTTCAATTTAAAAAGCACTAGATTGGTTGTGTCCATGTGTGGGTGTTTGTGTGATGACTGCAGATTCCCCTGAGTCATACTGACAGGTGGTGGATATATACACACAGAGAGAGCGACACACACGCAGGCAAACTGACTGATGCTGTGGTATAATCTCAGATTCTTTCCTATGCTATGGATCCCAGTGGCTCGGCCGTGCCGTCAGTGGCTAAAAACAGATTCAAAACACAGACGCTCAAACTGGTGTTTTTGAGTCCCTGCTTTGTGTGCAGCATCCTGTTTCTTTATGAGGCACCAAATGTCGAGGATCAGACGGTCAAGGCCTTTTTTTATGTGTGTTTGAGTGTGTCTGTGTGTGTGTGTGAAGGCAGTTTGGCAGTTGGGGAACAGTTGCTGAAAGTAGGGGGAAGGGAAAAAAGCCACAGTTTCCAGAGCTTTTGATTCTTTTTCTGTCCATTTCTAGTTTCTAAGTAACCACCCAAGATCGCAGCCGTTGGGGCCATCACTGGGATGAGATCCAATGTGTGTGTGTTACTGTGGGTGGGTGTGTGTGTGTATGCAGGGTGGGGGGTGGGTTATGTATATGAGGATTAGCTCTGGATGGTGGTGTTTGTATAGAGCTCCAGCGTGTGTGAATGTGTTTGTGTGAACTGCTATCAGAGATGGAGTGCAGTGCTTGGGTATTGGCACTGTTAGCTTTGTTCCTCCATGTGCTGTTTTTCATTAGTGTGCGGCTGACGTTTTGATGTGTGTTCGAGTGGCTGGGAACGGGTACACACACACACACACACACACACACACACACACACACACACACACACACACACACACACACACATAAACTCTCACTCGGCCTGTCTCTCTGTTCCTTTTTGTCTCCACAGTTTGGAAATAAATTTGGGCTGGGTGTCTAGGCAGCTGACACAGCAGACCAAAAGACTCTGTGTGTGTGTGTGTGTGTGTGTGTGTGTGTGTGTGTGAATGAGTGGGACACAGTGTGTTCTTACTGAGGGGCAAAGGATGCAGGTGGCCTTGTAGGACTTCACTTCCTCTCCTCTCCCTTCCTCTGACTTCCTTTAAAATAAAAGCGGCTTGTTTACTTTGAGCTGCTTAGAACTCTGAGATCTATTGTTTTTATGCCATTTTAAGAAAACAGATGATTGACATTGGAAAGCCAATCCTTATTTGCTAGAAAAGCACGACCAGGGCCTGTCATATGTACGTCATTTAGCTGTTTTTGTGTATGTAGTTATTTAGAATGACAAACATTTTCAATGCCTCTCTGTTCTCAAAGACAGTAGACTGCTGTTTGAGCAGGCAACATGATTTGTTGTATCACATGCCCGAAATCCTTTCATGAGAATAGTTTGTAATGTTTTTTGGATGTTTGTCAGTTTCAATTTCAGAAGTGGAGATTTCATCTTCAGTTCCATGTAACTTGCCAAACACTCTGACCCCTCTCTTGTTGTCTCTCTGCATGTTTCTGTCTCTTTATTTTCTGTGAATGATGTTTTGTTAAGGTCTTCTCTCTCTCTCTTTCCCCACAGTTCAGACTCAGAGGGGACCTTTGAGACTCCGGAGGCAGAGTCTCCAGGTGTTGTGAAGCTACTGAGCCAACTGGACAACTCCAACCACACAGGTAGGATGTCTGAGCTGTTTGTCCAACCCAGTGCTGTTATACCGCTCAAACCTTGTCACACCAGAACAGTGACATTCTCAGGAAGGTCTCAGGATTTTTTTGGGTACCACCTGGAACGTGTCTGTTTCACAGGCCCAAAGCAGACATAGAACGTCTGTTCAGATTGATTGTTTTTTGCATCTTTGTTGCATCTGTAATCAAATAAGGTTTTGGTAAAGCTTGTTTTTTATTGGTATCATTGCTTAGGTAGCACATCACCCTTTGGTTGAGAGAATACTCACCCTGATGCTTTGGTGTCGTAGGGGTAACAGTGTCTACTGTGAAAGGTTTAGCACATAAAACGACGTAGATCCCCATCAGGATTGAGGGTGAGGTCAGACAACTCCACATATCATTAGTACTTGAAATCAATACCTTTTTGTCCGTGAACACCATTACGACACGTGATGATCATCAGCAGCTTGAAAGTGAACGTTTCAACCTTTGCATCATCGTCTGTCGTTGCAAGAATGCTTGAACTCAGTTTGTGCTGTAAAGCAATCCAGCAGACTTTGGCAGATGTATGTTTAAGGATCCGTTCATGCAAATTACAGACAAAAACATTTTCTTACTTAACTTCAGTCATAATGGATCGTCTTATTTGCCTAGTTTTTCCGATATTTGTCTTAAAGATAAAGGTGAGGCTTAGTTTTTTTTGGCTTTTGTTCTGCAGCATAGCAATTACACTGATGCTTTTACTTCATGTGTGGACCATTATGTCGTTTGCTGTGTGGACCACAGTTTCAACTCGACTGCTTTTGATAATCACGTAGATCTTGGATCAGCTTACTGCCATCTATGCAAACAGAGTGTATGAAAAGCTATTAGTTATATAAATGAGCTCCCTCCTGTGAGGCGCAGACTTGTAAATCGGCTGATAAATGGGTAGTAGATGAATCCGGCCTGTTTGACGCTGCCAAAGAGGCCCACTGCTGTCCAATCCACAGGCCCTCCTCACCCTCCCACTGCCCTGCTTTCACCCACACAGACACAAGTACCACCTATTACCATCTATTATAAGAGATCTACTGCACAGCATCTCCTGTACTGAAACAAATGATATTATATCACTGATGTTTGTGAACTCTGTTTCTCCATCTGCTTTTATCAATATAATTCATTTTTACATGTGCTGTACATGCATGAGGATGAATTTAGTCTGCATGTTTTGGATGGTTCGGCTAGTCGAAATAATCAGGATGCTGTGCTGGATAATGACAGAGAATTAATGTGTTTATTATTGAATTTAGTTTCTAGATGATAACAGTCTCCTTCATGGCAAAACAGGCACATGTTCTTCACAGTCTGTGTTAGTTTCATGAATAAAAGATCAACTGAAATTGATATTCTGGTTCACTATAATTAGACTGTAATGGCTCAGGGGGAATCTCTGTTCTGTTCATAGGAACAACCACAGGCCACAATCTGACTGTATGTACTGTTGAACCAGGATGTAGCTAGGATGTATTTGTCTACCTGTACACTGTCTGTTCCTCTCTCACTGTGTCTCTCTCCCTTACTTTCTTCTCTTTTTCCTCTTTTTGGTCGAGTTGTGAAACTGTAATAAAGCCTGATGTTGTTTTTGTTGCTAGGCCACGTGGTGGTGTGTACTCTGCGTGGCTGGGTGTGGTTCCTCTACATCTGTTCCCTGTCTCCAAAGGGTGCGTGTGTGTCTGAAAGTACCCAGATTTTGAGCAGGAGCTTACATAAACTTGCATTAATTGGATGTGTGATGTAATAAGTCACACATTAGCTGTCAGTCACGACAAACGATGTGAGAAGCTGTTACCCACCCAAGGTGAAACCACAACGACTTCATTCATGTCGTGTGCACGCTGAGAAGAAGTACAGGAGAGGCTCTTACAGTTTTTATTATCCTGTGTCGTCGTGTGAGTTTTACAGTGCATGGGTGTATTTTTCAGTAACAGAGAGTGCTGTGTTTCAGTGTGACTCAACAGAGGCCAGCCTGCTGCTGTGGTCGTTAGCTAGCTGTTAACGGCTTGTGTGAGGACACAGGATGTGAAGTGCTCTGAGAGGAAGCCGGCAGCCATTTTAAGCGTTCTAACAGGAGAAGGAGAGGCCATCACTTCAAGTTTAAATCCCTGAATGACAGATAAAATCATTAAGTGTCCACAGGATGGGGATGTGGGGTTTCACTGTTTTTGGACAGAGATGTTGAAGGATAAAGATCTGTTTTTCTCTGGGTCAGCCCTAGAGTGGCTTCTAGAGTGGAGTTTCTCAGTTGCTGTTGGTGACTATGCGTCTTCATCTTAAGATCTCTATTGTGGTGTACCACAAGGTTCTGTCCTGGGTCCTGTTCTGTTTTGAAATACTTCCCTTTGAGCAGTGGAGTCACTTTACAGGTATCTCTTATCAATGCTAGGCAGATGATATTCAGTTACAGATCTTGTGTAACCCCCTTGTCGTTTCAGAACGGCTGTAAACAATATTTTTATATTAACAAATGGTAATGTAAAAGCAATGTGAAAGGGATCGCTCGTAGTGATCAACCTACAGAAAATGATCACCTGAATCTGCAACTCCTTTACAGGGCTTTAGTGCGAGTTTCAGCTCATTGCTAAGATGTCTGGCCCACAAATTTACTTAGTTCACTTTCATTGCTCTCATAGCACTTTCTTCTGCCCCAACTGGCAGCTATTCTCAATGAAATGCTCTAAGAACCAACAGTGTCCTACCTATCCCTTTATTTGTTCGCAGCGTGTTTCCACTGAAGTCAACCACACCAAAAAAAAGAACTTGTTTCAGATTTGAGTGTCAAAAATGACTACTTCATAGGTTTAAGTTCAGAGAAAACCATTGAAATAATAATAAATTCTCAGTCCCTGGTTAAAAAGGGTTTATGTGACACGGTAGGTCTCTAAGGTCCTCTGATCAGTGTTAGTTGGCCCCTCCTCACTCCAGACTCAACGCTGTTTTTGAAGAGCTTTTTGTGACGTTCTGCTCTTGAAAGGTTCTCTCTACTTTTTCTGCCACAGTTCTTCCTGATGTTACAAACCACTTTCTGGACAAGAACTTCAACCAGGATGTGGGTCCAGTTTCATCCCAAGAGGTTGATTCCCTGAACAACCTCACCAGCTCTTCACCTAATGACAGTAGCTTTGGTTTGGACCAGAACCTCAACTTGACCCTCAGCAGCAAACCCAGTCCTGGCCCTCTGCCCCAGCCTCAAGCCCTCCGGCCCCCATCGCTGTCCGTCCTCTCCCCGCTAAACAAACCTGACCCTTCGGAAGTGGATGACGAGGCTCCAGTGACGTCTGACTCCAGCCCGGACTCAAACCTGATCTCCAGTCATGACATGTGCGTGGACCCTGACTTGCTTAATGGCAACATGAACTCTGACACTGTGCTGTCCAACACAAAACTAGCCTGCGAGACCAACAGCACAATTATCACGTGAGTAAAACGTTAGAACACAAACATACACAAAGCCCAGTCCTCTTCAGTCACCAGTCAGTGGCTGAGCTAAGATGACTCACAGATTTACACGCTGAACAATCGCTGCTGTCTCTTTTATGGCTCTCGGGAACATTAGTGAATGCCTCCCATTGTGCACAATGAACCTGAAGTGATCAGAGTGTTCCAGTTTTAACTAACAGCGGTGGCCTGCTGTGGGTTGTTTCTCCCTGCTGCACATCTATTCATTTCTTACCAGCGTTATTATAGTTTTAAATAGTTTTTTTTTTTTTTTTTATTGCTTTTAGTTCCCGTTTTATTTTAGAACTTCAGTTCACTTTGATTTGTCCTTCAGTTTTCAGGAACATTTGTTTTCCATTTGCTTGTCTTATTCCACAGATGCTGATTTAAAGCCATTTTTCACTGTTCATAGCTGGATGAAGTATTTTTCACAACTATTTTGTGTGTATTGACAGAAAATGCTCTTTGAATGGTAAAGAGAAGTTAAGTGTCTAACAATGCCCTCTTGTGGCGTTTTTCAGTTCATGGGTCACCTCTCTGTTACCCAGCATAACTGTAATCCTCCAGCTTTTCGTTCTGAACTATTAACCTTAACTCTGGTTACTGTTAGAACAATCAGTGCTGGTGGGCAAGTTCAGTTTTGACTGAGCATTTTCAAATCAAGTGATCACTGCCCTTGTATTACAGTGCTTTATTTTCATTGATATATTTAGTGTAAATTAGCGGTTTGGCTAATATTCCATGTGTACAGTATGCTGTTTATTTTATTGACAGCTGCAGTCCAGTCATAATTTGCTGTGTGCAGTCATTTCTGTGTGATGGCTTTCTTGCTTAGCAGCCCAAAGTATTTTCAATATTCATCCTGAGCCATAAGTTTGTCTGGGATTTCATCCAGATCATAATGTATGAAAAGAGCAATCAACTTTATTCCAAATATTTTCATTATCTCTTGCCAATATGAAAATATTAAAGGACAAGCCCATAAAATACTTGATTTTTATTTTACAAAATATCTTTAATCACATTGCTTTTGGTAGGTTTACTGTTAATATTCATTTAAGTTTTATTCTCTGGTTAAACTAGAACCTCTCGCCTGTCTACCTTCAGTCTTGGTTTTTTATTTACTAAACTATAATAACCCTGCGCTCACCTCGTGTTTAACCCCTGTCCCATCCTCTCCCGTGTCTTTCCTTCCTTTTCCTCCAAACCTGTCATTCTGTTTCCCTCCTCTCTGTGTGGCATCAGGACTGCCGAGCAAGTCCATTTCCTCTGTGTTCTGTTGTAAGTACTGCATAACTGTGCGTGCAGACGTGTGTGTGTTTGTAACGTCAGTCCTTGCTGTTCTTAAAGCTCCGCTCCACAGCCTCCACCTGACCTAAACTTTCCTTTGAACACAAAGGGAAGGTGAACAACAAGTATATGGAGTAGATTTAAAAAGTAGAGGAGGGAGAGTGTTAGTAAAAACCCTCTAATTCCCTCTAATGCTCTCTGCTACTGTTGCTCTCATTTCAATTTGGCAACAGTCTCTTTCATTAATCTGCTTTTTCTTCTGCGTAATTCAGCACTTTTAGCAGAGCATGCGACCTCCGCGCACACGCAGAACAGAGCAATGAGGTCTGGCTCTAAGGCTTTCTGTCCTGCTTTCTCTTCTCATCATTACACCAGTCCACATGTACACACATGCAGAGATCCTGATCGGGTTGGTGCTGACACTGATGTTGTTACTGACCTTCATTCTCAGGAACTCCTGTAAAGTGAAGCAGAACCAGCCGACGCAGAAGGACTTCAGCAGACAGGTAAGAACGGTGAATTTGTGTGCTGCTTGTCTCGCTCGTGTGGTAGCATTAGCTCCTGAAAAGCTTCATACAGTCAGCGTGTTTGATTGCTGTTGTTAAAGGACGACCATCATGGAGACCACGCCACAGACGAGGAGAAGCTGGCGAGCAGCGTTGGTGTCAAACCAGACAAGGACGAGAGCAGTGAGTAAAAAGCATCAATAAAGATTGATTTTAATGTTGTGCTCATGTGTACATGTCAGAGCCACCCAGTTACATACAGCACACACTGATACAGGAGTGAATAGCTTAGTTATTACTCAGCTCAGTGAGGGACTCTGCTGGACAGAGATCAGATAGCCGGATGTCAAAGTTTAGACAGCATTCTTTAGCTTCAATCAATGCTGGACAGCAAGGTTATCTTACCTACAAGCACAACGTTAATCATTAACTTTACACATCATATTACACTGCACTGAAAATTGTGACTGTGGGGGTCGTCTGCACTATGGTAGTACAGTTGTTCAAGAAATTGTATGTTTGTGCCTGTTGGAGGAGAACTGTTTTGGTCTTATAAAACAAATTCAGATTATATGATCCCACAGGTGCCTTCAGGCTGCATGTGACACAGCTTCAGTGGCTGACTGCACTGATCTCAGCAGGCCTCACTGTTACAGATGTTGCATAACAGTGCATCACTGCAGCATCACTGTGGTTTTATTGTTTCTGAAGGCATGATGGTGTTCTACTGTCAATGTTTGTATTTTTCTGGCATTGCCTGAAGATGGGCAGTTCTCACAGATGTACTGAGTTTATAAAATGAACAGACAGTACACACATTTAGCATTACATGATAGGCCACTGCATCTCTGACATGAACTTCTTTTTAACGTGTTTCGCTTTCCTCCAGCTCCAGACTGCCATGTGACAGCGAAACCTGAGGACTCAGACTGCTGCTCTGTGGTAAGTGAATGTTTCATATCGTTTTCCCTACAGATACTGTCCCATATACAGTCTATTTATGTATCATCACAATGGTACACTCATGCCTGTCACAGCAGCTGCAACATGATGCCACCAGTGACCACCAGGTGGGGCTGAAACATTATTTTATTAGTTAACTAAACAGTCACGTCAGTCACAGAGAAAAACAAGTCCAGACAAGTTGCATTTCTCTTCTCATAGTGATGGTCATATTGGCATCATATTTGCATTGTAAATGTGTGTTGTTCAGTAAAGTGCATTGTGATTTAAAGATGTAAGAGACCACCCAGGTTTGTGTTTAGAGCCACCTGTGCTGCAGTATGATCGCCTGTCTGATAGGATGACTGCGCTGTGCTGTGGGACAGCAGGAGCTACTTAGTGTCTGCCATCGTGTTCATGTAGTCAGGTGACAGATGGATTTAGATTTATCATTCAGGAGATTAGAACATGACATGATGTGTCATAATCCAGGGAAGGACAAAATGAGAGAGGAGAGAGACAGAAGGAGGAGAAGAAGAAGGATTGAGATGTGTAAGAACGCTGATTGAAAGGCAAGAGGGGAGAGGGTTAGAAAAGGAGAACGGGTGAAGGGTGAGAGAATGATGAAAAATGATGAGAGAGGAACAGAGGGAAGGAGAGAGAGGCATAAAGGGACAGAGAGAAATATATGTTCAGTATGAAATGAGTATGAGAGCTTTCAAGTGCAGAAAATACTCATTTCTTTATTTTGTGTCTCCGTCTCAGTCTTGTTTTATTTTGTTGTACTGGGATAAAAGTCGCCGAGTAGTGGAGTTAACGTGGGTGTCATAGCTGTAAACCAAAAAGTAAATAAATTGCAGCATACTACAGAAACAAATGATCCTTTTTGTCTCTTTCTCTCACTAAATGGTGTACTGTGACTAAGTGGTTCCTGTTTCCCTGGAAAAAAATATTTGCTGCATAGAAAAATCAATTTATGAAAGAACCAGTGGTGTAGTTCACATTGAAATTATATGAAAGAAGAAGAAGGTAGAAAAAGTATTAGAATACACAATGTTAAATAATAAACAAGTGCTGAGTAAACACGGGAGAGAATGTGTTTATGGCAGTACTGGTGGTCGCTAACAATACTGTGTTTTTGTCACAAATACCTGATAAATCCTTGAAAGGTTTAGTTGGGCTTTCACCCATTATACTACAGGATGTACAATAACAGACGAAGGTTGACATAATTGATGTCCTTCTGCCTTCAGCAGTACGAGGATCCATGCAAGCTGAAGAACAAGTCGGGGGGAAGTGAAATGGAGAAAACAGGAAGTCAGGTCCTGGATTCCATCTGCATCAGTGAGGCAGAGAAACAGGCCGTTCTCACCCTCATTAGAGAGGAGGTACGTACTTTATCACACTCACTAAACACGATATGCACCATCAGTGTGTTTACTTTAGCCCAAGTGGATCATTTGAGTGTTTGACAAGGTTTTCTTAGAGTCCAGCTCACAGCAGTCATCTCTGTTTAGATCATCACGAAAGAGGTGGAAGCCCACGACTGGAAGGCGAAGTTTGAGGCCAGCAGACAAGAAGTTGCTGAGATGAGGTTAGAAAACGTGCTTTTCTCTCATGTAGTACAGAGCGGGATTTTTGTTCTGTGCGAGAAGTTACATCACATTTTAGAATCCCCAAACACTCGTTTGTGACTTCTTTGTCCTTTTGAATAATAGAGTCTTTGGGTTTTAAACTGCATTAGTGCAGCGATGTAAATGTTATCTTTAAAGCCATCGTAAGGTTAAGTAAGACTGTCTTGTGTTTTGTAACATTGCAGGAAGATTGTTGCAGAGTATGAGAAGACGATTGCTCAGATGATTGGTGAGTAGAAATGTTGAGATTCAATCTACCAGAACATTTGAACTGTGTGCTACAGAGCAGATGAAGTTATTTTGGCACTCCACCATGATCTCTACTCCTTTGCTTTTCTCAGAAGACGAGCAGCGCAACAACAGCAGTTCCCAGAAGGCTTTGCACGCCGTGACGATGGAGAAAGAGGCCGCCCTGGCAGACCTGAACTCCGTGGAGCGCTCTCTTTCTGACGTGTTTCGGCGTTATGAAAATATGAAGAGCACCCTGGAGGGCTTTAAGAAAGTAAGGGGGTTGTAGGAAAAGTTCATGGCTTATGGAAAGTTTCAGGAGCTGAGGTGATCAGCTCATAGCAGCACAAATTGGAGGGATGTAAGAGGATTAAGATCAGAATAAGGTTGGAAGGTATTGTGTGATTAGGGGCAGTGGTCACCTAACACTCAGACAAGCTGGGGTTTACATAGAAGGTCATGAAATAAATCTGGCCCTCAACTCAATGAATAACACACAGATCTCTTGCTCAACAACTGCCGCAAAAAAAAAACAAAAAACGCCTTATTCATGCAATTTACCCCCAAATCTTGACCCCCAGTTGACCCACAGCTGGTTTGGAGCAGCTGCTCGTGGGCGAGCAGGAAGCTGTGGTTGTTAAATGTGTGCAACTTCAGGAATTCGGAAAGATTAGAAGGAGAGGAGCCTCCAGTGTTGAGAAGAAATATCCATGAGCAAGAAAAGGTTCAAAGAATAGTTTAAGATTGAAGTGCATAATTTCTCTTGACAAGACACTGCATTGGTTCTTTGTTTCCCCGTACAGAATGAAGAGGTGCTGAAGAAGTGCGCTCAGGAGTATTTGGCCAGAGTCAAGCAGGAGGAACAGAGATACCAGACACTGAAACTCCATGCTGAGGAGAAACTAGACAAGTGCGTGGAGACTGAAAGGAAATCTGATTTTCCTGTCAAGTCGGTTATAATAAACTGAGTACTTTTACAGGTTTAAAACATCTGTCGATTTCCCTCATTCCACATATCTCTCAGGGCCAATGAGGAGATCGCTCAGGTGCGTGTGAAGGCGAGTTCAGAGAACATGGCGCTGACCGCCAGTTTGAGGAAGGAGCAGATGAAGAATGACTCTCTGGAACAAGCTCTGCAGCAGAAGGTAACCGACACCCACCGTCCTCCATGCTAATTCTACAGCCTGAATTGTTGGACATATTTGGGACATATTTACCATTAACACTCTGTAATTTAGTATATAGAGATGTATGATGTAACTTGACTTATCCATTTTTTTTTGTCTTGTCACAGAATCAAGAGATCGAGGAACTCACCAAGATCTGCGATGAGCTGATTGCCAAAATGGGAAAAGTAGACTGAGAGACACTCCCTGTGAATCAGCCAGTACCGTCCCTCCAGTCCTCCCTAACAGTGACACCCTGTGCATGCCCCCAGCCGAGAAGCAGCTCTCACACCCTCTGCCAGCCCTGCTGCACAGAGACTGCTTATGTACAGATGTCTAAAGTAACTTCCTGTATACTACACTTGCACTACTTGTGACCAGAATCAAGAAGAGTCTGTACGTGCTGATTGTTGTTTGAGTTGGGACTGTTACATGTATGTGGTCACATTGTTTTGTTTGCTTTTTCGAGGCCATCTGGGCCTCTTATGCTACGCCCATCATACCAGTGAACAGCAACCTGCTTGTGACTCAACTTAAATTCCCAGCAGCTTAACTGCTAAATTCCCATCAAGTCCTCCAGCGGGATGATGTCATGCGGGCTGAGGTTGTTTTAGAGGCACATGTAGGCGCACAGCATATTTCGGCGGGCTTCGACGAGGATTGTTTTACATTAAGGCAACAATCCATAAAATGTATTTTTCTATGAAGTAAACAAGGATTTTACTTTGAAAGGGCAAAGCTCAGGGGTATTGTGTGGGGAAGATTGAGGTCAGAGTTAAAGTCAAGCTGCACAAGAACTGGAGGAAAGGATTTAGGATTGTTTGAGGGAATACAGTCGACCTCAGAGACTTTGATTTGTTCAGGAGCGACATTGAAATCACAATGAGTCTCGACCCAGTGTCAGCGAAACTAAAGCTGCAAGTAATTCATAGCGTTTGCTTTACCTGGTTTACACTGTGACACAGAGAATCAATCACAGAGAAGTATAATAGCCTGACAATCATAGACTTTGCTGTCATTGCATAAACTTTGTGGCATTATCTTGTCTGATGCACAAAGTCATTAAAAAGACGTTATCCTGAAGGTTAAAGCGGTACATTAATCATCCCGGGAGAAACCTGGACAACTGGAAAAAGTTGGAACATAGTGACTCTATATTTTGGTTGAAGATAATTAAACTGTTATAAGAGAAGCAAGAGCTGCAATATGTCAATGTTTTTTTTTTTTGTTTTTTTTTTAACCATCATTGTGTCTTGGATGGAGTTAGCAGTAATCACATTTACCTCTCAGCACAATGGAAACTAAGAGTTTGATGGCTTTATGAGAGGTTTTATCTGTTGCTCATGTGTGATGAGGGTGTGAGTATTTACAGCCCTGTTCTAATTATTCTACAGATAAATCTGTTTCTTTGCATGATCATTTTTATAGCATCATCTTTCACAGAACGCAGATTGTTTTCTTAACACACCCGTAAACGAGTTGTGTCTGGCTCAGTGTTTTAGACAAGTGTTTCAGAACCGGTTCCAGTGTGATGGTTGAGTTTTGTTTCTGATAAAAGGAAAGTTTCAATGGTTTTTTCTACAGAAGAATTTTTCTTTCCATGTAAAAAAGTTTGCTAAACATCAAAGCTTATGAAGGCTCAGCACAAACTACTGTTTGCCTCAATATGATACAGTTTAAAAGTTGCAAATCATTTTAATCAGGCAATATTTGATCAAAGAAGCTGAAGCAAGACTGTAAATCTGATCATTTTGTTCAAATTTTTGGTTCTTCGCAGTTTTCAATGCGCAATTTTAGTCCCAATTAAAAAAAAAAGTTTTAATTTCCGACACTCAGTCTGTTTACCATGTAAAACATTTATGACACAAACCCACTGCTGTGCCACACTTTATATTTGTTCCACTCTGATGTCATCTTATCTCTAATACTGTTTTGCCACTTTAGCTTCTTTCTTTAATTATTGTTTGTATTTGTAAATTAGAAACGGGGATTTCAGATTCATGTTGACACATTGGGGACTAAGTGTACTTTTGCCTGAATAAACATAAATATAATTTGTTCTACTTCAAGTTTTGCTTGTCTTTTGTGTTCTTTTGGTTTATCATGATTCCGTGTGTGTGTGTGTGTGTGTGTGTGTGTGTGTTGTTTGTCATATATGTGTCATGACCTCAGCTTTAGCCTCAGTGCTCGTGATGATGCATCGTGTTTACATCGGACTTCCCGGCACACTCGTCCCAGCTGAGGCGGCGACATGAGCGAACGATGACCTTGAGCTCTTTTGGCAGCTTCAGCGTCATTCTTCATCCACGTTTGTTGCACCCAAACAGTCAGTAATTCCAAAAAAAACACGTTGTTGGATCAACACTGTAACAAGTGACCTCAAAATACAATTAATCGCAACAGTGATAGCTTTACACACTGAACTGTAAGTGTCTCCCTGTTAAAGCTCGCTCAGTTAAGTCCATTACCGCAGGGTGCTGGCTGTGCAGCATCGATGCAGATTACAGAGATAAAACTTTAATGCCTAAACCCCCTCCTGCTCCACCTCAACCCCTGCTGTCCCCTCCGTCCGAGCCTCCCCTCAGCTCATCCACTCTCCCTCTGGACTCCTGAAGACACGGTGACCCATCAGCCAGCTGCCATGAAGACCGCTCTCGTCCTGCTGCTGCTCATCTCTCTGGCCTGCCACAGTAAGTTTTCTATGACACTGATACCGACACTGGAATTGGGCTTTTCAGCAGTGGGGAAGGATTTAGTTGATTAGCAGCTGGCAGACTGTTTGGTGAGAGGTTACAGAAGCACTGTGATTAATTTTCCAAAGGCCAGCACAAATTGAAACACTTTCCACATAAATCTGCCACAGATTTAAACTTGCAACGTGTCCATGATGTACATAGCAACTAAATCAGCAATAAATTCAGCCTGCATGGTGGAAAAATCCATACACTTGTGCAATCTAACAGCTCCTTGTGAGATATAGCAGCTTTGATTGTGTGCAGTCATAAATTTGAGCCATGTGTGGATTTCTGCTCAGAATAGCTGCAAGCGTGTGCAGGTGCGTGTGCAGGTGTGTGTGCGTGTGGATGCGCAGTGGGACAGACAGTTAGTAAGAACAGGTTGTGTGACTCCATGTTTACACCCGCCTGTGAATATGCATGCTCAGTCTCAAGTCAGGTGCTCTCTCTTGTTCTGTCTGTAAAGGCCACGCCCTCAAATGTCACACATGCGTGGCGTCCAATGAGGACGATTGCAACCGACAGGGCTCCACCTCCTGCCCTCAGTACGCCGACGCCTGCTCCACCATCACAGGACCCAGTGAGTAAATACTCACCCAGGAAACCATGCAACAGGAGTATGATTTGGTTGAATCCAGTATTGTAAAGGCCTCACTAGAGGTCAGCATAACACAGCTGCTCATGTCACAGAATCAAACCTCTGTCTTATTCTGTTTGTTTATGTGTGAGCGAGTGTGTGATCATGACGCCAGCCTCTCATTATTTGAGGTTGCTGGATGTCATCCCAGCAGTTTATGATAACCACAGACCCCTGTGTGCCCATATGTGTGTGTGTGAAGAAGAGTGAGAGTGTGGGAGGGAGTTCATTGGGTTCACAGCGTCATACCAAGTTAGCACACGGCCTTCAATCGCTTCAAAGCAACTTAAGTGTGAATGTCTGCCGCCGTCACGCGTCCCTCTCTGTCTCGCCCTCCCTCCAGACACCGTGATGAAGTCATGCACATACAAGAGTTTCTGCGACAAGGCTCACGGCAGCACCTCAGGAGCCAAGATGGAATGTTGTTTTGGCGACGACTGCAACGGGCCCCACAGGAGCCGCAGCCACGGGGACCACCACCACAGCGGTGCAGGGGCCCTGGCCTCCAGCCCCGTCATGCTGGTCACTGCCCTGCTGCTGCGTGTGGCCTTCAGTCAGCTGTGAGCACCTCCACCTCTCTTTCCCTGCAGTGATTCATCACCTCCTCCTCATCTGTTTAATCCAATCATTTGCTACGTTGTCCAAACATCCACCCTCTCCTCTTTGTCACTGTGCCCCTCAGAGATTTTTAACCCAGGTTTACAAAAAAAAAGGATTTTAGTTGTGGAGAGTTTCAGAAAACTGTTTCTGAAGACTGCTTTGGTGCACTGAAGGTCTGACCCAAAAATACAAGCTTCAAGTCAACGCCTTTTGTTGTGTCATTTTTTTTTTTATCATCATCAAAAACTTGAATAGCAGCATCATTATCTCTTATGGTATGTTCACTTTCAGGTCATGTAAAGTGGCACATGCATACAAAGTGAAGTGCACCTACCCATGACTCGGGTGTGGTTTTGGTAGGTGCTCGGGTGCCTCGGTGGGGAGCGTAGCGCACAGCTCGCTTGACACCATAGAACCACATTATTCACCTGTGTTGTTGTCATGGGGACCAGAATGGAAACTCTGAGTATTTTAACACCACAGTCTCAGCAAAATTTTGTGGTCACAGTGTGTTTAGTGCTCGAATTGTTCTTTTTTTTTTTTGTGCATGCAAGCTTGTCTGAATAAAGATACAATCACCCCCATACTTGTGTGTTTGTGTGTGGGTAAGATTGGCCTGGTGTGATATTTGACACCCCACACCTGACCTTTAAAAGCCAGAGAAAAGAAATGTGTGTTTATGTTGATGATGATTGTGAAAGCACACGTACAGTAGGGGGAAAACAGTCGATGATTTTTTAGTAGAAACAGAGGGGGCTCTGTGGAAACTTCAGGACTTCCTTCTGCAACTGTGTAACTTGAATCCTGTGCAGTCGCCACAGGATATGAAATCAGCGAGGTAAGTCTCCCTCCTCAGGCAGGTCATATGACACGCAACCACTTCCTCTTAACAGGCCACAAATTTTACCAAAAGAAAAAAACACAAACCCAGAATCACTCCTGTTCATGCAGATATCTCATATTTCAGCACTTATGAAGGTGACAGGCTTCGGCGAGGAAGACAGCACACGTGGGGAAACTGAAGCCAGACGTTAGTCTTGAAAGCAGGAGGTCAGGTCAGTTCCTCCTCCGAGCTCTCTTTCTATCTCTCAGGAGTTTCATCACAGGACTCGAGATGTGGTCACCTTTGTTTAAAGGTGGAAAAGCAGTGAAGCAACACTGAAGTACTGTATTTAAGTCGGTTACAGTCTGAGGTTCTTTACAATGTTTCCACGGAAAGCTGTACTTTTTACACTGCAGCCTTTGTCTGATGATGAAGCTGCTACTTTGCATGTTAAGAGTTTACATAAAACCATAAAATAAGCTCAGAAAATAAGATGCATTGCTTAGGTTTAAACCATGGTGTAGTTAAGCCAAGTATCACCTGGATACAGTATTAAAACACATGTTATTCTAGCACATTACCGTCTGACAGGGCCCACACCTGCACCAGTTGTAGCACTTGATTTTCTCCAGCAGCTTTGAGTCACAACCCTCAACCTCATCATGCTACCACTTGCTTACTAAGCAGCCTCTGAGGTTTCATGTGTTTTTTTTTTTCTCTCTGATGGTAAATAGAAACTGATTTATGTTTGAGCTATATTTGTTTGCTTTGCTCAGAGGTGTTGCTTCATGGTATTCACAATGGTTGTAAGGTCACTGGCTGTGCATGACGAAAGGGAATCTCAGACAGCCTTTGACCAAAGATCATTTTGGTAAAATTGTTCAGGCTGACCACTAAATAAGATGCAGCTAAAACAGAACAGCACATCAGCTTATTTTTTGCAGTGTTATAACCGTAAATCTTATTGGTTTGTATGTAGAAATGTGTTTTTCTGGGAGTATATTTGCATAAAACATCCTATTTGCACAAACAGAGGACAAGTAGCTGTGATTTCTGGGCTAAGATGTTAAAAAATGTTTTTAAAAAATAAACATTATGTAAGTAAACCTAACCTCCACATCTTTATTTACATTTAGTACAAATGTAACTACAAGACTAAGTTTTGCACCAACATTTAGAAGAAACACACAATTTAGAGAAACTGTAGCTGAAAATTTGTCATTTCCTTTTAAATCCTTAAGAACTTTTAGAGTTTGTTTGGGACTTCTTAAATCCTGGGCACGGCCCTGCTCTCCGTGGAGTACTTATACCGTTTGCTTTCCTACTGCTTCTTTAACACTTAAGATCTTTCAGTACAGGACGTTATGTTTTTTGGCATCACTGCTTTTGGCTCATCATGTCGCACCTGTCACACACTCACCTCACATGACATATTTCTGAATGACACTATTCTTCTCCGTGTTCCTGCTCATCCAGGTTTACACCTGGCTGACAATTCCATCTGTCATTTCTAAGTCTGATGAGTCTGATTCTGCTGCGTGTGTGCGTGAGTTTCTGTGTGCGCGTTTGACCCACTTCTCAGGTTGCCACCTGAGAGAAGAGCTAACGTCTGACATGCAGCTGCTGCGCGCGGTTTATTTCATTTTGTAAAAAAGCTTGAGTAAAAAGCGCACAAGCTGCTAATAGACCAATTTCAGGAAGAGCCTCGTGCCGCATCGCTTATCCTGTTCGAATAACAGCAAAGCAGCTGAGCTCTGATTAGTTCCTCTTGTCAGAGCGAAGCAGCAGAGCAGAGGAGGAGGAGGACCCGGCCGGAGCTGAGAGGACGCATAGATCACATCCGGGGCTGGTTTATTCTAATAACGAAACGTCCAACCCGGAAAAAAGTCAGGTCTTCTGTAATCCGATCACACAAACAAACAGACGGCCGTGAAGGAGTGAGGTGCACACCGGCTTTGTTAACGTACTCTGATTGTAAAAGTGGTTAAAACTTAAAAGTACCATGCGCCAAAGCGTTTGCCAAACTCGGGTGTCTCCTCTCTGCTTCGGAGCCGTGCGGGGCGCTGGCTGTGGCGCACACTGACTCTCCACAGCGGGTAAGTAGTCAGTCGACAGTGGCACTTTCTGTCTGTGTGTGTGTGTGCGTGCGTGTGCGTGTTTGTGCGTGTTGCCCCATGCCTGTGTGTGATGGCACAGTACGGTAGGTGTGGCAGGCCGTTGAGTCGTCGGATCTGGTGAGTCAGTGCAGGTCATCTGAGCAGAACTAATGCAACGTCTGTCAGGTGTCGCTGAGTAATTCTGCCGGATCACATTTTAAACTTTTCACTGCGCGCGCATCATCAGGCTCCAGACGCGCACGCTCGTGGTGTTGAAAGCTGTCATCCGGCGGCGTGAGGCGCGTGCCTGCGCCCCTGCAGATGTGGTTGAACTGTGAAAATCCAGATGTCACCTGAAAGCAGCGACGCAACGTTTGGACCTTAAAACGTGAGAAAACGCCTGTCACAGCTAAGATAACGTCTACACGTTGCCTTTTTTGTCCAACCAGCTGCCCAGACCTCCAAAATATTCAGTTTCAGGTCCAATTTTCAGGTATTTCATCTGAGTAATCCTCCCTTGTGCTACTTTCTGTTTCCATTCCACCGCATTTCAGAGGGAAATATTGTACTTTTTGCTCCACTGCACTTGTTTCACTTTTCAATAGTACTTTTCAAATGACGTTTTATACATTATAAAACATATGATGGCTGTATGACAGTTGGGGGGGGGGGGGGGTGATAACTTAGGAAATAACAGTAACATACCCCTCCCCTTTTTGTGACCCCCTTGTTGTTTAAATTAGCTTTACCTGCAAAAGTGAGGTAACACCTCCATGTTAATGCATTAATAATATCAATAATGTTCCACCACTGGCAATTTATCCTCAAGCTCAAATGATTAATCAGTTATTAGGATAGTGATTGATTTTCAGTCAGTGGATCGGTTGATTCAGCTCTAAGATAAATGGGTACAACCTGCCGTGGCTTTAGAGGGACCAGCCACATGGTGCTACAGTTTGGGCTTAAAATTGTTAAACCTCTACGTTACAAACTGGGGGCATGTTTGAAAGAGGCGTTTCCTGAGCAGGGAGGGTCTAAACGAGCTTGACTCAAAGTCAAAGAGATCTTGGCTTGTTTTCTGCGTTCATTCTTTTGTTTTTGTGCCTCTCACAAGTCCCCAAACTTTACAGAAATTCACTGGAAACTTGCTGGAGTGTACGATGAGTTTGAATCAGTTTCTGCGAGTTAGAAAAGAGGTTACAGAAATAAAGCAGATGTGTTACTGTGTGTAGGTGGGTTTCACTTCACTGCCCTGGATGTGGTGAAAGACGATGACTGATATTCTCTGCTGTGATCTGCACACCGTGTTCTGTCATCGTTCACACAAACTCTAAATAATGCATGTGCGTGTGTGATCCTGCTGCATTTCAAAGCCGCACAATGAATGATGAATGATATTTATTGGTAAAGTTTTGCCATAGATGCCACGGCCTCACCGCTGCTTCTCCCTGTAATGGTTACACCAGATGTTTTCTGATACCCAAAATGGTTTGTGTGAGTGTGAGTGTGAGTGTGTGTGTGTGTGTGTGTGTGTGTGTGTGTGTGTGTGTGTGTGGGGTGTGCCAGTCTGAGCGTTGCTATCTGTGTGACCTCTGCGGCATCATTTTGACTTTTCCGTTACACCCAGAGCTTCTGCACACTTCTGAATGGCTTGTATGTTTGACCTGTTTCAATAGCAAACTGTTGCACGTCCGATGCATCAGCAGCACGGCCCACCGCTTTTCAAAGCAGTTTCAAAATGAAGCACGCAATCAAAAATAGTTTGACAGGAGTTCCACCGGCGCAGTGACGATCTGTTGTTATTTCTCTGTGTTCGTCTGTGCTTTGTTGCATTACGTGTGGCAGCGCTTTCATGGAAATTTTGATAATTTCCATCTCTTGAGTGCCAAGACGGTCCTGTAAAAGCACTGGCAGAGAGCTCAGCCATTCAGTCCTGATTATATATTTTATATGACTGTCACTTAGCATATAATTTTTGCTCTTATATAAAAAAATCAGTCACAGATGTGGCCTTGTTAGCCAACATATTACCTTTGTGGCCACATCACATTCAATTAATATAAATATATATAAATTCAAGTATGGGGAAAAGAGGTCTTATGCAAAGGAAAGTGTGCAGAAAGCCTGCATTCATCTGACGGTGTTCGGTTTATCATTGTGATTATTTCATGTTTACTTTGCAGAGATGCAACAGTGGAGGGACTGAGAGGAGGACGAGATTATAAAATAGAGCTCTCACTGTGCCAGAGGTCCCCGTGACTCCCCCCAAACAATAAAAAAGCACTTTTATGTACAGCTGTCCTCTATGGATGAAGTTCTGCTGGAAAGCAAACACTATTGAATTCTCCTCAGCGTACCTGAGTGTCTGAGCTGCACGAGTGTTGAGAAGTCAGTCAGCAGCTCAGTGATTCACATGCATGGCATCATCTTAATGAATACATCTCACCAGCTCCCTCCCCCCTTTCCTCTCCTCTTTTTTCCCCTCTCCCCCCTCCCTCTCCTCTCTCTTCTCTGGCCAGTGGAAATGTGCGTGTGTGCAGATCTTGAGTGCAGTCTGTAATTTTTGGCTGTGGTGGAGGGCCTCAGCTCAGCCTCGGGCTTCAGGGTTTGCTGCTCAGCCTCAATCACGTCACATGAAAAACTGCTGAGAGCGAGTGGGTCTCTTTCTTTCTGTGTGTGTGTGTGTGTGTGTGTGTGTGTGTATCTGAACAGTAAATGAAAGATGGTTTATGCTCCACATCTGCCTGTCCCTGCCCATCTGTCTTATGAGTCTGTCTCCTTCTGTTGCTCCCCTTTGCCTCTTATTGTCCATCTGACTTGAGTGTCTGTCTGTCTGTCTGTCTGTCTGTCTGTCTGTCCGTCTGTCTGTCCCAGTGATATGTGATAGCAGCAGCATGCCGTACGTGGACCGGCTGAACCGTGTATGTGGCTTCCTGGACATCGAGGAGAAGGAGAGCAGCTGCCGCTTCCAGAGACGATACTTCATCCTGGACACGCAGGGAAATGCTCTGCTGTGGTATATGGACAACCCTCAGGTGCTCCACACATACATGCATGACACCAACTTGCACAAACAGCACGAGGAAGTGAAATTGACCAATAGGAGCCGCGTAACCTTGGACTCTGAGCCAATGACGGGTCTGTGTGTTTGTGTTTGTGCATGCAGAACCTGCCCAGTGGAGCCAGCTTTGTTGGCAGCCTGAAACTAACCTACATCTCTAAGGTAAACCGCCGCCTGTCATTTCACTTTGCTGCGGGTTGTCCTTACATAATGTCCCATGAACTCTACGCATGTCTGAGCGCTGCGGACGCAGGAATTCACAGAGCGCACAAATAGAAACATGCAAATAGGGTGCGCAGATAGAGCCGATCGGAGTTATCTGTAGTCACATGCAGAAGCAGACTTTGTGAAGTTTTCCAGATGTCAGCGCTCGCTGAGCTAACCAGAGATAATGACATCTGGCTTCACTGCTCTGCAGCACTGACAGCTCCTCCCTGGACACTCACAGAGACGTCAAAGATATGAAATGTCTCTCTTCCCCTCATGTCTTCTGTCCTTTCCTTTTGTCTCCTCATTTCATTTTGTCTCCTCTCCTTTGGTTTCCTGTACCTATATCTCCTCTCCTTTTGTCTGTTCTCCTTTTTTCTGCCCTTCTCCCCTTTGGTCCCTCCTTTTGTCACCTCTTTTTTTTTGTTCTTTCATCCCCTCTGTTCTCCTCTTGTCTCCTCTCCTGTCCTTTGTCTCCTCCTTTTGTCTCCTTTCCTTTGGTTTCCTCTCCTTATATCTCCTCTCTTTTTGCTGCTTCTCTTTCGATCTCCTCTCCTTTTGTCTCCTCCTCCCTCCTTTTGTCTCTTGTCGGCTCCGTTCGTCTCCTTTTGTTTTTGTCTTCTTCATATTTCTCTCCTCTCCTCTTGTCTCCTCTCTCCTCCTCTTCTCAGGTGAATGAAGCGACAGCGAAACAAAAGCCGAAGACAGAGTTCTGCTTCGGTGAGTTTTTTCGGGGACATGCTGAGTCGCCCTTATGCAGCCACGTGATGAACTGATATAACTCGTGGACATTCATGAATTTGATGTCTATTTTCGCAGTCATCAATGCGGTTTCGAGGCGGTACTTCCTCCAAGCCAACGATGTGACTGACATGAGGGACTGGGTGGCTGCTCTCAACAAGGCCAGCAAGATCACTGTGAGTGCAACACGCACACATGCACACATGCACACACACACACAATATTATAACCGGATATCTCTGTCTAATGTGAAAAAGCTGAGTTAGCAGTTATTGATTAGGGATTTGTTTCCACCTGAGCGCAGGAAGCTCCTGTTTGCATGGTGTGACTTCAACCAGTTTGGTCTGGGAGGACACTGCCCACAAATACCCTGTCACACACTTGGTGAATGAGGAAATTGTGAATGTGCATGAATGTGAGCGATAACACACACGTCATTGTGGTGGAGGTGTTGAAACACTGTTGTGAGTGTGTAATTGACATGACATGTACGTTCATTTTGCACATTTGCATGATATTTGCGAGATGACGGACCTCGACAGACAGATGTCTCATGGTGGCAGATGACAGGAGAGCGTTTCTCTTCTTCTCTCACCTGCACACTGACACAGGAAGCAGCGCTTCACTCTCTCTCTTTCACTTCCCCTTTGATAGGAGGGCTTCTCTGCCGCCTTTTCTCAGCTTCCTTGGCCTCAATGAACGCTTTAGTAAAAGGTGCTTCCTGAAGCAGAGTGGACCTGATGTGAGCGCAGGAATGAAAGTGAAGGACTGACGAATGAAATTCACAGAGATACTCACAGAAAGACAAAAGTCCTTCACATGATGTTTCTGTTGTTATTTTGTTTTCTCCCGACACATTAGAGGGTGGAAGAGTTGAGATATTTGCCATTTATTGTTTGTTATGATATTGTTTTTGCCATTTCAGCATTAATTGGCAGCTTATAGTGAAACATAGACATGAAATCTCTGCAGCGCCTCCTCTCACCAGGATGTCTCTCATCATACATTTTTAGCATTTGATTTATTTGAGATATTTTACTATATTTTCCTTTGCTTGACCCTTGTGGATTTTTGTGAATCTGGCAACACTAAAGGCACCTCAGGTTTACATATTTTACAAGAGCAAGATGAGACACGGCAGCAGCAATGAAGGCGAATGGAAAAATAAACAGGAAAAGAAATGTAGAAACTTCTGTTTGAACTGTGAACTTCATTAGTCAGCATATAGTTTATATTTCAAGTGCCTCAGAGGCCTTTTATTTTACTGTGTTTGGTTCTGAATACAGAGTTTATGGATAAATAACAGTCCAATCACTGTTACAACAATACGTTTCCTTAGCATTTCTCAATGAAACAGATGACCTGTGCTAACCCATGAGCTCGCTTGTGACTGCTGATTCTGCTCTCACCGCCTCGACTGTTTTTTGCCGTTAACAGAAGTTAACGGTTCATTGTTTGTGTGGAGCCGCATTAGGCGTTACCATGGTAACAACTACCCCTCCCTGGGGCCATGTTGGAACAGTTAATACAATCAATCAACGTTTACACTGTTACAGAGAGTTACAGAGAGTAAATAAAACAATTGCATTGTATTATACCCATCACAATAACATTACATCAATTCATTTGCACATCTACACTGTAAAAAAAATCACTCAATACTAATTTTGCCAGCCTGTTTTTACTCTTTAATTGCTCCTTAAAACCTTTTTAGCTACATTTTTTCATACATGACAGACTGTTCCTTTGACATATGTCTAAACTCACCTTGTTCTTCTTGTTTGATCTCTATCTGTTGGTGACAGCTGCCTGGTAAACGATACTAAAATTGAAACACACAAACTGTCTTGGATGCTCTCATGCAGAACACATTACAGTTGCACTGTTGCAGCATGGAGACTCCCACTGGGACTTTACCCTCTAAGCTCCTCTTGTTAATGTCAAGCTAGTTAATGTTGTCCACCCTGTTGCTGTGCTTTCAGGTTCCTAAGTCTGGCCCTGCACCTCTAAGGTCCGATGTGACCGCGGTAATCAGTGACACTCAGGGGGGGAAGAGGCAGCAGGCCTACAAGACGGAGATCATCGGTGGCGTGGTGGTGCACACTCCCATCCAGGTACTGAAGAGGAAGCTGTGTTTACCGTGATGATGTCAGGGGTGACAGTGATGATGCTGGCAGGAGCGGCTTGCGTTAATGAGCATTGTTTTTATCTGATACTGAGCTGGCTCTCCGTCTCCACAACCACTTAGTGTGCAAACTGATATCTGATGTTTTTTGAAGATGGTGCTTGTGTGATTGTAACAGTGATAGTGAAGTCGGTTATGATGAAATGTTTCAGAATGAGGGTGAAGAGACAGAAGGGAGAGAGAAGAAAGGCACCAGGCCCGGCGTGCTGAGGTGGGGTTACTGCGTCAAACAGGGCAATGTGGTGAGTACCCAGCTGCTTATCACTGATTAACTCTGCGTTATAACCCTGTGGATAAAATAGCTGCATGTGGAAACTGAAACGTGTGTGTGTGTGTGTGTGTGTGTGTGTTTCAGAGGAAGAGCTGGAAGAGGAGGTTTTTCACCCTGGATGACAATGCAGTCAGTTACTACAAGTCAGAGATGGTGAGGAGCCAGCCTTTTTGTGTTTCCTCTCACATGTTGATGTTTTTTGTGTGACTGTGCTCTTTGTCCCGCCATGGCTGAATTGTGCAAACGTATGTCTCAGGATAAGGAGCCTCTCCGAGCTATTCCACTAAGGGACATTCAGAAGGTCCATGAGTGTCTCGTCAAGTCAGGGTGAGTCAAATGTGAATCACCCAGTCAGATTCTCCCACCACTTTACTTTCTCTCCGGCTGGTTAGCTCTGTTTTAAACATACTGTGTACAAATATTTGGATAAGAACAGTTCCCACTGTGAACAGATACGAACAGCGTCCATGTTAACTTACTTTTTAAAAACAAATAAGACTGATATTCAGACATTCACAGAGGTTTATCTTCGATTCTTCTTGATCATTTCCCTTCAGATTAGTTGTTCAGTGTAGGATGAAGCGTGACTCATGTTGCACAGGAGTTAGTTTCAACCTCATAATCTATCGATCAATAATCTATGAAGCCTGGCACCGTGCACAACTTCACAGTAGATGGAAACTGATAGGGTGAAGTTAGGGAGCGTCTCAAAAGTGCAAAATGGCAAGAGAGATTTTTCATTTGGGCCATCTACTGCATGCACAATGAACTGCTTTGGCTCATGTTTTAGCTTCATCTTAGACACTTTGAGCCAACTTTACATTAACCTGGACCTCCTATTATTTACACAACCTCCATTTTTTAAAGACAAATCACACAACATGAGCCGGTGCAGTTCTGACGTGTGTTTTCCCACTTTAAAACCTCCCATTCTGTTTCCCCGAACAGTTACACACCTAATAATTTGACTCAGTTCAAACTTACCTTTCAGTGACAAATAATTGTTTATTATTTGATTAACTTAGGCACATGATTGACTTCTACATATAAGGAGTTTAAATGACAGTAGCAAAGATCTGAACACAGAAAACGAGGCAGTCTTGACAATAGAAAACTGGGCTGGTCACTTCTTGTACAGATACAGACATTTTTGTGTATTTTCTTATATCTGCAGTACCATTTCTATCGCCCCCACCCCCCCACCCCCTTTAGCTACTGTTTAACCCAGCATGATCATTGTCCTCCATGTGCGTCCATCAGGGATCTCCTGCTGAGAGACAACCTGTTCGAGATCATCACCAGCTCCCGAACCTTCTACATTCAGGTACAATGCTGTTTACCTGTTATACCAGCCAATGAGAAGCTTCGTTCCTGACAGGTATCTTTAGACACGTGAGCTGAACCGTGTGAGGACGTTGATCAGACACACCCTGTGCTCTCAGAGCAGAGAGGCTCTGTATTCCAGGTGTATCCGTCCTGATGTTTTGCGCTGCTGTTCTGTGAATGCTCTGCTGCTGATGTGTAGCACGGCCGCGCGAGAAGTTTGTTTTTGTGAAACGGGCACAGTCGTCTGTAACCATAACAACAATAACATCCTGCCCGCCGCCCCCCTGGGAGAACAGCTGACTGAGACGAGGGGGGCGGATCGGATGGGAAGTGCTGGGAGAGAGACAGGGGCTGCAAACACGAGCACTTTTATTTTTGTCTGTGCAAGAAAAAAAAAAGGAAGCGTGACAGATATTTAGTAAACTGAAACAAACAACACATAAACAAAAATAGATTGAGAAGAGTTCGTTATCAGAGCGGAAACCTGAGTGAAAAGTCAACAGCAAAAATTCAAAATGGAATTTATGATTAGATTTACATAATCATAAATTACACACAGTAACAAGGAAAATAAAATGCCCATAACAATCTCTGAAATTGCTTGTTCTGTCTGACTCACAGATATTTTCGAGTTTAATATTACAGAAATTAGCAAATCTTCACACTGAGGAGGCTCAAACCAGTTTGACTTCAAAGAGTTTTTAACTGATTATAAGTGTCTCAGTTTAATAGTGATGCCTGTTTATGACTTCATAAGCAAACGAGACCGTCAGCGAGAAGATTGGCTGCTTCTTCTAAGTTATTCTTAATGCTTTTCACTGAATTCAATTCCCCACGAAATCAGTCAAAATGATCTACAGCACGCAGACCAGAGCAGCTGACGCTAACATTTTCCCAGGCGAAGTTTGACAGCGAGTGATCCATCAGGCAGTTAAAAGGAAGCAGGAGGAGATTTTTCTTTAGAGAGTTGTATTTTTGCCGTTGTGTTTAGTGGTTATGGCTGACACTGAAGCAGCATCAGCCAATAGAAGAAGAAAAGAACTGACTGAAGGACAAAAAAAAGCAGAGATGGACAGTGATCGAGCACAAAGACACCTTGTTCGGTCACTCCACAGATGAAGAGAGTTGTGGGATTTGAAAGGATTTGAAGCTGATCCTGAACTGGCCCTCTTCCTCTTCCTCTTCCTCTTTTTAAAAGAGAGCCTTTTAAATATATATTTTAGATATTTGTAAACGAGCTGGGCACTGCAGGTTTTGGTCAACTCCACTCAAACCAGAGTACATGGTGCCTTTGTTAGGGACTATTTTCAGCAGCGGATTAATATGAGTTGACTAAATACTGAGTATTTATGAGGGCAGGTATGAGACTCAAAACAAACTGCAAAAGCCAAATTTGTTGTATTGAAGGAACATTTAAATAAGCGCGATGATATGGCTCATTCATGTTTTTTTAATAGTTGTTGGACATGTTTTTCTCAGTGAGCAGTGAGCTGCATCAGGCTTTGACTACACAAACAATACCTGTGAGCAGGATCAGTTCTTTTGTTGCTTTTGGTCTTGTCATGAGATTTGCTGACAGTAAGACAAGTGTGGACTATCTCTGGATTAGCCGCTCTTAGAAAATGTGAAAAAAGCACAATAGGTCAATCCACTACAGCACACCGCCATGATTGTGCAAAGCTTTATCCTCTGCTCATGTTTCTCTGTAGACAGACTCTCCAGAGGAGATGCACGGCTGGATCAGGGACATTGAGATGAAGATCCAAGACTTCAGAGGTCCCCCGAAGGTAACAACAACTTTTGTCTCCCCCGTAACACAAAAAAACCCCAAAATATCCTTCAATCCCTTCTGTCTCTATGTTCTTGGTGAGGGGAAACTCTCAATGAGAAAGACTGATGTGAGTTTCTCTCTCTTTGCAGGGTTTCTCGTTCAAACGTGCGTCCTCTTACTATCGAAGTCACAACGCCTCCTCAGCGTCTCGGGGTCAACACAGCGATGAGCGCAGACCTGTGCTGGTCAAGTCCTGCTCCGTGGCCCCGGGCTGGCAGCCCTGGATGCCCGTCCCCCCGTGTGAGCCGTCCATCCTGGACGCAGAGGACGAAGACAGTGCTTTCAGCTCCGTGCCCACCTTGCCTTCTCTCTCCTCTTCCTCCACCTCCTCCTCCACCTCGTCCTCCTCCAACTCCCTCTCCACCCCGACCCCTTGCCCCACCGTGCCTCCAGCAGCTTCAGGCAGCGGACTGGGGATCCTCACGGCGTCCGGAGACGTGGCGAGCGAGCGTCGGAGGCACCGCTCGCAGCCTCAGCCTCACACCGGCTGCAGCTTCCCCTTCAGCCTGGACGACGACAGCATCCGGACCACAGACGTCTAGTTCAGCGAAGTCTGTCCAGACCCCTGAGTGGACTTCAGTGTTGGTATCTGCTTTAAAATGAATGTGACTGGTAATAATAGTATTCCCTGCTAATGAAGTGACACTGTGACCATCTGCCTCAATGCCATGACATGAGATTGGGGCCCCCTGCTGGTCTTATGGCTGTATTGCAGACGAAGGCTGCACCCAGCTGGAAAGGGAGCGAGGGCCGCAGCGTTTGTTGTTCACAGGACTGTGAAGAAGTACGACGGAGTGTTTTTAGTGCAACTTCCTCTGAAAACTTGAATAATATCGTTAATAATTGTTCTTGCAGACAAATGATGGCACATGCTTTGGATCTGTTGCACTTGGCTCCCACCAGAGATGTAACCCTGTCATCACAGACGTGTCCTCACCCCTGCTAGAAGTATTCACAAACACGTGTTTAAAGGCATTTTAACACATTAGTATCCATAATTTTTATATTCAAGCTTATGTTCACTAAATACTTTAAAATCATTTTGGGTTTCTTTTAAGCCCAGCAGTGTTTTCTCTCTCTTTCTTCCTGAGATGCACAGTCTGTAAAAAGCCGCACACCAACTTACCTTCATTAATAATTAACAAGCATTTTATTACTAACATCTAATCAGGTGTGTGGGGGAAAGTGTCCTGCAGGTCTCATAAAAAAGGTACATGCACTCGCATGGCAACTGACTGAGGGCTGCTGTTGGTTTTAGCTGGTGCAGACAGAGAATAAGGAGTTAGCAGCAGGTTTTATGTGTTCGCACTATGTTTGAAAAAGGAGGTTTTTAATACTTGGCTTCAAGATCAATTGTCGGTAAACTGTGACTCCTTTTTTACAGGGTACCATAATAATACAGCAGTGTTTCAGTGGTACTCGTTAGTAGAATGTACTGCCAGCATCAAAGTACAGCTGATCAGCTGGTTGACTGCTTTGTAAATGTGATTTTCTTACTGCAGCATTATGTGGGGAAAACGTGCCACTACTTCTGGTAATTTAATTGTAATTCCGCACTTTGCTTTTTCTCATTTGTACTTGTGTTTGTTTTTTTTTGTTTGTTTTTTTTGTCACAGCTTTCAAAGCAGATATTGCAGCTTCCTCTGAGATGAGGCCTCAGATACTTTGTGTACTTTGTGTTCTTACACTAGTAGTCTCAGCCCTTCTCGGGTTCACCTCAAGGCTCCATTGATGTGGTACCATGTTCGTGTCTGTTTCCGTTTTCTGAAGCTGTGTGCACTCGTCTGCCTGCGTATATTGTTAATTTTCTTTCTTGTACATTAAATGATGCCTTTTATTTGTCTTGCTTGGCTTGTCTTTGATCAACCCTTTCATAGTTCATAGCTGGTGGCAGTTTGACTTTTCACACTCTGCCATCTAGTGGCCGGTCTGCATTTTACACCAAACTAACTTTGAAGACTTTCATAAATTGTCTTTTGATATCAAGCGATGGCTGAAAGACTTTTAAAGTTTTATCTGTGTTTTCTCCACGTGCATAAATGTCCAACTGCCAGACATGCAGAGGGCCACAGCCGACGTATTTGACCTTTAACACTGTCACCTTAAACACACGCACGCTATGTAGACACTAACACAAGCATGCACACCCATGCACATGCGAATCTAGTGCCCAGAGGCTGCGTTAAGTGAAGTGTTTCACACGTCCAGTGCAAAGGTCCATTACGTAAAACGCCTAAAACTGTGACCTGACCTCCGTCCACTTCCCTCTGCCTCCCTGTGCAGCTGCGCGGCTGCAGGCGAGAGTCAAGTGTCTCCACTGAACAGTTCAAATTGTGTCGGTAGGTAAAAAGGCCCTGAGTGCCTGTAAAATGTCAGCTGTGTTGAAATGAGTTTTCAGTCTGTTAAAGACAAAGCTCCTCTGGGTCCAGAGAGAAATCCAGGCAGAGACACGAGGCAGGGCCAGCGGTGATGGAAGTCTGGCCAGCTTAAGGAAAGGAAAAGAAGATGGGGATGGGACTGTGTGTATTTGTGTAAAACACACTCCACATTACCTTTGGCCTGTTATAAACCGATGAAAAACCTCCCACCAGTATAATCCACTCCTCCGTTGAGCTTCTCATCTCTCTATTAAAAGCTGTTTCACTGCCTGCGCGTGTGCACACAGAAGCAATAAAGAGGTAAAGGTCTGACAGCATGACACACTCAAAGCCTCGGAGGTTGAATTTCTGCACAAACATAATGTAAAGGTCAGGTAACACTTCAGTCTGACGCCTGTGAGTGACAGGCAGCCGCGGGCAGACGCACACGCTGCTCCTCTAAATGTTAATGTTCCCACATGGATGACTCTGCACCTCCTCCTCATGTCATTACACTCTGGTGGTTTTTGCTCCTGAACACAGTCACTGGAGCCGGATGGTTGTGCTTTGTTGCTCGTTCGGTGGCTCGAGCTCAGGCAAGTTTAATTTATATGATGAAGACAACTGCACGTGTTTCGTTTGTCTTTTGGACTTTGTCACATCGATGTCTTTGCTTTCAACTGTTGGTGTTTCCCCTGTTTGCAGAAGAAGGCCACTAGAGGGCGCTGCAACACATCATTCACCGCACTGTCAGGGCGCAGCAGCACAAGATGAGTTCATAAAGCAGCGCTGCGGCTTTCAAACACTCTGAAACCCAATGAACATAATCGATGAAACCACAGTGACTTTCAATATAAATCACTTTATGAGAGCATGACAAAAAGATGATGGGGGAGGACACGCGAGCTCCTAACCAGTGATAGAATACAAAAAGCTTCCTGGTTGCGATTTTACGCATCTACGCCTCCTACGGTTGTGTGGCCTTCAAAATAAAAGCCTGGCTTTATGAGAAAAGAAGTGTAAAATCAATAGACATTGATTAACTTTTATTTTTTTATATCTCATTAAATACTGTTTACTGTTAAACCAAAAATTAGACTAATTTAAGATAAGTGAGCTGCAAACAAGAAGTCTAGTCAAGTTATATTGACAGCAGTTTCATAATCAATGAAGTGGTATCAAGCTATATTATTTATTCAGTGGTCTAGAAACTTATTGGTTGTCCAGATGTTGTAAAATCATTACAATTATTTTGTAAAATAAACCATCAAGTCTGATGGATACTACAGATAGACATTTGTGAAAGAGTATGGGAGAGGAAATCAGAGTTTAGTTTTCATCTCAAGTGACTTTTTCCATCAGAAAAAGGAGATATGATAATAATATTAATATAACATAATAATACACTTTATATACAGCACTTTCAAAACAAAGTTACAGAGTGTTTTACATGGTTGAACCAGGATTAAAACATTTCAGTGTGAGTAATGGTGTTCAAGTCAAGAGTTCTGTGTAGAGTTCACACATTCATGCCATCCATGACGCCGTTAAATTAATGTGATCAGAGTACTGAATGTTTGGGAGAATATCACTGAAATACAGCTCATTGTTTTCTTTGTTTTTAAGCTTATTGCTGCTACTTTTAGCATTGAATTGGCTAATTTTCAGAGCTAATGACTATAGATTTTCGTTTCGTATGCTGAGTTCTTACCTCTGAGCTGATGTGTGATATGTCAACCTCCACAAAGTGACCTGATCTGAAGGCAGGTTCACAACAAGTCAGACTACATCCACTGTAAATTGTAAATTTACACTGTAAATAGATACAAAACAAAAGCAGACAATATTACAGTATATAACATCTCAAGGAACAAAGCGCAGCACAAACCATGCATCCAGAGATACCAGTTTAAGCGCAGACACCCCAACAAATCGTCTGCGTGTCTTTCCAAACAGATTTAACTAAGCCTGTGCAGAAAGCACACTCACCCTAACATGTGTAATATGAAGTCATATTAATGTGGAACAGGTTTTCCTTCATCTGGCCTCGGAGGCCCCCCTCTGGACCCCTGCCAAACCCCCACCCTCCACTGTTCCCACATCAGACCACCTTACAAACTGGAGGTTGAGGAGGGGGGTTGGAATGTATTTTGCCCTGTGTGATGTGATTGTTTGCAGAGAAATGGGTTGACCTTGCCCTCTAATGCCACACACACACGTACACACTCGCTCTGGCCGAGCTGGAGGTGTGTGAGACAGACCTGCTGAGTGCAGGAGGTCTGGGACCCCGTCACCACTTCCTCCAGACAGAGAACAGAGGATCCAGTCAGCTGAAGCCAGGATGGGACAATAATGAGCCGTCCAGCCACCAGCGCCACCTCATTCCAGGTATTATTGAAACCTTTGCCTCTCACTTTTTTCTTCTTCTCAGGCCACTGAGGGGTAAGTCCACGTGAAGAGTTATAGACCAAAAAGCAAAACCCAGTTTGAAAATTTAATTCTTTACTCAATATTTCAAGAATTAAATGACCAAAAATGATGCTAAATTAATGTTCTCAGGTAAAAGAGACATTGACGAGCACTGTGTACGGTGTGTATAGAGCTTTAATAGTGTCATTGCTACTGAAGCTTTCAAATAGCAAATATTTCATTTTGGAAACTTTGAAAAGTCAGATTTCTGAAGAAAATGATTTCAATGTTTTACGGTTTGTATGATTTCTTAACACTGTATATAATATTTAATATATTCCAGCTGGGGTTTATATGGTAACTAAAGCTGATTAAAAAAAATAGATTAATTGCTTTCATCGTTTTTTTTTTTGTTTTTTGTTTTTTGTTTTTTGTTAGAATTAAGGAGAAGTGATTATAAAAGAGATAATAAGCAAATTATCAAACAGGTCACAATTATGATTCGAAAAGTTTTAAAGTGATGATTTTGTGTTTTTGATTGCCAGAATATAAAATGAGCGTTTATAAAAAACGAAATAATCAGTAGCCTAAATTCAGCTGTGTGGCTTTAAATCGTGAGGAAATTAGACGAATTATATTTAGACTTTTTTTTTTTTTATTGTGCAGTCTAAACCGGTAACGGGGAAAGTTTTACAGAACTTTTCGGAAACTGTGTATTCGATGAAACTGCTTCTCAGGACCGCAAACATGTTTGATTTTCACACTAAATGAACGGACTGCAGCGACTTCTGTTGTGTGACTACAGAATCACACATTTCTGCGAAGTCGTGACTTATTTGTTGAACATCTGGAGGAGCAGCACGTTCACTTCAGGTGTGGTTTCAGAATAATATTTAGTTTTTGAAAAGGAAACCCCAGAAAAGATTTTTATGTGACAGATTTGAGAAGAGTAAACAGTAACTGTCCTGCTGCAGCTCACTGATGGGTGAACGTTTGTCTGTGGACATTTAAAATGTGGAGGTTAATAATTAATATGAGACAACATGTTAGCTTATTTGGGATGTAGCAGTAAAGAAAAGTTTATTCTGAACAATATGCGATCATTAATGGCATTTAATTAAATAAAAAATAGTCTTTCTACCTAGAAAAACTATTTAGAGGTATATTTTGATTTGTTGCCCCAAATTTCTGTTTATTTCTGTTTTGTTGGAAAGTGAAATAATTGACCTCAGGGTGCTAAAAGTTGACCTCCAACGAGCAAACAAATATAATGAGTGTCATAAACATACTTCAGACTAATCCCTCTAAACTGGCAGCAACACGCTAATTCAATATTTTCAGATCGACATTAGTAAAATCAGCTGCTGTATTTTTTTCTTAATTACTTTTAAAAATGATTTAAATAGATTTTATTCTGGGTACTTAATGGTGTACTCAGAAAAAGTCGTTTAAGCAAAGTTAAGATTTGTTGCTTGTCCCTCAAATTTTCCTCTGTAAGCGACAACATACCTATAAACTTTAAATCAATAGAGGAAGAATAAATCATCTATTTTTAACTTAATCAAACTATTACTAGTTGTCAGTTTCACACGCAGAGTGTGTGTGAACTATTTGAAGACGGCACAGGCAGCGAGTCTGCGGGTGAATGACAGGATTATTGGGAGAGTATCAGAGCAGATCGGAAACTTGATGGGTCTGCGCACACACACACACACACACACACACACACACACACACACACACACACACACACACACACACACGGATCCGGTCTCTCCCAGTGGCAGCGCGCTCTCACTGCAGCACCCGCTTGTCGCGCTTTGCGGGAGCGGCTGTGCACCGAGCTGCCGGTAACCGGAGGTCTGTCACCGGGAGATCTGACATTCTATCACGGTAAGAGCTGCAGGTATGGATGCTTTTGGAAACAAAAGCTAGGCGCATCATACAGATGCGCAAAACGGGGCACATTTACGCACATGAAATCCGTAGAGGGTTAGCCTATTTAATTTAATTTTGATACAATGTTTATGTTCATATTTTATATACATGTCGTGCTTCGGTTTTTTTTGTTTATATGTATTCAATTTTAATATATCTGTAGAAGCTACAGTAGTTCCCATATCAGGCTGTTTCAGAGGCTACCTGCTGTCAATCTCGACACATGCCGTCATAATAGAGATATGGTCAACCGCACAGACCTTTCGAGTAAATTAAATAACAATAACCAGAAAATGAAGATAATGATGCATAAATCTGTCCGCAGACACTCCGGATAAGCAGGCTGTGGTCAGGGTGAATGGAGTAGAGGGGAGAGAAAGGACGCAGCTTTAGAAAATCGGTTCAAATGGGTAACGGAAGGATCCGGCATGTTGACCTCCCGGTGACCCCTTCAACTTTCAACTCTGGATGCCTCCAGTGATCAGGATCTGCAGTAATCCAGTCAAAGTGATGCGCGCTCGCGTCGACCCTCTGCTGCTGCTGCTGCTGCTGCTGCTGCTATAGGCCTGCGCCTGAGTCTATAATCCACCATGAGATGATATGCATGTGTCCCTCATGTCAGTTTAGGCCTGTGGGTTTTTTTTTTTTTTTTTTTTAATCATTTTGGAAATGCACAAAGGAAATCCACCTCACATTTGGGTGTTTTGACAGTAAAAGGCTACACTTGTGTTTTATAAGGGCACTGACATGAATCAGCAGCCTGGTACTGATTTTGTTTCGTACCCTGGGCCACAAATAAATCCTGTCATTCGTTATTAGACATCTTATCTCAGAGTGTGTGACTGGAGATTTATAATTAATTAATTATTTTTTTTTCTCCTTTTCATTTCCTTCCTAGTGTGACCCATAGTCGTCCTCCTCTCACATCAGTGCTCAAAAGGTTCAATTAATGTCATATTATGCTGCATATAATGAAGCACAATAGTCTCACTGTCTCTGACTTAAGCAGCAATAACAAGTTTTTCTGATCGATCAGGACAGTTCGATGGATAATTCAGATTTGTATTCAGGTAGAAAAGGAGTCAACAGTTATTTTGGGGGGGTGTGATGTGACCAAACAAAGGATTAATTCCCTCAGTGATGAAGAGACACTGTGAATTAATAAACGTACTTTTGAAAAATAAATCACCCTCACCGTTTGCGCGTGCGTGTGTGTAGGTCCATGCGCGTGTGGCCCTACTTGTGCGTGTGGGTGCGTGTGTGCATGTGTGTGTGTGATTGGCCTGTGTCACAGCCGTGGTTTGGGCTGCGGACACCGATGCACCGTGCAGACCTATGGGAGCGCAGGGAAGGCAGAAGGGGGAGGGCAGAGTGTCTGAGGCGGACTCCATTTGTAATGAAGGATCTGATGAGCGGGGTTCAGATCAGGGCTGCCACCGAGTCCGCGAGGGCAATAAAGAGAGAGGCGATATAAATGAGGAGGGAATTACATCCGCTTTGAACGGATCTCAATCTCCACCCGCGGTGACGGGAGGCAGCGGAGCGGACGAGCCGCGGTCTGCGCGCAGGGAGACGGACAGCGGAGCGAGAAACAACCCGATGATATTCCAGCGCCGCGCAGGGATCGTGGCGGATTTTTGAGAAAAAGACGCCGCAACATCTGGACAGTTGGATTTTTAAATATTAATTTAGCGGAAATCAAAGCAAGCTACAAAAACACACGAGCAGGCTGCAGAGCGCGCAGGAGCAGGATGAGCGTGTTTTCAGCAGGGGGAGCAGAGCAGTGCGTTTGAGGTAAAGGCCCTCGGGGAGACCATCCAATATATATATATTTACACACACACATAACACACACGGGCACATGCCAGACACAAGCTGTGGTCATCTTATTTGATGTCAGAGTATTCAAGAGCCGTTTCCATTTTTAAGCAGCGTGTTGGCTGTAGTTTAACACACCGTTCAGCTGGTAACACACTGTGGAGCTGCATGCTCCAGTTATCATCATGCATTAAGGCTGAGATAAAAAAAAATATGAATATTAATTAATTAAATATGACCACGGTAGTCATAATAAGTCTGAAATCTGGATGCTTAATATCGTGTAAACATGCAGTAGCAAGCTGTATCCTTTATCTTCATAAACAATGTGAAAGTTCAAGTTCAGGCACATTTGATCTCCTTTTGAGTGGAAGACTGTAATTAGGTTATTGGATCAGTTACAGTTTAAGTCTATGTAATGTGATGCACGTCATTATCCGTGTGCTGTTTTGCAAAGAGGGCCGTAATTGTGGTTTTTGAGAACAAGACCAAGTGCCAATAAATCACTGTATCCGCAGACAAAGACAGTTCCTCGACGAGTATCGACTGTCCAGCAGTTTGCGTCGTTTATTGGCCTTCGTGGTTTTTAGATGGAAAATTAGTGTTTTTCCTATCGATTGCAAAAATATAGAATATTTTTTTAGGAGGAGTTTAGTCTGAGACTGACTTTAATTTGCACAAAAAGAGATCCTTTAAATTCTATTCCTTGTAGATAATTAATTAAAATAAGAAATGTTCAGGGAAACCTCGCACTCAGCTCGTCATAGAACAATTTCTTATCAAATGTTTTATTTCAGTGAAAGGGTGTGTGTGTGTGTGTGTGTGTGTGTGTGTGTGTGTGTGTGTGTGAGAGAGAGAGAGAGAGAGAGAGAGAGAGAGAGAGAGAGCTGAGATTTTGGTTTATTTTTGTGCAATAAGCAGTTTACATGCAGTAAGAGAAGGTGCTCGTACATTGCAAACCATCACGCACATAGCAGATCCTCATCATTCCTGTATTCATTTCGTGTGTGTGTGTGTGTGTGTGTGTGTGTGTGTGTGTGTGTGTCAGTGGGATATGGCAAACGGAGGGGACCAGTTCGGTCTCGCAGAGCGTCCGGACTCGGACTGCATGGATTCCCCAAAAGAGTCCAAACAGGAAACTCACAGCTACACCTTAAAGTCTCCAGCTTCACCACAGACGGCGTCCAGCCAGCAGACACCGGCCTGTACCACGGATCAAAATGTAAATATTGATTAATTATTGATTAGAACAAACTACTTTTATTGACGCAAAAATATTCCCCTCACTTTTTAGTAACTGTTAGTTGAATTTACTGTGGATTAGTTTTATATAATAAACCACAAAATTAGTATTTCATATATACAAATCTCTATGTAATTACTATATGTAGATATACTGAATTAATTTCTGATATATATGTGCAGTGTGTTTCATTTGGCGGCCTGTGTTCTACAGTCTCCTCCTCAGCTGCACTGAGCACTGTTTATATTCTGCTGCAGGGGATGGAGGGAATCAAAGTTTTCCTTCATGACAGGGAACTCTGGACGAAGTTTGATGAAGTGGGAACTGAAATGATCATCACCAAGGCTGGAAGGTAGAGAGAAGAAACACTTACCTGTTGACTGACAGTTTTTGACTTTGGGTATATTTACCTTTTTATAAGGCCATGGCTTTGATAAAACGCTGTTGGGGGGTTGGATGATTTTTAAAAAATCTCAGGTCTGGCCTCATAATACTTCACGTCGCCAGAACCTCATGGGGACGTTTTGCGTGTAAGGAGCTCACAGGCTGTTCATTTTATTATGTAACCTGAGGTATTTTATCATTTAAATCCGTCTGTGTTGGAAAGTTAGCGCTGATATTTTTCCTGGCCGTGTTCCCTGCAGGAGGATGTTCCCCAGTTACAAGGTGAAGGTCACGGGACTCAACCCAAAAACCAAGTACATCCTCCTGATGGACATCGTGCCCGGGGATGATCATCGCTACAAATTCGCAGACAATAAATGGTTCGTATGTCCCAACATTTATACATTAACTTAGATTAAGCTCCAAATCTCCAGAGTGGTGGAGGCTGTAAGTATGTGCGCACAGGCCGGCTTTGTCATGATGGACACTATTGTTAATTAAAACATTTGTGGGGGAAAAAATATACATAAAAAGTCTAAATTCCTCATGTGAGCAGCCACATTTTTCCATATGAAATCTCAGGCTAAAACCTCTGTAAACAGACGTCTAAGCCTCGCTGTTGTGGGTTTACCCTCCTCTCCATCCCCGCCTGTGCGCTGTGTAAAGGTCGGGTCCTTCTTGCAGACTGGGATGGCCTAGTTCCCCGTGTCCCCCCCCCCCCCCCCCCCCCCCCGTGAGTGCCCGCCGGTTAAATCAGAATAAGAAGGGTTCACCGGGCGGACACACGGCACAGACCGGGATTAAAGTCTCCCATTCAACTGTGTGTTGTGCTGCGGGGAAAATCCGAGCAGACCGCTGACTCTGCAGTGACTTCCATCGATGCTGTTCCTCCTCTGAGAAAACGGGAAACGGGGGTCCGGAGGAGGCGCTCGGTGTTTAGAGGGATTCATGAAGCCTGAAGCTTAAAGATGGGTGTGGTTGTTTGATCCCCTCAGCAGGCTGCACTTTTACTCCAAAAATATCGCACCATTTTAGTTTTGTTTTGCTTAATTTTAATTAATTTAGGTCTTTTTTCCCTCCAATTTTTGCCAGGTCACGTCATTTGACCTTTACGCATTGCAGACTCAAAACACAGGCCAGACTTCATGCAGCTAGACAGCCGTTTTGAAACAAAACGCAGGCTGTGATCAATATATATCAAGGCCTTATTCTTCTCTCAGAGCCCGAAATGTCTGGTTATATTAATTATTTAGATTACAGCCCCCACTAGTTCTTTTTCGGTCCTAATTAGTTTTATTAGTGACGCGTAAAACGTCAGATGCGAAGCTTGAAGAGGAACTCGCCTGTAGCCTAAACCTTTAACACACTGATTAAAAATTAATGCGCAGAACGAAAATCACCACTCAAACAGGTTGGCCCTATTTTTAGTGTCTTGTCTTGTGTGTTAAAAGTGAGAAAATAGGCCATAGCTCAGAGATTAAGTGGTTATAATTGCCCCTTCTTGGTCGTTTGTGGTCCGTGTTGTTTTAGTTTTTGGTGATTGGACTTTTTCAGCAGAGGTTAACGGCCTCAGACTTCTCAACATTTCTCTGGCAGAAACTAACGAGGCTGCAACACTTCGTGAGGTGGCCGAGTTAATTTGGGTCTGTTAAGCTAAAGTCCAGATGTGGATATCTGTGTAAACTTCAGCAAAACAAGGTGCACTTTGTGTTTGTCTAATTAAAGCAGCGGATCGGCCTGCTACAGCCGGCGGCGGCGCAGGCCTCCAGCGCCGCGGGGCGCTGGGCAGAGCGGTGCGCGGCCGCTCAGACAAACCGCTGCGACCCACTGAGCGTCAACGTCTCAGTCTTTTCTGATCTGCTGCTTTTTCTTGGGCGCATAGGTCGATAACGGGAAAGGCAGAGCCAGCCATGCCCGGGAGGCTCTACGTCCACCCGGACTCTCCAGCCACCGGGGCGCACTGGAGCCGCCAGCTCGTCTCTTTCCAGAAGCTCAAACTCACCAACAACCACCTGGACCCCTTTGGACACGTGAGTCGTAACAGTAGCCTTTTTTACTAATGTGGCGTAGAACAAGAAAAATGTTGGTCTGTTTGCTTGAATGTTAAAAAATATTTTTGCCCTTGAACGTAGACTAGTTGTGTCCCTTTAAAATAACGTCATCTAGCAGACAACACACCAACGTTAAGGACACAGTTTCCCAATGAAAATGCTCTATTGGCCACATCAAATAGCCATAATATGCTTTTTCGATAATTAACCCTGAGTGATGTTTTTAGTCGAAGAAGAACGGTTAAACAAACTGCGGTCACAGCTCCAGTTAGGCAGGCGGGCACAAGCCGACATGTTTGCTCATTCTCCTGAACATAACTCAGCAGCCTTCACAACACAGCACAAATCACCGGGAGGGCAGAGCGGCCGCAGTTTAAACCTCATTCCTGCCATGTCCGGCTTTCACGGCTGCCCTGCAGCAACAGTCTGAGTCCACGCACGCTGTGATCTCGCGGCCACCGCGAGCCCCACGGCGAGCGAGCAGGTGAGCGCGTCTCGTCCTGCGCGCGCGTGGTCGAAACAAACAGGAACAATAATCTTTTCGGGCTTGTTAAATTAGACGTAATGATTTCAGTGACTCTGAAGTCCATTAGCTAATACACGTCGGGCACGTCGCCGCGATTAAACTGAGCTCCCCGGATAAACAAACGTGCTCGCGCCCGTGCACGCGCATACACAGAGAGCCATGATCCAATTAAAAAACACTTGTGGAGTGGCCTGTGTCGTGGGAAATGGTTCAGATTGTGCCCTGGACGCGCAGACTTTGTTATAGTTTTACATTACTGGCATGTCAGAGCCAAATTTACAGACTTCATAATAAATAAAAAAACGCTGGTAAGGGTTGGTCACCAGGTACACCAATCAATTAATTACTTCACTGATCTACGAAGTGACATGGAATTCTATTTAGAAATTTTATTTCCAGTATATGTGACTCTGTGGAGTCTATGGTCTTATATAACTATGTTAGTTGTGGCTGAAAGAAAATGGTCACAGATGCCATATTTGCCCATATTTGATTAATGCAATGAAATTAACAGCATGTCCCAATAATCACTTTGTTTTAAGGTGGCAGCTATCTTTGTGTCCATGCAGGATTTTTGGTAACACTGGAATGAAATTGGGACATTTAAAAAAAAAAATTAAATAGTATAGCTGTAGCTCTGCATAGTTACACAGAGCTGAATTAGACTATATATACATATGTTTATTTGTTATATTAAAGCAGGACGTGATATCAGTATTTTTGAAATCCTGGCTTTCAAAACAAAGGGTTGATTTTCCTCTTGGCTTACATCAGTTTGATCCTAGTAAAATGTAAACTGTGAATATCTGTCTTAAAGATTCATGTCATCCAAGAAATATGGGGACCTTGACATAAATTGGGTTTACCCTCCACCTGGCCTCCAGTCTAGTCCAAATCCCAGCATCTGCCGGTGAGTCTCTGGAAACATGACAGGTCTGTCAGTCTCACCTTCTCAATCTTTCCCCCCGTGCAGATAATACTCAACTCCATGCACAAATACCAGCCTCGTCTCCATATTGTCAAGGCGGACGAGAATAACGGCTTCGGCTCCAAAAACACGGCTTTCTGCACCCACGTCTTCTCTGAGACCGCCTTCATCGCTGTCACGTCCTACCAGAACCATAAGGTACGCTTTACACAAGACACACTGCACCAAAACACAGTCAGAGGTTAGGAACTAAAACGCCACTCTGTGTGTTTTAGAAAGGTGCCAGATGAATCTCTTTTATGGATGAAAAAATGAAATACAAGACAAAAAATATATTTAGATCAGGTGTTCGGATGTGAAGCGTCCCGGCCTCATAATTATTCTAACAATAACAGAAATGGATCTCAAAGTCTCGTATGGAGGTTTGCCTTTGGTCACTGGCCTCATTCAAACTTCTCTCTCTCACATGTGTTCACACACACTCTCACACACACACACACACACACACACACACACACTCACACAGACAGACAGACAGACAGACAGACAGACAGACAGTTTTGTCTTTGTTTGTATGACTGTCTGTCTTTTGTATCCAGAGAGTCAATTTGCATCTTCTTTGTTTATATGTCCTTACTCTGTATTTGTAAACATGTCCAAAAATAAATTATTTGTGTGTGTGTGTGTGTGTGTGTGTGTGTGTGTGTGTGTGTGAGCGCGTGTGAGAGAAAAGTGTGTGAGTGTTGCTCAGTAATGACCTGTTTCTTTCCCTTGATCTTGGCTGATCCAGTTTCCTCGGCCTCTACCACCATGACAGATTGCTGAAGCTTTAAGCCACTTTGCCGGTTAAGTTTTCACAAGATAGCCTCAAACTGATCACATTTCACAACACCACATAAATTACAGAAATTCATAAATCTCAGCTATAACTTTTCTACAGAGTTTTGAAATTGTTCTTTTTATGAATTTTCCACATCATATATACTGGAGGCTGACTTAGTAATAGAGGCCTAAATTAAATAAACACGTAACGGCTCAGAAAATAGATCTACAACGAGCATTTAATCCATCACGGTGCATTCATTTATTTAAAATAGCAGGTGGAGTTTTTAGCATATAAAAACAGATGATACAGTATTGTTTTATTTTTACTGAAAAGCTGAAGTATTGTGTATGAAGTCAATAATAATTGTTATAAGGGTAAATGTAATTATTATAGCTGTATATGTTATCAGAAATGAAATAGATATTTTGTATTTTAAACTTTTTCACTGATTTATATCACTGTTTTTAGTGGTAGTAGTAGAAGTAGGAGGACAAAGTGACCATTGAATTAGTTTTGAGTATTAAATAAAAAAAAAATGTGTAAATAAAATTGGTTATTGTGTAAAAATAAATCTTAAAACTTAATATTCCCATCGCATTCAGTAACAAATACTGGTATCACACCTCTATGTTGATTCCACCGCTGGAAGTATGAAGCTGGTATTTGGTGCAGGCCGTCGGTATTATCAGCACTTCAGGGTTTGTTTGAACCTGAGCTCGTGTCAGAGCTGCAGTCCACTCGCCTGCTGTGTGATGGACACACAGCACAGAGGTTTCCCTCCATGACATCACTGAGAAAAGTTTGAAGACTTAACATCAAAGCTCCAAGCTTTGGACCTCTAAAAGCTTTGGCCTGAAATCCTGAAACCTGGCGACTGTTTGGGTAAACAGTTTATTCTGTGTCAGCTGGCGAGGACACTGTCCGCTCCGTTAGAAACGTCAGCGGCTGAGGAATGTTGGCAGGGCAGAGCTTCAGCGGGCCTGCTTTTAACATCTGCAGGGCCTCTGACAAATAGTAAACTACTGACTTTCAGTCAATGAGAAGAACGGTTAAAAAAAGCAAATGTGCCTGTGTGTGTGTGTGTGTGTGTGTGTGTGTGTGTGTGTGTCTGGGCCTGCGTGTGTTTCTTTGTCCTGTGTGTGTTAAAGATGAAAGAGTTAAAGGTTTTCTGTGTTTTGTGCTCAGATTACACAGCTGAAGATCGAGAATAATCCTTTTGCAAAGGGCTTCAGAGGCAGCGACGACAATGAGCTGCACCGCATGGCCAAGCTGCAAGGGTGAGCACAGCCTCTTTGTGTGTGTGTGTGTGTGTGTGTGTGTGTGTGTGTGTGTGTGTGTGTGTGTGTGTGTGTGTGTTTGCAGTGTCTGCATGCTTGTGACCATTCATTGGAAACAAAATCTATTCTTCTCTCTGAGGCTTGTTATGATTGGGTACATATGGTCTAAGCCTTGTGTCTGTGTGTGTGTGTGTGTGTGTGTGTGTGTGTGTGTGAGTGGAGCCAAGCCGTTTAAAGAGATGTGAGCCATTGTCACCTGAAGGTTGATCTTAGCCTGAAAGTCGTCCAGACCGTGCAGCACAAACACGAGCATTGACAGGCGATATCACATCGCTGCTGGTCGATGAGGCTGTCGCTGCTGATCGGCTGATGGCCCCACATGGTGCCTGTTTGCGTGCTGAACTAATCATCATCCAAGCACTGTTGTGGCAGGCAGTTTAGAGATTTTAATAAGCCAATGGCGGAGGCTGACACAGAGGGGAGGGGGGAGAAAAGAGAAGGGAGGACGAGGAGGAGGAGGAGGAGGAGGAGGAGAAGGGTTGTATTAAATGCAGCACCCCTGTGTTATTGTGCTGCTGTGGTTGGTGGAGACGAGAGGAGGGCAGAGGAGAGGAGAGAGGAGACTCTATCTGAAGTGACACACGGACGGATGTTTATTTTTAGAGCGGCGAATTATCTCACACACAACAGCACTGACTCTGTGTGTGTGTGTGTGTGTGTGTGTGAGTGAGTGCGCGCCAGTGTGTGTCACTATCTCGGCGAGAGTCAGGGAGATGTGGCCCGCTGTCCCCTACATACCATAGAGTTCACCAAGAGGGCAGCGTGCACAGAGAGACATCAGAGCTGAAAGGATCGAGAACGGCTAAGTAGACTTGAAAGAAAAAGGAAAAACAGGAGCACAAACACTACAGGCAGGCGGGATTGAATCCAACAGAAATACCTGTAGAGAGTCAGCAGGGGCAGCTCTCTGCAGCGCACCTGAAGCCGTCACATGCAAACTGTTCCCTCTGCTGTCTTTCTGTTGCAGTAAGGACTTCCCCGTGGTCCCTCGCAGCACTGTCCGTCAGAGAGCCTGCTCCGCCGGGAGTCCGTTCAGCGGGGAGGGCCGGGGTCTGCGGGGCTCCCCCGATGCTGTCCGATCCCCTTACAGCTGTGAGAACAGCTTGAACAGCAGCAGCCCCCAGGAGCTGCTGAGCGCTGCCCCCGCACACTACATCCTGCCCCATCCTCACCTGCAGCACGGCCAACAGCCGCAGGTGTACCACTGCACCAAGAGGAAAGGTAGGAGGAAGGCTGGAAAAACAAACTCCCTGACACCTGAGTGCAGATACGACCCACGTATTTCAGCATTCATCGAATTATTGGAATACTTTTTCTAACTGTGGAAATAATAATGTATTTTTAATCACACCCTCATGTTTCCCTGATGCAAGTAAGAAAATATCACTTGAGCAGCAGAAAACTGGTAATTTGTGGCTTATCCAACATGTGTTTCAGGGCCAAAATATTCATAGTGAGCAGAAAAAAAAAACAATTTTGGGCAAATGTCATAGCAGCTTATTGTATTTTTCAGGTTAATATGTGATGGTTAATCAGGGATTTTACCCGTTTGCCTATTGACTACAAATATACACATATTATTGCAGACTGTTATCTACACTTTACACATTTCAAGATTGATTTCCTAACTTTGATGCAGCCAGAATGAAAATCAAGAGATTTGACCGTGAACAATTCATTATTATTCCTGTCAGCCAAGTCACTGCTTCCTCTTGCTAATGCCACTGCTGCAGGGACAATTTGGAAATTTAGAAATCAGAAGTGGCGCCCAAAAAGCTCTGCATTCGTTAGGTTTAAAATTGTTGATGTTTGTCAGCCAACTGCAGCGATCATGTGACTACTGTACGTAACATGTAAGAAAAAAAAAAAACACCTTTTTTCTTTCTTACCGTGAACGACCTCGAACGTCTCTTCAGGTTGTTGTTTATATCCTGCTGAAATTAATGTAAACCAATGGCTGCCTGGGAAGTAGGAAATTAACCTAAAAACCTGATTTACATTAATTTGTGCTGCGACATTCAGTTTGTGTTTGCAAACTGTGTGTAATTAGCATTAGATTTACCAAGGCAGCAGCTGAATGAATGAATAATTTATTTTCACGTCTGGTCATTTTCACATGCTTGCATGGGTTTATTCAGACATATTAATCAACAGCTAAGAGAAAATCAGCAACAGTGACTCAACTACTTCTGCACTTGGCTGAAGAAAAGACTTTCAGTGTTGCGACTTATTTTAGATCATATAAGAAAAGATAAAAAGTGTAATGAAGCTGAAAATTCTTAATAATTTGATTCCAAAACATTTTCTAAAGCTGGACCTAAACTCAAACTGTGAAAGATTGTTTAGGTGACGCTGAGCTGATCACGGTGCTTTCAGGCAACCTGTACACTTTATAGTTAACGGGGTATCATTTCAAATGTATAACTGCAATACTGATACTACTGCAAACACCTGTTTTACTGTCAAGTCCAAAAGAATATATTTTCGATACCTCACTTTGAGGAAAATAAACTTTTTCCAGCATAACCCTTTTTCTCATGTAACATAAAAAGACAATCTTCTTAAATATGAAATATTTAAGCATAATGAGCAGGTACCTGGTAGTTAAGGGGCTAAAATGTGGTCCTTTGCAGACGAACTGTGCTTGAATCCCGGCATCATATTTGTTTATAAATTAATGTCATATGTGCTCTAAAAGCAGCCGACTTTTAATACAGCTTTCCTTCATGTGTACATTTTGTTCTCGTCTCAGCTTCTTGAACTGTCAAATGTGGGAAGTTGGTAATTCTGAGCTGAAACTTCTCCGGATCTCACTTGTCATTAAGGTGAAATGGAAAATCAACTGAATATTTTCTCTCTGTCTTCCTCTGCAGTGGAGGACAACTGCTCTTCAGGAAACCGCCAGCACCCCTACAAGAAAGCCTTCACTGGCAGCTCACCGAGTGAGGGCGAGTCTTACTATCACCCCTCCTCCTACCCTCCTCCTCCACCCGGCCTCTCCAACAACCCTGCCCTGGGTCTCACTGACTCCCCCTACAGCTCAGACATGGGACAGCGTCAGGCGTGCATGTTTGCCGGCTCAGAGCCCAGACTGGATGAACTCAACTGTACATCCTGGTCATACACCTGCCCGCTCCCCTCTGCCATGACCCCTATGGAACCTTACCCACCTTATACCCCTCATCCTCCCTACAGCTCCAGCCCCCAGGGCTCTCGACTCAGCACTATAGCCCACCAGAGCTCTCCGCCGCTGGGAGAACACATCTCCCATGACCCCTATCAGAGCCAGAGCTCCGGACCTCCATCTCAGAGCTCCCAAAACATTCACAGCAGGCAGCTCAGCCCTCCTCTCAGAGAGTATCCTCGCTACACGCCAAACCTGTCTCCTCCTCTCTACCACACACTAGAGACGCACACACACATCAGGTGTGGAGTCCCAGAATGGAGTGCAGCCTCCTAACTGAACCAGAGGACAAACCCCAAAGACTGATTGGTGGACAGAGATTCCTCCTCTCGAATTCAGTGACCCTTCTTTCTGCTCTTCTGAAAGATGCTGCGCCGCCTACGGACTAAATGTGATATTACCTTTGTAAAATAATTGTGAAAAGTGTGACTTTGTGCTGTGTGAAGAGGTGTCATCTGTTATTCATGTCTCTCCCCTGTGCTGGATGGAGCAGTGGATTGTTAAAGACTGGACTTGGACATCCATGATGCTTCAGATGTTTTAAAAAAAAAAAAAAAAAAAAGTCTGAGCAGCACAATCAAAGTTGTACTTTCTCATCTTTCCAGAACCCAAAGCCTGGTGTCATTTCACTGTTTGCACTGTGAGCCCTGTGAAGGCCAGGCCGTGAACAGCGCTAGGCTGCTTTCCTCTCAATGACTCCCACCCTCTCCATTGTGAAGGATGTAAATTGTGACCCACTGGCAGACAGGCAGTAACATTTACTGACCAAAATAATCTGAGCTCTCACAGCAGAGCCTGAGGGAGGCGTTTTTTTATCTTTAGCGGAGCAAAGCACAGCTCCATGCTCAGTCTCAGTGAAGGAGAAAAGGCACGAGTTCTCTGTGTGTGCGTGTTTGTATGTAAAGCCTATGTCAGCTTAGCTCAAGGATGCCATGAGTTAATTTCCAATGAGACAGGCAGTAGTAGCTGCAGGCGCTGCACCATAGAGATAAACAGTTTGTTTAGACCACGCTACAGGCTGAAAGACCTGTAAACACTGTTTCCAATGCATTCTGGGTAAATGCATTACTCAGCGTCATGCAGCTGTCACTGCTGTCCTCTTAGTCACCCCCAGCTGACCAATCGGCTTTGCCCGTTCGCTGCGAGCCGTCCAATGAGCGCGCGCCTCTCTTTTATCCCGAGCTGACCAGTCAGAGCTGGAGTTCAGCATGTTTTATGTGTGCGTGTGTTGTCCCATTTTTGTTAGTTTCTGAATTATTCATGAGTCCAGTGTTGATCCTTGACATGCAAGGATTGCTCAGCAAACACAAAGAATCACAGTGCTGTAAATGTGATAATGTTAATGCGCCAACTTAAAATATTCTCTTTAGTCTCTTCATTTTCGATCGAAATGCTCCCTGTCACACAGCATTGCTCCATTAATTGCTGTGAGAAGACTGGGTTAAATACATTTCCCTGCAGATTTGGTTCGTATTACTCTCCTCCTTGCAGCTAAATGTAAAGAAGCGTTTGTGGCGTCTGTGCAAAATAGACGCAAGCTGAGATTTTGTTTTATTTTTGTGTCATGCAGCAGTTTTTATATTTCTGTCCAGGTGTTTTACATGCAGTAACATGTGAGAAGGTGCTCGAACATTACAAACCATCAGTATACAGAGAGCAGATCCTCATCCTTCATGTATTCATTTGATGTATTTGATTTGTGTGTGCGTGAGTGTGTGTGAGTGTGTGTGTGTGTGTGTGTGTGTGTGTGTGTGTGTGTGTGTGTGTGTGTGTGTGTGTGCGCGTGTTACAATGAGATTTTTATAACCTTTTTCCTGCTAATAGTATTTATTACTCTAGATTTGTAAAGATTAGTTTGTTGTTAACTTGTGCAACAAGACGGTATTGTTCAGAGATACTCGCTTCTCTTTGAAGGTTTGTTTCTGGTTTCACCCTCCATCTCCAAGTGGTGACAAATAGTTGTGATAAGCAAACAATATTTTCTGTTCTACGGAAATAAAGACAGATTTATATACAGAAACAGAATAAATTTTTGAGAATTTTTGCGTAAGTCAAGCGATGGTAGTGTTCTTCTTTGCGATTAGATAACTAACACAGCAGAGACAAGACATTAACATTCCCAGAGGGTTATTTAAAGTACGTTCAGCACCTTGGGAGTGGAAACTCTTTTAAGTGCGGTGCCGTTTATCAGTTTCAATGAATGTATCAATATGAAGGACCTGATGACAACAGTAGCCTGCACCTTTTCCCAAATGCATGCTCCAAAAGTGTCCAACGATGGCATTCAACAACGTAGAGAGCATTGTTTAAAGTGTAGCAGTGTGTACTCTGCTGTGTTATCACGTATGAGGGACCCCGCTGTCTCTACCTCCTGCACTCAGAGTGCTGTGGGGTGCTGTGGGGTGCTGTGCATACCTTGTCTGCCTCTTCTTATCTCTGACAGGTTGTTTGGCATCTCCAGTCTCCACCAGCTGGACCCCCTCACTGACAACCTGCTGCCCAGAGAGGGGTGGGGTCTGCCGGGATGCAGGACAAAGAAAGGTGGGGGTGTGTTGGTGGTCCCCCCCTTTCGCTGAGACCCCCCCTCCAAACAGCCACTCTCCCTCGGTCCTCTCTCATGTTTCTGTGTCTCTTGCAGCAAAGTTAACCTCTTACACCTGCTCAGAGTTTACAACACCCTTATTTTGAAAGAACAAATGGACGTAACGTGCAGAGATTTATTTGGAAAGGTTGTTAAATCATTACACTTCCAGCCCAGAGTATTTACATTTAATTGTGTAGTTATATGTCAGTTGTCAGGCCTCCCTCTCTCCCCTTCTCTTTTGCTCTTTCTTCCTTTCTCTCTCTCTTTCATACACCAGGAGGTCAGAGGTTAAGCAGGCAGCTCTTCAGAGGGTCTGTTCCTCCTTAACCCCTCGTCTCCAGACAAACCCAGGCCAGGGTGAGGGGAGGGAGGGAGGAGGGGGAGGAGGGGGAGAAAGAGTGAGGTCCCATGCGGGGGCCTCCGACTCTGAAGATGGATTGCATCGCTTCATGCTTGCTTGTACAGTAACAGAGCTCTGTGATCACCTCTGTATGGCTGGAAGTTAGCTGGGAGAATAAAGCTTTGGCTAAAGTGGTAAAGTAATATTAAACACAGAGGGTGTGTGTGTGTGTGTGTGTGTGTGTGTGTGTGTGTGTGTGTGTTTATGAAAGACCTTAATCCATCTGTGGAGAACTTTCTCAGACACACCAGTCAGACAGTAGATTGATGAACCTTTGTGATCAAAGAGCCTAAGTGGTGCTTATCGTTATTTCCCCAACGCCCCCCACCCCTCTCCAACACACACACACACACACGCACACACACACACACACACACACACACACACACACACACACACACACACACACACACACACACACCAGTAACCCCTCCGCCTGCCCTCTACATATTCTCCTTTTCTCATTCTCATCCAAACTCTCCAGTCCATGTTGGTTTCTAACAGACACAGTGCACACAGGAACACATTCACACACATCTTTTTTGTCGTGTGCACAGACGAGACACCGCTTGTTAAAACAAAAAAAGACTGACATTTTTAAATGTCACTCTTCTGGCCTGCAGACCTACTTTTCTATGGCAACTAAAGCGGGAGGGCTGCTTCGGACGGCTTATGTTCCTGCTGGATTGTATGTGAAGGTTTCTTCCCAGCTACAGAGCAATTTCTCTTGCAAAGGAAGCCTTTTTAAAAGGCATCAAAGACTTATTTAAAGCTGATTTCATTACAGTCTGAACTATTGGTTTGAATATATAAATGTGTATTTGGAGTCTCTTGCAGGAGACTGAGAGGCATTTGTGCGATGTCTTGCATTAGTGATGCCATTTTGTGAGGAATAAGTGGCCTGAGATGGAGTGTAATTGGTAAAGTTGATTATGGTTGGTCTCTGCGGGTCTGATGGTGCTCCGTCTCCGTGGCAGTAAAGGGCGACCGCGTGGCACAAGTGAAACAGCTGTTACACTGGAATGCCACAGAAAATAGAGAAAGATTGGGTTTATGCAAAAGTTTGGAAGCACATATTAGAAATTCATGGATGTGAGCCTGAAGCATTTCATTTCTTTATCTAGAAAAATCTCACCAAAGCTTCTTCAAACAAGTGTTTTTCTGCTTTTAAAGCTTCAAGGATTGGAAAGCTGAGAGGGCATTGTAGTTAAATGGGTTGATGGGTGCATAAAACCATTTTTTCTCAGCACATGTTAATACAAACCATAAGTATCTGTAATTAGAGTCAGTAAGCACTGAATAGCACTGAGAGGACAGCACAATGGCAGTACAATAATGTAAAACAATGAATGCTTGGCCATTACACATGGTGCAACAAAGTAGGCTGGTGGAGATTTATTTGAATGATACTATCCATCCTTGTTGTTATTTAAAAGCCACAAGAATGGTCTAATGCTGTTAAGCTCGGTATAGTTACAAGACTGAGACCCAAGCTAATTTCCCCCTAAATGAGAGTTTATGGCTGAAACAGCCCTGAAATCACTGAAGTAGATCTTAATATGAACATAAGAGCTGTCAAGGATAAGAGGCCAAGGAGCAGTGTGTGTGTGTGTGTGTGTGTGTGTGTGTGTGTGTGTGTGTTGGGGGGTGGGGGGGTTGTGCTTGGATTGTGATTGTCCTGTGTGTTGGTCTGAGAGACAAAGCGAGAGGTTAAGGGTCAAACTAACAGCAGACAGGCCAGTCCAGGGTCAGAGAGCTCAGACTAACCTGATCAGTGATGGTTGTTTATCTGACGGCCCTCGAACTGTCACTCCTTATCTTCCCGTCTCATCCTGGATTCTCACTTTTAGATCAGCTTCGAAGAATAGCTGATCCCACTGAAAGAAATACACATGCACGCATCATGAAAAAGCAGATGCTATTGGCCTTGTGGTCTGCATCACATGACCTGCGGCCGTCACGTCCCTGGATCCAGTCCAAATGAAGATCTTTGTGTCCCTGATTTTCCTGTCACTCTCTCCAGTGGAGGCAAGGTTTTTTAAAAAGGACCCTGTGATGTGAGCAAGAATAATTGTTTTAACTCCTAACATACCGCCAAGGTCCTAAGACCAGCAGCCAAATACACATGACAGGGTGAAAGGGATAGAGGCGCTCCCGCAGTGGGTGGTGGTGGGGGCTGTGGGACGTCATGGAGCCAATGTCCTGTCTGATTACGGCCAGAGGACTGGAGAGGCACGCTAATCCTCCACACACACACATGCACACAAACATAGATAGACAAAAAGACTCTCTTTGAGACAAAGACACACAACCAGCAAGCCAGGAAGACAGATACACACACATACTGACACACACAAACCTATTCAATCAAGAGATTACACCCCATGCCCCCTGACCGCACTCCGGTCCCCTTGTCCAGACGGGACACACAGCATAATGATATCACTACCAGCAGGACTTCACTGCACTGCCTGTTCGCTCACTGTACAGAGCGGCTGCAGCCCCTCAGTCTCTCAGCTCTGAATAGAGGAACGTTGTCAGGTGGTTATTGTGCATGTGCACAGGGCTGTAGCCAGGATTTTTAAAAATGCTCAGATCAGGACTTTTTGCAATGCATCCCCCTCTCAGAAATTTGGACCAGACGTAAGAACGAAAAACTCAAATTAAAGCACACACACACATATATATATATTCTTATTTACTAATTCATAAAAAAAATCTATTTTCAGTTTGTATGCCCCTAAAGTGCTATAATTAATATTTTTCTAGTAATGAGGTATCAAATGAAACATGTGACAGGAAAACGGTCGCTCGTAATTATAAACCTACAGAGAATTATCACCCAGATTTGAAGCTCTCCTTGGCTTTATTTCGCTTGATACTGAGTAGCAGTGGTTCACTCTCACTGCTCTCATAGTGTCGTTTTTGGCTGCAGTGGACAGTTGTTACCAGCAAAATGTTCAAAAAATGACAGATGGACACAGTTAGCGACTAGCTGGTTAACACAGTGGAGCATTTAGCAGCTAACGAGCCAGATATTTCCCTCAGGAGCGGGTAGAGACCAAAAACTGAGCCAAAACAGAGCAGATATCTGACCAGGTGACCAGAAACATGACTGATGAATGCTGCTCCATATCTGCTAGATGTGTGGAAAATCTCACTGCAGATAGAGGTAGTCCAAAAATACTAGAAAACGGCCATAAAACAGCCATCAAAATGCCCAGATTTCCAGAAAAACCAGGCTAAGAGTCCACAGATATGCTAGCGGCTACACGGGAAGTCAAGAGATGACACGTTAGGATAATCCATCCTCAGGGGGGACATGAATGTGTGCCAAACGTTATGACAAGCGATCCAATAGTTCAGTCTGGCCCGAAGTGCTGGACCGACGGACAGACCGACTTTGCCACCCCCAGAGTGGCACTGCTGGCGAAAAGCTGAGGCCGTGACCTTGATGTCTGGAACTGCTGCTGTGCTCCTATATGTGCCTTATTGTTATGCGTACCTCAACGCATGCTTTGGCCTCATCGTGTGGATGTAAGTTGTGAGCAGCTCGACCATAAACGTGATTTTCCCTCTTGGATTGTGTCGTCTGAGGGATGTTTAGTGGCCTGAAGAGTATTTTGCGGGAAAAAAGCAAAAAATTTGATAGAATCATAGAAACGGACATGATTTTGTGTGACAGATGTTTCTGGTAAACTTGACCCCAGGTTGGGAGCCACTGTCTTATTTGATTAGATGAACAGATGTCCCAGCTAGAATTATTAAAGAAAAATACTCTTGAAATCTGCGAAATATCTAATACACACAGTGGTGTTGTATTCAGAGACTGTAAATTCTACTCTTTAATTTGCCTCTTGTAGAGGTCCCGTGTGCTTCAGCGTGCCCAAGCAGGCTTCCCCCTCTCCCTGCATTTCAGCGGCCCGCGCTTCCCTGCAGGCTTGTTGCCACTCGTGTACAAGCATGTTTGCAAACAGGCCAGACAAGACCACTGCTGTGAGACAAACACAAACATCAATAAACAAACAAATCCATTCATACACTCCACTCCCTCCACACACTGCATGCACAGCAGCCTAATTCCAAAGCACTCACTCAGCCTGCTGTCAGATCCCATTGTTTGCCAGGAGCAGCATTGTTTGGTTCATGCCCAGTGCATCTCTGCGATCTTGTCTCATTATTAATAGATGGTGTCAGAGAGTTGCTGGCCCCTCTGTCTGACAAGGCATTAGCATAAACACAGACTTCCTCTCAATATCTGTTTGCACCACACTGTTGACCTTTAATTATGGATGTCTAAATGTTTGTTACCTGTCCACTCAAGTGTGGGAGGCTGCGTGTGTGTGTGCCTGCGCGCGTGTGTGTGTGTGTGAGGGTGTGTGCGAGCTACAGTGAGAGTCAATGCTTTTAGCGGTTATAGGTTTGACTGTTCAATCATGCTTTTTATTTTTGCATTTTAAGAATTTAAACAGAGGCGCACAAAACTTCATCTTTTAAAATATCATTTTTACAAGCAAATAAAATAAAATAAAAAAGCAGCATTAAAGCCACATCATCTGCATAAGGTGCTCTAAAAAGAGGAAGTATAAATTACAGCCACAGGAGGACGGTTGAGCAGGAAATGCAGTCAAACAACTTAATAAAGACATAATTAAGAGGCTTTGGGAACTCTGATGAAAGGTGAAAGTAATGTCTTGACATTCCTGGAAAAATGATGATTCTGTATGAAGTTACCCATAGATACAAGTAGCTCCTCACAGGATGCTGATTGGTCCAAACGACTGCGCTTTGACCACAAGCATTGAACGTGAAGCCTGGCGAGATGGATTCTTACACCAAGAGTGGAACCTGTCCAGAAAAATATCATCAAGTCAAAGTTGAAAAAGAGACACACTGCAGAGTTCTTCACTGCACTCTCGTACAACACATCTAAAACACACCTGTTTCACACATATGGTCTGCAGGACTCGACCTATTAAATACCCATTCTAATATACATAACGTGGTGTCGACAGCACAGACCTGAAGCCCTGATAGATGATAAAAACAAGTTCACCTCGTCTTTTTCTATAGCATTAAGAATGTGTGTGTCACAAATGTTGATCATGGTGGTGGATAAGCAGCAGATTTAGGGGAGTTTTTAGGTCTTCATTGGTTTGTATGCTTGGAAGGTCAAGGAGAAGAGGGGGTTTGCTTGTTTCTTCTCACATTATATATCTTTTATGTCCGTTTGAATGACCATGTAATATACGTTCTTCATTGTAATGTGATGTAAGAGTTGAAGATGGACGAGGAAAGAGACACTAAATGACTTCACAAACATTCAGATGTGCAGTCATGCACTGTGACTGTACAGGAACCAGAGAGGAGCTGATTAACTCTATGGTGTATAGGATTGTCTATCTAATAATCGACAGTAATACATTCAGACACTCGTGTAAACATGTGTAGCTTCGTGAACGCCTGAGTCTTGGTCCGGCATTGCTCAAAACAGATGACCGAAAAGACACTTTCTGCTCCTAATCACCAACTAAATATTCTTCACGCTGTTTTTCTTATTCCTGATGGTGATTAACATTCAGCTTCTTCAATGCTTCTTCACTCCATCACTGCATCGTTGCCATGCAGAAAAGCACAAACCCACAAACTTTGATTTCAATTTGACCAAAGATCCAGCGGTCTCCAAAAATCCCAAATGTGAACAATAAACGATGATGTAATGGTGCATTAATCAATAAAACGGATATTTGAATTCAGTATTTCACTCAAGAGAGGGTCATTTAACTTTTGTGACACACTGAAACAACACTAATCATGTGCAACTTAGAAAACTAAAGGGAAAATGGTAAACATTAGGTCATCAGGTTGATAAAAATGAGCTGTTCTCCCAGCGCTCCTCATTGTCCTCATGAGCTTTGTGCCTGCCATTATAAATTCTGACCTATTCCTCTTCTTCTCCTCGTCCTCCTCGGCTGTTAAAAGGTCTGCAGGTGTTTACACGGGTGTGATGTCTCCATCTCCTCAGCCTCACACTGTGCCCATCACCTGACACAACATGCTTTTATTATAATAGCATCGTTCCATTAGTATTAATAAAATACTGTGTGTGTGTGCAGCAAGCCATCCATTCATCAAAAATGGATACAGCCGCATCTCTGCCTGCAGCTATCTGTGTTGTTGTTTTTCCCCTTCACTGCCTTTTGGTCATGCCTTTTCTCTTCCTTTTTCTCCCATTTTCTCAGTTCGTCGTGTGTGTGTGTGTGTGTGTGTGTGTGTGTGTGTGTGTGTGTGTGTGTGTGTGTGTGTGTGTGCGTGACATACATTTAGATCAGATGCATTTTTCTGGTTCTGCTGCTTTCATTGTCAGCATCTCTCTCTTCGCCACACCAGGCAATTATTATGCAAAAATAACAGCACACAGCATTTCCATTAAGTGTTCAAATGTCACCTTCCTCTGTCAGCACGTCGCACTGTGCTCCCATTGTGAACATGTGATGTCGAATTACCATTAACTCAATCTGATATGGCTCTTACTTCAAGGTGCTAACAAGTCTTTGAAGA